>NC_069660.1:227063862-227376600 GCF_027244095.1 Hemicordylus capensis
GAGAGGTATGCTGCTGCCCTGCACCAACGCTTTTGGGGAGAGCCCCAGCGGGCGGAAAGCAGCGAGGCAGGCAAGGGCTCCCTCCCTGCCCCTTAAAGGACACCCCCCCATCTCCCATGAGTGCACAAACCAATTCTTTCACATCCCTACTCAGTAGTAGTACCCTTCGCACAGGACCCATGCTTTGTTAGTCTGGATGCCAGCCACTATTTTCATGGTTGCACAGTATAAGGTGTTTGATATAGAATTCTAAACAGACGAATTTGCCATAAATCAGGAAAAATATTTAAAATCATTCCTTTAACAAAAATACTTCGCACAAGGCACCTCTACCTAGGTCTCATGATCTAATAGGAAGGGGATGCCTACTCATAGGCATTCACGTTCTTGTCCTGAAAGCACAGATGGACCCAAAGCTTTCTGTTAAAACAAGAGCCCTATTCACATGTTATGTTCAACACTTGTACAATCTGTGCATAGTATACACAGATACAGCTCTGTACAGAGGTACAGTTATGCATGTTGTGCTGAAAACAGGTACAACAGTACATTTCCCATCTGTACCATGCATTTGAGGGACCTGTACCCAGGTTCACTTTTAAAATTAATGCAGGTAGTCAATCACACAAAAACATGGACTTGTGTAGACATCTGAACATAGATACAACATAATATCTGAAGAGGGTTAAGATGTTATTTTAAAAACCCTGATGGATACAAGACAAAAACACATGGAAGGAAAAGATAGAGTTTTCTCAAATGTGGTGAGCAATGCCAGCAAAGCCACTGCGATTTCACAGCTCAAAACCTCAGTTGTAGCAGTGCAATACCCATACCTAGGAATCTTTAACTTATGGAGGAGGAAGAGAAGTAGAGTAATAACAATAGCTTGCTGATGGCACTCCCAGATGCTTCTGTATGGCATAACAGGCAGAGTGGATCTGATTCAAGTATAGTCTTGGTGGGAACACGGCATAGTCTGATTGTGCTGAAGCCCACAGGAGAAGGACTGGAACAGATTCCATTCACAGCATGAGGAATTTAAATTATCCCAACTTCCTTTAAAGATGAGGTTTTCTATTTGATTATACTAGTACACATAAAGATTAGGAATGAAAGGACTACAGTTCCAACTCCTAGCACCATTAGCCAAGATAGTGGGGTGTTTGCAAACCATTGCTATTCAGATGTTCAGAAACTACACACATGATTACTATGCTGACTGAAAGCTTCATATTCCCTGCAGATGCACTACATAATCCCATCTTGACTATAAGCACAGCATTTGTCTCTTCAGAAAAATGTTTACTTGTGGTCAGATCAGGGCACAAGATGCTCAGTCGACATTGTAGCAGTGTAAAGCGTGCCACTGAGTTGGTGATGACTCCTGGAGACCACAGAGCCCTGTGGTTGTCTTTCGTAGAATACAGGAGGAGTTTATCATTGCCATCTCTCCTGCACAGTATGAGATGATGCCTTTCAGCATCTTCCTATATCGCTGCTGCCTGATATAGGTGTTTCTCATAGTCTGGGAAACATACCCGCAGGAATTCAAACTGGCAACCTCTGGCTTGACAGGTTATTTCCCCGCTGCGCCATTAGGTGGCTTGTAGCAGTGTATTCACCTCCCAAATAGAGCTAATGATAAAGTACAATTTGTTCAATTATTATCGTTCTCTACAGAATGCTCCAACATTGTACAACTCTTCACAATGAACTAAATCATGGTATTCCTCTTTTTGTTTGCAAACTTGTAGAATTCCACGGCCTTGAATAGGATGGAAAGGCATACAGAACATGAAAGACAGAGACCATCTGCGGAGTATACATTTGTCACCTACCATCTCACTCTACTCTGTACTAACCATACTTGAGAAAGTGGAGACAGAAATAGTAAAGTGATGGAGACGATAATGAGAAATTGTTCTGTTACTATGGCAGATACAGATCACTTCCCAAATATCTTACTTACTCTCACAGTCTATTTACCTATTTGTTTGTTGGTTTATTGTTCAATTTTTATACCACCTTTCATAATGTATCTCAAGGAGGTTTACCAGAGATAAAATACAATAAAATTCCATTAAAGTTACATTTAAAACTTTAAAATCTACATTAAAAACCATAACACATATATACACAAACACAATTAAAATGATAGATAGAAGCAAAAAAGCTGAGAAACCTGGCAGCCTCTAAGAGGTAAATGCCTTAGTAAATAAAACAGTCTTGAGTTTTTTAAAAGCAGCCACAGATGTCAGAGAGTGAACATTAACTGGAAGAGCATTCCAAAGCCTGGAGGCAACAACAAAGGAGGCCTTGTCCCGTGAACACAACAATTTAGCCTCTCTTGATGTAGGCACAAGAGCAAAGGCCCCTCTGACAACCTTGTTGGGTGGGCAGAAACCCTTGGAAGCAGGCAGTCCCGCAGATATCCAGGGCCCAAACCATTAAGGGCTTTAAAGGTAATAACCAGCACCTTGAATTGGATCTGAAAACAAATTGGCAACCAGTGTAGTGCAGAATAAGTATAAATAGTTAGGCTGGGCACAGAACATCTGCGCCTTTAGTTCTTGGCTCCTCATTCACAGCCCTCCCCCCTCTGGCCAGCTGCCTGGCCAACCACTTCCCCCCCCCCCGCCGCTGCTTTCCCCAGCAGCGCTTTTTTTACCGCAACCCCCACCACTGCCTTCTCACTTTCCCCAGTGCCACTCTCTCCCCCGTCCATTTCTGCCCAGTCACTCCCCCGACCCCCGCCAACAGCTTGTTCACGAACTCTCACGAGAGCTGCCACACATGGGATTAGCAATGGGTACTTTGAAGAGAAATATAGATAGATAGAGATAGGGATATAGATATATATGCTTTGAATGAGCAGTTCCAGAGAGAATAAGCGCATTGCAGTTATCCAGCCACAACGTGACTAAGGCATTGGTAAACATGGCCAGATCTGCCTTTTCGAGAAAGGGATGCAGCTGGTGCACTAGTCGAAGCTGTGCAAAGGCACCCGTGGCCACCACCTCCACCTGAGCTTCCCAAAGCAGAGCTGGGTCCAATACCATTCACAAGCTGCACACTTGCTCTTTCAAGGGGAGTACAACCCCTTCCAGAGCCAAATGAATCACCCTGTCCTGACTGGCTTTGCTATTGACCAACAGCACCCCCACCTTGTCTGGATTTAGCCTCAGTTTGATCCTTAGAAGCACCTGCCCCACAGTTTGAGAACATTCAGACTTATTATCCACCCCACACACAATACTTACCTCAACAGCCAAAGGGATTTTCAGGGAGGCAGTGTCACTGCCCTGAAGCCCAAAAGACGAACAGAGTCAGCTTCCACAAGCACTATATGAGCCCACATACCTCAGTTGTTCTGAGGCAGTGTGTGCTGGGCAACTTCTGGTTTAGCTTTTTGATGCTGGCCAGCCAGGAGAGCAAGGCCAACAGGAGCATGATCAGGACAGGGCTGAGAGCAGGCGGCAAGGCAGAGATGCAGCAGGGTAGGCCAAGAAAGACACTAATGAGGGGAAGAACAGGAACTGTACCAGAGAGGAGTTAATAAAGGCTCAGGAGGGGAGGAAGAGTGGAGTCAAGATGAGAGTCCAAGCATGCTTCTCCATATTTAAGCAGTGATTAATTTCACCCACCACTGCACCTGCCAGATTGTTCTCAACACTCTGCCTGGCCTCTCCCCAGAGGACCCAGACTCCACATGCTTAATGTGACATTAACCTTCATCTCTGCAACTGAGGCTCTTCCCTAAAGTAGGAAATGCTAAGGAAGGGTCTGATGGCAGGGCTCATTTCTACACTTACGTACCGAGTATGTCTGTTGCTTCCTGCTATAAAGGAGCAAATTCCCCCAGTAAAAACTGGAAACCCGCTATCAAGCATATCAGACCAAAACAACAACATCTTACCACTATCTACTATTGTACATTACAATTCACCAACAGGCTTGTTTATTGAGGAAATTATTGACTTGAGGATGGAAACAGTCATGGAAAAACAAGGAAAATTTCCCCCCAAAAAAGATCTCTGAACTCAGAGTGAGGTTCCAACCTCAAACTGGTATGTTAAGGGATGCCAAAGGACAGATAGTAACTGATTCAGAGAAAATCAAACAGAGATGGAAGGAGTATACTGAAAATCTGTACAGCAGGGACGTCAACATCCAAGATACTCTAGAAGATATTCCCTACTTGCAGTAAACTCTAGTACAGGAAAATGCAGTTAGATCAGAATTCCAGTCATTACCAAGTCAGAAGGCTACAGGAATTGATGGAATAGCTACAGAAATATGGCAAGCAACAGAAGAAGAATCAGTTAAGGTTCTAATGAAACTGCCAGCAAATTTGGAGAATGACACAGTGGCCAACAGATTGGAAGAGGTCAGTCTACATACCCATACCAATGAAAGGAGACTTAACAGATAGCGCAAACCATCGCACAATCTTAATTCCACATGCTAGCAAAATAATGCTCAAGATCATCCAACGCAAATTAGAGCCCTACGTGGAAAGGGAAATGCCGGATGTTCAAGTGGGTTTCAGAAAAGGCTGATGTCAAGAGACATCATTGCTGATGCACGCTGGATAATTGAGAAGGCCAAAGAATATCTAAAAGAAGTCAATCTGTGCTTTATTGACTACAGAAAAGCCTTTGACTGCGTCAACTATGTCAAGTTGTGAAATAGGAAAATGGGTGTCCCAGAACATCTCATTGTTCTCATGAGAAACCTATACACAGGACAGGAAGCCACAGTCCAGATGGAACACAATGAAACAGACTGGTTCCAAGGTTCCAGTCGGCAAAGGAGTAAGACAAGGCTGTATACTTTCTCCTTATTTATTCAATTTATAATCTGAACATATACTGAGAGAAACTGGATTAAAATAAGATGAGTGTGGTTTTAAAGTTGGAGGAAGAAACATCAATAACTTGCACTACGCTGATGACACCACTCTGATAGCTGAGAATGCGAATGATCTGCAAGCTGTAGTAATGAAAGTCCATTACAGCAACCAGCCTCAGAATGGATAATGAAGACATTGAGATGGTGGATAGCTTCTGCCTTTTAGGACCAACCATCAACAGTAAAGGATCCAGCAGTCAAAAAAATACGCTGCAAAGTAGCACTTGGTAGACTTGCAATGAAGGCCTTGGAAAGGATATTTCGATGCCTTGACATGTCTATACCTACAAACATTAGAATCGTTTGGACCATGGTTTTTTCCATGACACTCTATGGATGCAAAAGCTGGACTTTGAAGTAGTAAGATAGAAAAAGTATTGACGCTTTTGAACTTTGGTGCAGGAGAAGACTTTTGAGGATACCAAGGACAGCCAGGAAAACAAACAAATCTATCATAGAACAAATCAATCCAGAATTTTCACTCGAGGCACAAATGATCAGGCTCAAACTATCACACTTCGGACACATTATGCAAAGATCCAGCTCCCTTGAGAAGTCCATAATGCTGGGAAAAGCTGAAGGAAAGAGAAGAAGAGGACGACCAGCAGCAAGGTGGATGGACTTGATTACAACAGCAATGAATTCACCACTGAGAGACCTTAAAGGCCAAGCTGAAGACAGATCATCCTGGAGAGAATCTATCTATATGGTCGCTAAGAGTCGACACCAGCTTGACGGCACTTAATCAATCAGTTAAATTAGGCGAGCAATTGCTTCTTCAGGCTAAGTGAGACAACCCTGAAAAGATAAGGTGTACACACACAGACACACACACACGTGCGCACGAACACACACTATAGGAGCGATTAAATGTGTCAGATAATGTCACAATGGAATGAGACTTTGGAAACAGTGGTTTATGCCCATACTTACAGAGTTCAGTTCTTCCACTTATATCCGCAAAGTTATCTTTCACTTAGTTTTAAAGTGTTTGGAAACTACGTTTTCCAAGGAACCACTGCACTAGAGATGCTGCTGAAGTTCAGAATTTCCCAATTTGGAATATGAACCTTGCTAACTTGACTTCAATCCAAGATTAGCACTATGGCCCCATGTGTTTATGATTACTTGGACTGTAATCTAAGCCAGAGAAGAACTACTCTCCCCTTCTGCCTTCCCATATCTTTCTGGTGGTAGCAGAGAGGTTTTGCAGGAGATCTCCCTCACTGAGGGCCTGAACACTGTCCATGGTGCCAGAAGCCTAGGCCATGTCTTTTCCAGGGTGTCCGATATGTAAACAAAGGAATCTGACACCTTGGAAATTACATTACCTAGAGTTCCTATACCTGGGATCCTGCCAGAAGCCAGAGAGGTAGGGAGGTCTCCAGCTAGACCTTCTTTTTGTTACTGCCAGTACAGATAATTGGGAGGGTGTGACAAAGGAGGCTACAGGGTCTCATGGATGAGAATAGGTGTTTGGGCCCAAATATAGTCCTGATGATGCATGATGATTGGGACAGGATCCAAATTGGGCTTGAAATAAATCAAATTATCTTCTCCTGAGTGTGTGTATGGGGGGGGGGCGGTGTCCCTGAAAAAAATCAGTTTCCAAAGATGAATTTTAAAGTAAAATAATCACTAAATATGGCCATGAGGGCATTCCTACGACACAGGAAGGGGAACACCTCAGGTCCCCTATGCTTTGGAGAGCAGAGGACTAGCAATCATCCATGTGCTTCCTCTCTATAGTCTTTTTCCCTGAAAAAATGCATCACGGAGCTGTTTTTATTTAGCCCCAACTGGTTACTCTCTTGTCCACTTCTGGCAGGACGTATCATGATTATTTTGGAACAATATCCTTTTAAAGAAGCACCTAACTAGGATGCTTACAGATAGTGCCAGGCACCTACTATTCATATGAAGACTTAACCATGCCTCTAAATTCTTGCCAAATAAAACAGTGTACAGAACACCTTTCTGTTTTTAAGCCAAAAGCCCAGTCTCTTCATCAAATCGATTTTTAATATGTGTAAAGGATGGCCAAAGTAGTCCCTCAACTTCTTTATGGGACACAATTGGGGTCATATTCTAACTTTAACGAACTTGAAAAAATCCAAACGGGTTTTTTGAGGACGCTATTTGGCGTACCTAATTGTGTGCCCAATGTGGCAGTCCTCCAGGAGGCGGGCCTACACAAATTGGAATCCAGGGCATGGCTAATAAGAATATTTTACTGGATTAAACTCCATCTTTACCCGACAGGACTAATTTCTAAGTTCTTATCGGCTGAGCCGCAATCATCCTGGAGTAGGAAGATAACAGACAAACTTCGGACATACATGCACCTAAACTGGCAGACAAACATCTGCCTATACTCATGTATGCCGATGACGCTGTAATTCTATCACAAACTAGAATAGGTTTAAAAAGAGCTTTGGGTGTTTTAGTAAGCCATTGCAAGAAGGAACAATTAGTAATAAATTATTCTAAGACAAAAATTCTTCGCTTTAGTCCTAAACATCAGAATTTTAACTGGTCAATTGAAGATCACATTGTAGACCAAGTAAAGCAAATCAAATACCTTGGGATAGTGTTTCAATTCAATGGCTATAAAACGGGCCATATTAGATCGGTAGTTGATACGGCCAAACGCAGTATTATAGCCATTCTGAAATTCTTCTGGTCCCCAAGGAGGAAACTACATTCCTGCTGCCATTAAACTTTATAAGGCCAGAGTGATTCCCCAACTCCTTTACGGGACACAATTGGGACCGTATACCAACTTTAAAGATTTGGAAAAAATTCAAACCAGTTTTTTAAGAACTATATTTGGTGTACCCAACTGCGTTTCCAATTCGGTGATACGCATGGAGGCGGGCATACTGAAACTGGAAACCTGGGCTTGGCTCCTAAGGATATTTTATTGGCTTAAACTTCATCTGCATCCGTTAGGGCTAATTCCAAAGCTTCTTGCGGCTGAGCCTCAGGCATCTTGGTCTAACAAAACGATAGATAAACTTTGCCAATGCGGCCTATCACCCACTCTATTATTAGAGAGCGGTGAGAACACAGCCCGCAGTCTAGTACGACAGAGATTGGTCGATATAGACATCCAGGAAGAGAAGGCTTGTTTACCATCTTTTTATAAACAAGTATATGCTAAGACGGATCTTGCCCCAGCAACGTATTTATTTACGATCACTTTGAGTAAATTTACATGGGCCTTCTCCAGGGCTAGGCTCAATGCTTTCCCATCTACAATGCTGTATGGGAAGTATTTGAAGCTATTATATGAAGAACGGAAATGCCCCTGTGGAGAGGCGATCAAAACCATGGCCCACATACTTTTGAAGTGCTCAATATATCAAAACTTGAGATCTCAATTAATCAGCCCATTGTTAAATGATATGAGGGAACAACCTGAGTATCTTGTTGTCGCATATTTATTAGCAGATAAAGATGCAACTATTTCATACGTTGTGGCTAAATTCTGTTATGTGGTCACCAGATTAAGAACTTCAAAAGAATAGAATACAGCTTTGGGTTCCTTACTGTTAATTTTAAATTATGCCTATACACTTACGCCTTACCAATGCCGTTATTTTATTTTTACGTGTAATTATTATTAATCAAAAGCTGCTAGCCATTTATGTGTAACTGACTTTCTATTATATTTTTCCTTATAACTATGTAAAGACTTTTATTTCTTTTTTGGTCAAAGACCGTAAATAAAGTATGATGATGACAAACTTAGTCAAAGTGGACTATCTCCTGCCCTACTGCTGGAGGCCGGTGAAAACATGGCCCGTAGACTGGTGAGACAGAGATTGACAGACATAGATTTACAAACTGAGAAGGCCAGCTTACCGCTTTTCCACAAATCAATCTATGCTAAGTTGGATCTTACTCCGGCAGCATACTTATTTACAATCACCTTAAGTAAATTTAGATGGGCCTTCTCTAGGGCTAGGTTCAACATTTTCCCATCGGCTTTACTGTATGGGAAATACGCAAAATTACCCTATGAAGAAAGGAAATGTCCTTGCGATCAGGTGGTTGAAACTATGGCCCACATTTTACTGAAATGCCCTATATATCAGGACATAAGGCATCAATCAATTGGTCCATAATTAAAAGATCTAAATGGAAAAGACGATGACTTGGTGGTAATGTACTTATTAGATGACAAGGATATATCAACTTCTGCCACAGTAGCCAAATTTTGTTATGTGGCCTCAAGAGTACGTCCTTCAAAGGAATAGAGTCTCTAAGGCTTCTGGGAAGCTACAATATGCACATGTACTCCATTTTAAGTGATTAACTAGTTTTTTTTTAATGTTTCAAATTTTCTGAAAGTATGTTTTGTTTTCTCTTTTTTGTAAATGTAAATGTGTTGTATCATTTGGTCAAAGACCGTAAATAAATACTAAACTAAACTATGTGTAAAGGTATAAATACAGTATAAATACAGAGCCTGGATTTAACCACAAATGCAAAAAATAAAAAAATAAAAAAGCTTCAGAACTGTTACCTGTTTCACAACTCAGACAAGTATCTCAGTTCATGTAAGACAACACATTTCTCTGTGAGGAAATATTGAGAAATCCCATCTTATCAGGAATAAATGTATTTAATTATAGTAAGTTCTACAGAAAGGGCAACTGAGTGAAATGCAACATTTAAAGTTGTTTCAGTTTTATTAAGCACACAGCATGTCCTGCAACAAATGTTTCTAAGGTCCAATCGTATATTCAGTTTTTCAGAACCATTCATAGGGGGGGAAGAAAGAAATGCCTCTAAGAGAAGCAGTACTTGTTTTACGTGACACATATATCACAATCACACAGCCGTGTGTATCTTTATAATTGCAGTTTGAAAGTGCATTGCATTAGGTTATATATAGTAGAGGTATCGGTATAAATCACTGGTAGTGTCCCTAACTCAAATACAAACATATATTCAGCTAAGTATGTACTTTTCATATCTTTTCACTTCAGCAAGTCCAACAAAAGCACTGCTATAACTCAACTGAAGTACAGGTGGATAAAAATACATTTTTCATTCAGCATACAACTAGAAGTTGGCCTTGACTTTTCTGCTTCATTTGCCACACTGGACACTAGTGAAGCATACTCAAGCTTTTCAGTAGCAGGACCCTTTTACCACCTTTAGACCCTTCTTGTGTGTTAAAAGCAAATATTAATTCCTTTGAACCTAGATTCCAGAAGACTCATAAGTGCACCAATATGCTCTTAGCCAACAGTTAGCATCATATGTAGCAGCAGAATCCAACAGACCACCTAATAAGATTTGGAACACTGTAGTCAAAGTAAACCTGCCCAGTTACTACATCTTTATTGCAATAATTGAACTATTGTTTGTAATCTATCCATATTTGAGTTACATTATTTTAATTTTAGTTAAATCAAACACCTGTTTTTAAATTGATATTATTACCTGCCTTGCACTCTTGGAGATAAAGTGGACTATAAAGCTGTAATTGAGTTGCAAAGAAGGAAATGCATGATAAAACTGTATGATAGCAAGAGTGTTGTGTAACTGCAGAATAGCAATATGCCTGAAAGTTAGGAAGTCTAACCACTATTTTGTTTACCTATGAATTACTGAGTAAAAGGCATGTATAATTCTCATACTCTCTTAGCATTTTCAAAATACTTTGATTTTAAAGGTGTGGATTGACAATGAAACATATTGTTATCGGTATAATATTTTCCTTTGTTAACACCCACAGGTTGTAACATCATTGGATCTAGGGCTGTCTCTTATCCAATATGAATAATTCTGAAAATCGGAGCAGTAAAACAAAAGCATTGTTTTATTTGGATACAGCTGTGGATATGATGGGTGTAATTAATTGTTCCATCAAAATATGCAATTCCATGGTGCATTTGATGATTTAAGTATACAACAGCTTTTAGTTTTCTGAGCTGACTAAAAATAGTGATTTTAATTTATTCCTGCTGCCTACAATTACCCACAACCATGTATTTTTATATATTTCCAGCCTATAAAAATTACTAATTTTTGCCACTTGTGTTTATCTGCCTTTAGACTTTGATTTGGATAAATTAAGCTCTCAAGTGTTCCTTGCTTTATGAAACTCTGCATGTTGTACACTTCAACACAAATAAATGACTTCTACCATTAGAGGTTTAAATAATGTAATGTATTTCATGCTCAGCCTGAAGCAGGATTCCAATGAAGTTGCTAATGCACGTAATGATTAAGTGTAACTCAAATACTAACTGTGTTGTTGAAAACATGACAGGCAATAATTTGGTCTATTATATTCTGCCATTTAATTGCCTAGTACAGACATTCTCTGACACGTTATGAAGCAATGATTTACAATTATTCAAGCTGCAAAGGTCAGAAAGTGACATTATAATCATCTACACAGAGATCCCTTCTAATGCACAAAAAATAGGTAATACCACACAAAAATAGTTTCACTAAGTTTCAACTTTCTATTTAAAGATTTATTTATTTATTTTTCAAATTTGTAGACCTCCCCAAATTTCCATCTCTGGGTGGTTTATCTAGCCCAGATTTATCTAGCCACAGAACACAGAGTTCACTTGCAACAAATTAAGAGACATTTTAGAATCAAATGCACATCTCCATCTCTTCTCAATGGTAACTTTTAAGAAGGAGTCTTCTTTGTTCTTTATGAGCAAGATTAAAGAAAAGTACTGCACATTATTGTTTTGTTTAAAAAAGTAATTATGCTCATATAATCTGGAACTAATTAAAAAAGAAAAAGAGTATTACCATACCTAAAGGTAAAGTGTGCCGTCGAGTCAGTGTCAACTCCTGGCAATCTAGCCTAGTATAAATGTTCCCGGTCAGCAACACATAAACAGAGCAATAGTTTGTCTTCAAGTATTTATAGACGATCAACATTTAAGCTAATGAAACACAATATACTGTCTAATATTAAGACACAAGCATCAAATTTACTTCACAATCTTATCAAACTCGTTAAAATTTAGTAAGATTCAATTAAATAAGTTAATATTACAGAAGACATATTGATCAATACTTTGGCAACACTGCCAAGACCAAATGATGTGGACATTTTTGCAAATGATGTGTGGGGATAACACACAAAACAAAAAAGCAAGGAAAACAAGTACCTATAAATACTTGAAAGCATTCAAGTGCCTTTTTTTTTTAAAGGCAGGATTGTAAATTGTAAAATATGCTTTGCACTCTAAGTAGTAGTCTGCCACAGTAAACGAAGTATATTAATATCTCAACAAAGGTCTATTTTTAAAGTTAATGCAAGAATGTATAGAAAGAACTTATGGATTTATTTTGAATTATTAACATTTCTGGAAACACTGGAATCTAATTTCTGTCATACCTAATTTCTGCTGTAGTTATTTTATTTTATTTATTTATACAAACTTAAGAACAAAAAAGTAAATAACTCTAGCTTTTTGTTTTAAAGCTTTATATCCAAAGTCCAAGTCAGAGAAAAGCATATTTTTAAATTGTAATTTTCCTATAAATTCTACTAGAATCTGAAATACTGAACATTTCATTTTTATGTACCTGAAACATAAAACCCCAAAGTGCACAATAAGCCTTTTGAGTATACACCATTGTGCAAGATTTTTTAAAAAAAATCAGCAAAATGCTAAGAAACCAGTTAGATTTGCTAATCTAACTTCATGTCATGAACAACTTCATATCCAGACTTCTGAAAATTAAATTTAAGTAGGTAGCAGTTGGATACTCACTGCAAACAGATCCCTTCTCAAATAAGGGATGCATTTCCCATTCATGAACATAACACAAAGGAAAACAATCACCACACATCTGCCGATAAGGAAATGAGTAGCAGACGGTTTATTTCAAATGCTGAAAGATTAGTAGCTTCCAATTCCTATGGCAGACTATTTCTACTGTGCAGCTGGAAAAAATTAAACTTAGATTTGAAACAATAAAAGTAACCTGCAGAAACGCTAGTGTCTTTCCCCCCTCTTCTATGTCAACTGTGCTACACAAGTTATAGTACATAAAATCTTCTGTTTGTTTTTGGTACTTATCATGGCATTACTTTACATATGTTTTTCTCTTTCCAACTGCATTTCAAGGTAGCCAAGTGGTATCTTACATTCATAATTATCCCCAGCTTCATACTGACTTCTTGCCTGAAAAAAAATGCCCAAACAGGTTGTGTACCAATCAGAAAAACAATTTAACCTTCCAACTAATAAAAAGCTGTTATTTGGAACCTAAAAGTCACAGAATACAATCTTAACTACTGCAGAAAAGAAAACATAATACAGGACCTTGTATTTGTGACAAAATTACCAAGTTAATGGTCCTGAACAATCACTTCACCTTTTAAAACATGATTTTTTAAAAAGGTAAATTTATAGCAATTAAAACTAATGAAGAAATGCAGCATGAGCTGCTTATGTTCAGGAACTAATAGGTCCACTGAGCATTTCTAATATTATTTAGCCATCAATGATAATGAATTGACATTGTCAGTGATGTTAATGTACCAATGCTCTATACTGCCACTAATCAGATAGCCAATCCAAGCAATTTTATGTTGCCACTATATTTTTTAATCTACACACTCACCTATGGCGAAGGGGGGGGGGAGTTATGTGGCAGAAATACAGCACAGACTATTATACCTCCCACCCACCCACATTAAAAGGTTGGTATATTCATTATTTTATTGACACTTCAGAGTGCATTGGTGATCCTTTCTTCTTTAAATCCATTTCAGTAGTTGGAATGAACAAAATTTCTTTGCCACATCAACCACTGTTAATAAATAATGATTAGAAACATCATACACTTTCATCAGATGAAATAATTACTTTAACCACAAAATGTCCCCATGTAACTGACTTTTGTATGGAAGGAAGGGTCCTTATCTTTCTCTCTTCTTTAGCTACTACATTATATATCAGGTCATCTTATATCAAAATTAATATAATGCTATACAAGACCACCAGTATACAGAAATACAGCCTTCAGTATGGCATTGAAAGCAACTCTGACAACTGTCATATTTAAGTTTCCAGTCAATATGGTACTTTGAATAACAAAATCCATTTCCCCATATATTTTCTTTCACAAACAGGACAAAACATTAATTGTAAGAGCTGCTTCACTAGTTCAAAAGGCTGTGCTGACTCACCTGCCCACCTTCCACAAACACAAGATATTTCAGGTCTAAACAGCAGGTTGACAGTGGCAATTTCAGAGTCTATTACTGTATTGCTGCCTAAATCTAATGGCACTCTGGATAAAGAATATATTTACTTATGAAGTAACTATGGCAGGTTTGTTGACTACTTATAGCAAAATCCAAGTCCTATTCTCAGAGAGTTTTGCAAGTCTGCCCTTATTCACTAGCTTTCAGACAAGAGTGTACATTAAGTGAAGCAAGTCTCACACAGAGAATTGTTAAAACATTTAAAAAACAGATTTCTACTAAAATAAAGCTTACGATGATAATATGTACATCTGAAGTAACAAAGCTTAAAATATACTTTGTCTGTTTATTATATTTGTCCACTGTAAATGATCACTTTAATTGTGTTCTAAAGTAACTCGGTCATCAGCACTCCAGCCCCTCCTTCCCTCATAAAATAAAATCAGCCTTACCCATCTAAAGGTGAAACAGACACCCTTTCATTTGTGAAACAGACACATGAATCTATGAAAAGAATTCTAATTTCCTTTAGAATATTGCATTCACTTTGTTCTGCAAAGAGGGCTAATTGCAAGAGTTGACGAAAAGCAACTCCTGCTGAAAAAATATCCCTAACCACCCACTTCACCTGCACCAATTTATATAAGTGAACCTGTGCTGTTCCATGCACTAACAATCAGGCCTCAACTTAACCTGTTTTGATGAAAGCATTTTTATATTATGCATATATTAGCTAATTTTTTTTAGCATAATAACATTAAAATACACTTTAAATAGAAGTGTGGTACTAAAATCCACCTCTGAATCTCCTGTGATGTACCATATATGCCATGGCATTTTAAAACCTTTTAAACATTTCTGCTAAATTAATCAGTTTTGCATTAAATAGCCTCAATGCCTCCCTATTAAATGTAACACATTTGAAGGACAATTAAACATTATGAATGGCCCTTCTGACAAAATAACCATTTGAAAGAAAGGAAAACAGAGGTTTTCTGAGAAAACACCACATAAGTAAGATGTGTGTGGTAATATATCAAATCCTTTGAACATTTTCTACTGGTGCATTTCCTCAAGTACAGAAACTATGAAAGCCCAAAATCTCTTCACTGAGCTAGAGCTATAACAAAATATAGCACAAAAATATGTATGTGCGCATATACACAAAATGAAGAAATTAAAGTCTGTATTATTTTTTAATGCCTTTAAGAAGGAATGTACAGTTCTCTCTGGCAATGTGAATGAGCATCCTATAATTTAGTCAATTTACAGATTACAGGTTCAAATTGACCTTGTAGCCCATAAAATTGCTCATCTGCGGTACTGGATTAGAAGTAGGAAAAGAATGTCATAACTGTATTTAAGGAATTTACCATAACAATGGGAAGGAGGATATGCATGCATAATTTTAGCCCCTCTTGCTCACATCCCTGTTTTGAATGCTGAAACAATGCTTAGCCTGCACTCCTCTCTGGTTAACCATGGGAGGAACTGTTTCAATTTACTCACCCACAGACATGACACTTGTATTCCCTCATCCCAAGGTGCCTCTTGACATGGTTTCTGGCATCTCCTAGTTGAGCTGTTGCAAAGTGGCAAATCTTGCACTTGAATGGCTTTGATCCTAAGCAAAATTTAGCATAAAGTTAGGAGTTGAATTAGAATATTATATTACCGTTGGTTAAAGAAATCACAATTTGTGGGGGTAATAGCCTTGTACAAAAAGGGTGGGTGGGTATGAAAACCACTATCCGATATTTAACCTGTTTAAGTATCTTGCCTAGCCCCCAAAAGAAAAATGTATTCTACTGCATACATTTATAACTCCAGGGATACTGTTAGGGTATGTGCCACACATTTCTCATTAAAGATACTTTCCTGAAGTTCAAACACAAAAGTTAAGCAAGAATGGGGTTTCATTAATGAGCACTCACTTATTATGGAAGCAGTACTGATAATTAGATGAGATACTTGGGAAACTTTGAAATGAGGCCACAAAACTTGCTCCATAGCATTTTCCCTTTATAAAATGGCTAGGACTTGGGGTGAAGCCCAGCAGAACCTGCTGCAATTCATTTCAATTGGATTCGTAAAGGAGAAGTTTCCACGGAACTGTGCCAATATCCAAGATAATTTCTAAGTATTATGAAAGGGGATCTTCCCCTCCCAATTTTTTCTTAATCAAATAGTCTTGTGAAAGTAAGGTCACACTACCAATTGTCTAGAAAAACAAGCAAATTTCAGATCACGGTAAACCTACAATTTAACTGTTTGGAGAAGCTTTAACAATAGCAGTCTACTATATAAAAGTAACCTTTTAACTTTTTTTAAACTGTTGTGTTAATTGGCAATAAGAAAATATCTGTCAAAGCCACACTTATGCCTAAAAACTAAATAGGGAATGGAAATCCACCACGACTTCCTAAAGGAGGAACACTCCCTGTTTCCAAGTGCATCTGGGGTTTTTTTCCTCAGAAGCTGAGTGCTTTTTGCTTGTTTTTTTAGGCATGGCCTGAGACTTTAAAAAAAGAAGAAGAAATAGCATTGTAGACAGTCTGGATTAAAAGAGAAGAATCATGCAGACATTCCCAGAAGTCAAAGTGCTTAACTTGTCAAAACTAATGGCAGAACTATATCTAATTTTTGGTTATCATTTGCAGGTCTATATATTTGAGCAGATCAGATTTTTAAAAATCAGATTTCTCTGCCAGCTAAGGAATAGTTTTAAAGCCTTGCACTGATATTTCAGGCGCTCTCTCTTTCCTTACTCTTTTTTCTTTTGGCCATACGGAATGATTCATTGCCTTTCTATTGCAATGACATGCAGTGTATGAATATACAGTGAATAAAATATTACACCTTTATGACCGTTTTATGGTCAGGAATTTATGATTATTCTGAAAACCAGAAGTATTGACATTTTGGCTATTATTTATTTCAAGAACAAACTTTAACTGCCTAGAACAGACCAAAGAAATATAGATTTCTCTCTACCCCGTATAAAAGCAGAACTGACCTGTTCTTTTGCAACACAAATCGGCCAAGAAAAAGTAGAATTGCACATTCTAACTGAAGATAACTTTCCAATCAGATTGAAGCAATTATATTATCACAAAAATGAAGTCATTAAACCTGGCAGGTGTCAGTACAGTGATACTAAGTGGTGACACATCATTTTAAAGTATGCTATGACCCTTTCCAACTTTTATAAAGACCAGCAGATTTCTATATCCATAAATCCTAGAATTGCAGTTAAGAGTAAGTGCAATATGCTCGCAGATACTTCATATTATGTTTGGGATATGTTTTGTGAAGAACTTCCTCCAATATAGTTAAGCATAATATGAAATATGGGACCTTTAATAAATATACATAAAAGAGCTCAGGTAAGAAAAATGTTACAGTACATCATACTTGATCAATGAACCTTTTTGCTGTGCCCTTGAACACAGAATATCCTCAAAGAAGACTTTGTTTAAATTGAGGATCAGTGTAAAAAAAAATTTAGAGCCTTAAATTTCAATTTAATTCCCAAAAGCTGACGAAAAACGAAGCATTTAATTTTCATCTTCTAGCAGAAATAAAAAAGTCAACAGAACTAAGCACGGGCAGACAAGGTTGAATATTTCACAGTTCAATGACAATGAAGCTAGATCTCTTAATACTTCCATTTCTACTGTTAGAAGTAGATGTAAAATATATTTAGCACCTGAATGGTTATATCTAGTCAGCTTTATATGTTTAAATGTCAAAAGCAGGTTGAGACTGCAGCTAACAGTGATCACATTCTATCAATCACACTAGAAAATTTCAGTTTATTTAAATTATCCTGATAAAACTGAATTAACCATTAATTTGGTGGCATTCCAGATCAACACTGAATTCTATAAAGGGACCCATGAAAATAAAATAAATTTGAGTAAAGTCAATCTACCTACACATTAAATACAAAGTGTTGAGGTTGACGTTCTAACTCATCAGTTTAAAGACTAATTACACAATATATAATGCCAAGACTATGACCAGCTATGATAAAGAAGTTATATTTCTCTTTTATTTCATAAAAGCTATACTATCTTGCAGTAGTCCCATATTATTAGGGTTTCTTTCTCCAAATGATTACATGGCAAATTTGTTCCTTTTCTGTAATGACTCATGCCCCATAGTTTCTGTACATTTCCTGTTCTCCTTTTAAATAATATTGCTTTGTGACAGTCCTATTGAGCCCATTCACCACTGAAACACCTAGAAGCTTGGAGAAAACTCTGGCAGCATTAAAATACTGGGCCACATCCAGCCTAAGTTAGTCATGAATAAGTCCCATTGAAATTAGTGGGACTTAAAGTTAGTCATGACTAACTTGTCTCATTTATTTCAATAGTGCTTAGTCATGACTAGTCTGGATGTTGCCCATTAACTGTAATTTTGACAAACTCTTCAGTACTTAACACACATTTGGACAGGCCAGCATTTATTCTGGATGACTAATTATTCAAGTCAGGCCTAGTCTAACATATTGCCCAGGAAAGAGCCTGACAGCCATGAAAGAGTTCCACAAACTCAAAAGGGGTTCTTCTGTTTTAATCAAACCAAAGCCAAGCTCAAACAAGAGGCCACTGTCAGGGACTTAAATTGTGGGAACAAATCCCTGTAGATAAGCACTTAATGTGAAGATGTTTGGAGCATGCGCAAGGTATGCAGCAGCACAGAGTCATAACTAGCCAAAGAGCTTCCCCTCCCCTTCTGCCTGTGCCCAGAGAACATGCAAAGAAGATAAGAAGAGGGTTCATAACTACATGTCCAACTGCTTTCAAAACTCCAGAGAATGTCAGCACCAGTTTGACGTATGTTGGAAGGCAGCCATTGCTCACAGAATAAACGTCAAAACATTCGACTGCTCTAGTGCAAGCACCCTGAGCCTGGGCAGCCCTTTGGATTTTGGTCATTATATGCATTTATCTCCAAGTCATTCCTTCGGTTCTCAACTGCTACTGCTGAACTCTCAGTCATGCCCTGGTTATACTGCCATCTCTTCTTTGCTGGGCTTCTCTCCTGATCTCCCTCATCTCTTTGAATTTACATAAAAGTGCTTCAGCTAACATTCTGCCTCTCATCAGTATGAATATGTTCCTACACTCCTTAATGTATCTCTGCTATCATTTTCTACATTAACATCACTTCCACTATGCTTTCCCTTCTGTCATCTTCCCTTGTATCAGTGCAAATCTGTGCAAATTCATGTGGTTAGCCCACTTTCTCCTGTCTTCACAGCCTTAGACTCTGAACCTAGAACATGCCCCTCTGTCCACCCCAAAACTCCTCTTCCAACCTCTGACCAAAACCATGAAGTCTTCCCTAGCCCATGTTCCCCCAACTATTCCGTACTGGTTTTATCACTTATTTCCTCATCATCACAACTTGTCTTCTCCCATACGCTTTTGTCTTATAGTGCAAACCCTCAGTGAAATGACCTATGGTTTTTTTCAACACAGAGCAAATAACTGATGCTAAGCTGACTGACTAGCCAGCCAGAGGTTGCCAGTTCGAATCCCCACTGGTATGTTTCCCAAACTATGGAAAACATCTATATCAGGCAGCAGCTATATAAGAAGATGCTGAAAGGCATCATCTCATACTCTGAGGGAGATGGCAATGGTAAACCCCTCCTGTATTCTACCAAAGACAACCACAGTGCTCTGTGGTCACCAGGAGCTGACACCGACTAGATGGCACACTTTACTTAAGTCAATTTTAAGCAGTGGCAAACATTCCCATCTTAATAGCATTTCCTATTAAGATACAAAAACCCTCAAATTCTAGTTGAGTTATGGGCAGAAGGAAGGATCACGTAAACATTATCTTCCCCTATAAAACTTGGTGTAACCGAAATATGCCACCTTGCTGAAATTAAAGAGGTGTGGGCCAAGCCAGTGCCTGGATGGTGACAACACGGAAGCCTTGAGTTTCATGATGAAAGAAAGGCTGCTTTGAGTTCTATTATGGAAGACAGGCTGGGTATAAATGAAATAAATAAATAAATGCAAATATATTGTTCAAATGATACAGCTGTAATGGTTCCTAAGCACCAATTTCACTTTACTACCTAAAGCCACCTAATGGCGCAGTGGGGAAATGACTTGCCTAGCAAGCATGAGGTTGCTGGTTTGAATCCTGGAAACACCTATGGGCAGCAGCGATATAGGAAGATGCTGAAAAGCATAATCTCATATTGTGCGGGAGATAGCAATGGTAAACCCCTCCTGTATTCTACCAAAATAAAACCATAGGGCTCTGCGGTCGCCAGGAGTCAACACCAAGTCAATGGCACACTTTACCTTTACCTAAAGCATTAAGGGTTCCTGCTTCTTCAATGGAATAAGCTACTATTTCCATATCTTATTTCACCCTTTCTTTAAAGAACATAAAATTATTCAGAACCCATGAAGGATTAACAAGGATTAGCTAAGTCTACCCCTTCATGAATAGAAGTTACACTGCATGTTTTTCTCAGCTGGGGAGGGATCAATCTATTTCTGAACAAGAGCCAACAGAGAGTAGCAGTAATGGACAGGCCAAATAATTAGAAAGAAGCAGGGCAACAAAAGACTCTTTTTCACATTACCTCAGCAACTTGTGAACCGCTGTTGCCAGATTGGGGCAAATAGCTGGGCTGGGGACTGGAATGAGGCTGCATGCCCAGTAATTTCTTAAGATCTGAAGATGCTACCAGTTTATCTAGTGGCAACTCAGAAGTGGGTTTTATCTATAGTCATCCCAGGGCTGTGGATCACACTTCCTGCTGAAAGCAGAGCTGCTCCATCCCTGATAGCTTTCAGAAAACAACTGAAGATGCACCTGTTCAGGCAGACTTTTTGCTGAATGCTTACTGTTTCTATGTGCCAAATAGTTTTTAAATGAATTATTTTGAATTATATGTTCTGAACTTTATTTTTAATTTTTGGCTGTTTTTATTTGTTAACTGCCTTGAGACTTATGTGATAGGTGGAATAAAATGTATTAAATAAATCAATAATAATAATAATAATAATAATGATGAAATATCAAATCTCTTTGTTTACAGATGGCTCCTTCTTAATAAGGAACCATCTTGCACTTGAAGCTAAAAAATATATATCAGGATTCCTCTGTTATGGGAGTGTTCCGCATTCATTCTGAATTGGCTCTACTGAAATACAAAATTGGGACCAAAATTGGGAAATACAGAATTGAAGCACAAAATACTATTGTTCTGTGTGTGAACCTCCTTGGCACAACTCTTGCAAAAAAAGTGGGATCTCTCTCCCTGGCAAGAGCCAATGACACTAAATAATAGAATCATATGGGATAACTGTATACAGGTGAAACTCGGAAAATTAGAATAACGTGCAAAAGTCCATTAATTTCAGTAATGCAAATTAAAAGGTGAAACTGATATATGAGACAGACGCATTACATGCAAAGCGAGATAAGTCAAGCCTTAATTTGTTATAATTGTGATGATCATGGCGTACAGCTCATGAAAACCCCAAATCCACAATCTCAGAAAATTAGAATATTACATGGAACCAAGAAGACAAGGATTGTAGAACAGAACAATATCGGACCTCTGAAAAGTATACAGTGTACTGTGCTTGATTGGCCAGCAAACTCGCCTGACCTGACCCCATAGAGAATCTATGGGGCATTGCCAAGAGAAGGATGAGAGACATGAGACCAAACAGGCTGATAGCATCCATGCCACGCTGCACTGAGGCAGTAATTGCCGCAAAAGGGGCCCAAACCAAGTACTGAATACATATGCATACTTATACTTTTCAGAGGTCCGATATTGTTCTATTCTACAATCCTTGTATTCTTGGTTCCATGTAATATTCTAATTTTCTGGGATTGTGGATTTGGGGTTTTCATGAGCTGTATGCCATGATCATCACAATTATAACAAATTAAGGCTTGACATCTCGCTTTGCATGTAATGCATCTGTCTCATATATCAGTTTCACCTTTTAATTTGCATTACTGAAATTAATGGACTTTTGCACGATATTCTAATTTTCCGAGTTTCACCTGTAGGTCTCTCTCATATGATCATTCTCCTGTTCAAGCAGTGGAGGGAAGATTAATGTTGAAGGACCCTGCCCAGGTGGTCTTGTATACCAGGGGTGAGCAGAAGTTATCAACATCAGGATTTACTGGTAAATCTCTGGGTGATTTGTATTAGATTGGCAAGGGTTTGGGGCTCTCAAGTGTTTAAAAACAGCAACAGAAAGGATCCCCACAACACACACACTCTTAAGTTAGGCTGCTGGAACAAAACAAAAGAAGGAAAATCAAGAGTGTTTTTTGGTGGGGGGTGGGGGTAGATATGAGCTCAGTATTGGGCAAATTCCTTGGAGACAACTTGTTCTTTGAGTCTAAGGATATGTCCCCCCCTACCTAAATCCAGATGGTGTACTTCAGAGAGCACCTAAGGTTCAGTGAAGAAAAGCATATATTTAAACCTCTGCTGCAATTCCCCCCCCCAAAAAAAACAGATCCCAGGACTGCCATCCCTGCCAAATAGCATAGTCACGTGACATCTTATCATAAGGAAGAACCTCCGACACTACTAAGACCAAGCGATAAATGTTCTTAAAGCAAGAATCTATGTTTTAAGAAAGTGTGAGGGTCAGCTACATAGGCAGAACTCCTGTGAGCCCTTTCTTCCCTCAGGTTCCAAATTTCTCTCAAAGGGTTTAAATAAAACAGCACTAGTTAGGCCTCCACTTGAACTATGCTAGATCTTTCAATAAGCATTAACTCTAAATACTACTTATTTGACATCACAAGACCTTAAATCAATTGTTTGCTACCAGTTTCACAACAATTGTTTTCTCCAATGCATTCCCAACCATGTGGTAAAAATAAAATATAACCACGAAAAATAAACATCTGACAAATTGAGTTTAATATATTGAAATGGATAAAGTTTGGTGGGTATTTAAAAGATCTCTTCATCACAAGAGATTTTCCTCACCCAAATAATCTTGAGTTGTTAAAATGTTGGTTTAAGCAAATGGCATTGTGAGCACTGAGTCTTCACCACATTCGCATCTCTATCCAGAATAGATTCAATCCTTAAGTTTATGACTTCTGAGGAAATTGCACAACAAGGAAGACACACAGACAGGTGGCTGTATTTTCAAAATTCTGCCTGTTAATTAAGCATACAGTACCTGTTTGAATTAGAAGTTGAGAAGTCCTCCACCTCTAACATTTCTTTTGCTTTTAAAAAAAAAAACACTTCCTCATTTTCACTTGTCAAAGTATAATGGACCTGCTTGTTATCCCCTATCCTGTACACCTCCCCTTTGCTACGTGAGAAGCTTTGGAATCAGTGTAAGACTCTGGGAAACCCTTTATTTTCTACAATTTGGAATCACTTCTGACTGAAAAGGTGGAGGCTTGTGAGAGCAACCAGAAAAGAATACTTTAACATATAGAGGCCATGTAAAATAATAAGACTGTTAAAAGAATTCGAAAAGACACATATTCCACATGGTAATCTGATATTATACTAATGCACATTAGAGCAACATTTGCTCCTGCTATTCTCCACAAAGAAGCATACATTGTAATGTTCTTTTGCCTCCCAACCATGAGAACCAAAATCCATTTATTTCTTATAGAACTGCTTTTATTGTTCAGGAGATGGGAAGAAACTTTACATAAAACATTCAGTAAATCAAAAAGAGAAAAGGGGGGAAAAACAGGAATTGGAAGAGTAAAAACCTCTTCCAGTTAACTATTAATAAAAATACCAGCATTACTATTTTATGTGCTGTGCATAAGCAAAGTTATCAGAAAAGCAATTCGTTTTAAGGTGCAGTGAGGAAGAGAATAGATTAAAACCTCTGCTGCAAGTCTTTCCCAAAAAATGACCTGCAAAATGAAATGGCAGATATGTGCCGACACCCCCCCCAAAAAACCTGTTTTCTGTATGGTGCTTTATAGCTAATGCAAAGCACAACAGAAAATACACTTTGTGATAAGTCGTACACAAGATGTTAAAAGTGTACTAACTTTTACTAAATGTAACAATCAATGATGTAACTTATGTAAGTGGGGTTGCTTTGTCATATATTGATAGTTACCTCACTTTCACATCCACATTAACTTGATTTTAAATGCAATTAATACATATAGTCAAGGAAGACTAATGGACTACATTCTGCACTTAACCTGGTGGACATTTTCAAATGGCACAAGTGACCAGTGCAAACCTATTTTGCATTGTAAACGACTAAATAAATCTTAATGGATTAAGAATGATCAGCTATCAACACACAAGGGAAATTAAGTGCTGAAATGCCTACATTGATTATTTTAAATTATTAGCCTTACTCTGTTCTTGAATTTGTATGCTTTTAGTGAGCTTTAACACATTTACAAGACTTATTGACTATAATTACAAGAGAATTCAAGTAATGGACACATCAATTATAAGCAACATGTCTTGACCAGACAGTTGCATAAAGAATTCTAAAGAGAGCTCCATTAGCATCTTCCCTGTAGTTTTATTCCATTTTATCTGCTTAAGAGGGCATTTTAAGGGCTTATAAAAGCTGTTCCAACCATGTGAACATGTCTGTGTCTCCTAAAGAGTCATCACCAGATTCAAAATTAAAACATTTCCTGAAACATTACACACAAATATAGTTGTATTGGCAGGCTAAAGAGGCAGCTGGAATTCCTAGGCTTAAAGGTACTGATGGCTAGCAAAAGCTAATACCGTAGTGTAGTTCTAATAAGACAACTGAAGATGGATAAAGGGCAAAGCCAGTTCTCTTCAACTGAATTTTCAATTACACTACCGAGTCTCAGGTTGCTTTCTTCAAAAGAAAACAAAAACTATTTTAGGATTACACAAAGAATATTAATATTCTATGTTTTTCGTTTCCTACCTTTTCATTCTCTCTCTAGTAACTGTGCACTAAGTTTTACCACTGCATGAATTTAAACTATAGCTTCTATAATAAGCCATTATTTAAAAGTACAGTAAAATAAACCTTACAGTTTTAATGAAAATATGTTCATTGAAATGTGAATTTATTATTCAAATCCACTCATAAATTCAACCAGAGAGACACCACTTGTCTAAGCAGAGCTCAGTGATTTAGAAAAGCTGTCTATTTAAAATAAAGAATGTATGGCAGGTTTATAGAAACACAGCAGTGAATTTTTACATAAATTTAGAACTGCAGCTTATGCATTTTCGACAAAAGTGTTGTTTTAAATTTTTCCACTTAATATAAACCATAAAAAGGGAATTGAAAGTGTGGCACAGCTCAGATTCTAAATCACAAAGCCCAACCTTCACAGGTACCACATTATCTCTTCTACAACCTTCTAAAATGATGATCAATTGCTATTTCAATTTAAAAAAATCACTCACTCACTTCCTAACAGCATTCTTTACAGAGCAACACAACAACAAATACCCACCACTCAACTGCTAAATGTGAAAGCTGGACTCTCAGTATAGGAGGGGGCAACCATTTAGGGCATTAAACTATGGATCCGCAACAAAATGTTGAAGTATATCCCTGCTGTGCATGTGTGGCCTGAGCCTGTGTTTCAATATGGTGGAAGTTTTCTGCTCAGAAACGGATGGGGTTGCAATTGTCTTAAGGAAGCAACCTTAAAGCTGGGGGGGGAGGGGGTTGCTCTTTATTTTCCCTCCTTCCTCCATCTCCTGACTTCCATTGGTGCCACTCATCTGGTTGTCTGTTAACTGCCCTTTAAGTCTGTGAACATTCCACTCCACTGAGTTACACTAGGGCAGTCTGGTGGCGGGTGGAGAGTTTTGGCTCCCTTAGATTTTTCCCCCTTCCGATTTTTGTGAAATGGACGTGTCTGTAGGTTACCCTGAAACTGCCAATACCTCTCTCTTGCCTGCAGGTGTACTGGTTCTGAACCAAAAGGACAATAACATTTCCAGCTGTTCAAAAATAGATACTAGATCGCCACCAGGTAGATATTATGTTCAGCATATAGGCAGGTTGCTAGCAGGGGTGTGCACAGAACTGGCTGGTCCAGTTCGGTTTGAGTCCAGACTGGACCTGAACCAGACGGCGCGGCGACCTCCAAAATGGCCGCTGCACTAGAGGGGAAGGCCTGAACGGGCCAAAGTGCAGGCTGAATGGCCGGTGATGGCAATAAAGGAGGCCAGAAGGGGGGAGGGGGAACCTCCACAGACACACACACACCCGCCGCCTCCAACAACTCCCCCAAAGATAAGTTTTTTTAAAAAAAAAATTAAAGTCCATAAGCCCCCCGAACAGTCGGGGGGGTATTTGGTCCAGGGTCCAACAGGATGGTTCGGTTCGACCCCAAACAGTCAAAACGAACATGTCTGATGTTGAACACGTTCAGCGTCAAACCTGTTTGCACATCCCTAGTTGCTAGTGGAAGCAACCACAGTCCCACAGAAAGCCATCACCTCCCATGCTACAGGGTGGAACTACACATTCCTTGTAACATCCAGTTTTCCCTGAAGACACCCACAGTTATTCCCTTTGTTGGGCTTTTCTCCCCAGAGCATGGATGGCAGTGGGGGAATGATAGGTGAAAACAGAGTATCTGGTCATTTGCAGAGGTGAATTGGAAGGTAAGAATTCCAATCACTGAATCCTCTTCTCCAAATGTCTCCTTAGTCCCACATTTTCATTGTAAGGCTAATATGGAATTGGAAGCACTAGCAGTTAAAACAACACTGAAGATCATAGAGAGGAAGAGTGGCCAATTCAAGGGCTGCCAACAGTATTTTCTAGGCCTGCTTCAACATCTGCACTCAGACCCCACGTTCCCACCACACCACAACCTGAGATTCCATGGGCTCTGCACATTTAAAAAAAAAATCATATTAAACACAAATGTGCCAGGTTGAACTCCCCATGAACTCCAGGGCCAACCCAACTGAATTCTCACAATACTGTGAGAATTTCTGCCTGGTCCCCAACAGTGTTCCCTCCAACTCTTTTCGTCTGTGTGCAAAATGAGTTTTGTTCTGGGTGGTAGTATCAAGGTAGCGTGTGTGTATATATGCAAACAAGAAGAGCCTTCCTGATTCATCCTGAGCGGGATCTAACTGATCAGAGATTTAAACAAATTATTCTAGTAAGAACTAATCAGCCTAGTTTCCATCCACTGGCTCTTCATCTAGACTAAATTTGGTGCAAATCGAGGTCCACAAGTTAGATCTCTTGTGCCTCAAGTGTTCATGTGTCCACCATCTTTGATTGGGGTGGATGTCATCATTACAAATTGCACCATTGAGGTCTCCCTGTGTGTCACTCACTACAGCTGTTAATTTGGTACAAATCAGTTAGACAGTCCTCACGTTAGTGCACTTGCGCCTCAAAGGTTTATGCATCCGCCATCTTGGATTGGGGTGGGTCACTTCATGACAAACTCCGCCGTTGAGGTGTCCCTGTGTGGTCACTCACTGCAACTGTACCTAATTTGGTTTAAATTGGTTTGACAGTCTACAAATTAGCCCGCTTACGACTCAGAAGTTTACACGGCCACCATCTTGAATTGGAGAGGATGACATCACACACCACACCATTTGGGCATCCCTGTGTGTCTCTACAGCTGTAGCAAATTTGGTTCAAATCAGTTAAGCAGTTCACAAGTTAGCTCACTTGCACCTCAAAGGTTTATGCTTCTGCCATCTTGAGTCAGGGTGGATGTTCCTGCGTGTCACTCACTACAAGTTTGGTGTCACTCACTCACACAGGTGTCCCTGTGTGTCACTCACTACAACTGTACGTAATTTGGTTCAAATCAGACAGTACACAAGTTATCCCACTTGCGCCTCAAACATCCACCAGCTTGAATCAGCGTGGATAACATCATCACAAGCTATGCCACTGAGGTGTCTGTGTGTTTGTGTTACTCACTGAAAATGTACCCAATTTGGATCAAATAGGTAAGGCAGTCCACAGATTAGCCCGCTTGTGCCTCAAAAGTTTACACGTCCACCATCTTGGATCAGGGTAGATGGCATCATCACAAACTATGTTGTTGAGGTGTCCCTATGGGTCCCTACAACTCTACCTGATTTGGTTCATATTGGTCCAGGCATTGTGAAGTTGATGGGGGAGGACACACAGATGGACTCATGGACGGACACATGGACACACACACACAGAATGCCGAGTGATCTCATAAGCCTGCTGGAAAGTAGGCTAAAAACTTGTGAGCACAAACACATGTGCACACCTTAGAGGGAACACTGGTCCCCAAACACATCTTTCCCTCTGCTTCTAGGGTAATGCTGCCAATGATCTGTTCACAAGAATTAGATAATGCCTGGATTGACAGCTGGGCTACTTTCACAGGGTTCAGTCCAAGTTTTTCTGGGCCCCAAGCAAATGGCCCTGCAGTGCCCACTTCCCTATGCATGTGACACAGCCACTCAAGGGAAGAGACAGGGCTCACTCCTTGACCAGGGGAATACTCCTGAGTCCACTTTTTGGAAGCCCTGAAGTTGAGATGTGTCGCAACTGATGAGGGCTGTGGGTGGAAACAAGCACTTTCATGTTCCAAACAACAACACTCAAGTGGCATTCAAGTACAAGCTGGCCTATATGCAACAATCGTTATGAGACAGGAGAAGAATAAAAGTCATTCTTTAGGAAGGAGTATATTAACTGAAGGCAAAAACAAGACAAGTAGAGAAAAGGCAGCCTGTGTGTGTGTGTGTGTGTGTGTGTGTGTGTGTGTGTGTGTGTGTGTGTGTGTCTGAGAGGGGGGGTGCGTGCATGCACGCACGCACGCACGCACGCACGCACGCACACAGTTTGGCATGTTTCCTTTTCGCCATATCTCTATCCAAGAGGTGACTCACTGCCTCTTCCATTTACTCTCTTCTGTTATGGCAATTGCATCCTCTTCTATCTAGAGTCCAGACTGTGACTCACTGGGCTGTGCAAGCACCACAGCAAGGGAACAAGCCAGCCCAAGAACAGTCTGGATGCCAGCTGCTCAAACTGAAGAGGCCTAAACCTGCACAGCAGCTGGCCCACAATAAAACCTGGCCTTTACAATATAGCTGCAGGTGTGCATTCCCACGTGCTTGCATTCATGTACACACAATGTATCAAAAAAGTTAAGGAGGTATTTCTGGAAGATGCAATTGGTGGCAAGCTCCTGCCACTGCAGAGTCTGTGGCAAATGCCTGGCTTTTTGTCCCTTCTATTGTTGGGCCTATTGTTGGGCCCTACAACACAGAATGAGCATGCAGTTCACTCGAGGCAAACAGAACAAAGAGATATTTGCAAAACAAGTGCTGCCAAAGCATAATCCACATCATGAACTGCAATCCAATAATAAATTTAAGTGGGCTTGGGGAATATAATCTGTAAAAGGTACATTGACAAAGAGAAGGAAATCATACAAGTACTTTTAAGAACATTTCTAAAAACACCCTTCGTTTCCCAGCTCTTTGACTTCTAAAGGGTACTTTTGAAATTCAGCTGTGGATAATCAGACAGCAAATGCAAAATTAATATATTCAGAGTGATTTTAAATCACTATTATTCATTTTAAGAGGGAGGAGTAGCAGTGCCTTAATACAACTTCCATTTACAAAATACTGACTGCACCATTTATTAATACATACCTGTATGTGTGCGAATATGAGCTAGGAAGGCCATGGAATTACTACTTCCGCACATCTTCCCACAATATTTGCAAATATTGCCTTTATTTTCTTCTCTCTCTCGGTTGATTTGCTCAGTATCTTCAACAATGTACTTATTGACCTCCCGGAGCAGTTCTTCGTGTTGTTCTTTAATATGAAGAAATAAATATTGTTCAGAATCAAAAGGCTCTGTGCACTTCACACATTTAAAAGTAGCGCCCCCTTCTGGAAGTTCTTCAACACTAGCTTGTTCATTCCTCATGTGGCCGGCACTAGCCAGGTGCTGGTGAAGATTGCTTTCAGTGTAGAATGATTTTCCACAGAGTAGACAGTGGAAGTGTTTCTCTTTTGAAGGGTGCTTCATAGCTATGTGAACATTTAGTCCACTCAAACCATCTGCTAAAAAGCCACAATCATCACAGCGAATACGTTTAGTTTCCCCAAGTGAATTTCCTTCAGCCTTCTTTTTCTTTCCACCACCTTGTGGAACATCTGCTTTTATGGCTGTCTCACAAACCTTTAGTCCACTCAGAGGCTGTCCTTCAGCAAAATGATCGATTGGCTCACAACCATCCTCATGGCTTTTTAATTTTACTATAGAGGAATCAAACTGGCCACAATGTTGCACTACCATCCCTTCCTTCACTCTGGCATCAGCACTGGTGTAAGAGTCCAAAACCTCATTACTGCATTCTTGCATACCTTCAACTATTGAGCCATCTGAACCCCAAAGATTATTTAAAGATGCTTCTGCTTCATGTTGAGCATCTATAAGAGCATCCTCTTCCTCTGTTCCAGAACCCTCCTGGATGCTTCTCTTTCGTGGTAAGCTATGCATATTTTGAATTTCTCTTTCAGGATTTGCATCAATATTTTCTTGCTCCACTGTGCTACAACGTTCTGGAGGCATGGGCAAATGTGTTTCTTCTGGCTTCACTTCCTGAGCAGATACCTCAGTACTTCCATATTCTTGCTCAATGTCTTTTTCCAGCTTGTGGTTTTTCATAAAATTCAAGTTTGGAGAATCTTTGCAAAAAGCTAAAGTTTTATTTCCCGTTTTTGTTGTAAAATGAAAATCTGACCTGATTATTTCTTGGCCATCCATACTTTCCTGCAGAACACAATCAACTGTTTCTTTAAAAGAAATTATCTCACCAAGTTTAACCACTACATCTTTTTGTACAATTTCTTGGCCAGCCACATTTTCTCTGCCTTGGTCAGTTCCTTCTTCCATCTCATCCTCTGTACTGGCACCACCATAACCTTCTTTAGAGAACTCTGAAGGAACATCATCTTCTGAAGCAGAACAATTAAGTGACTGTTTCCCTTTCTCACTAACCTGCTCATCAATACTTTGCTCTTCAGTGTTTTCTTTGTATTTTGATCCATCCAATAGAATATGAAATTGTTCTGTAGGTTGACACTCTTCTTGAGACACAACAGCAGATTCTTTGGTAATATCAGTTGCATCCATCTCCTCTCCAGCACATATATAAGATTGTCTTTTAATTTTATGCTTCTCAGTTGCTGCATGCCTAATCATTTCTCGGCGAGTAACTGCATAGTAGTCACAAGCCATGCAATAATATTCAAATTCTTTAGTGTGCTTGCGTTTTACATGCATTTCCAGAGAAGAAAAAGAATGTGCAACAAAGCTACAATGAGCACACTTATGATCATTTACACTTGCAGGTCTTGCCTGACCCAATGAGTCTCTATCTGCACTAATATTAACTAGCTCTGCAATTATAGGATCTTTTATTTCTGCAGAGTTCCCGTTTCTACCTAGTTCAGGAAGCTGAAGCACATTGTCAACTTGCATTTCGTTGGTATTGCCTAGATCATCTCCCTGCTTTTCCAAAACAGCAGTGTCCAAATGTAAAGACTGACTGCCATGGTCAACAGCTTCATTCAAAATACTTACTGAATTATTAATCTTCTTACTACTGGCTTCAACATTATTTCCTTCTGGACACACAATTATCTCTAGATTTTGTTTTCCATTGGCTTCCAAACGGCCTTTATGCTTTTTAGTAGCGCAATGTCGTTCCATGTCACCTTTTGTTACAGTATAATAATTACACACTTTACACAAATAGCTGTACTGGTGGCTATGCTTTCGACGAATGTGAACTGTCAAGTTTGTAACACTGGAAGCTAATAAACCACAATGAGGACATGTCCGAGAAATGGTGCCTTTAGGCCTCCCTCTTTTGGGTGCACTACCCCGAACCAAGTCAGTGCCTTTAATAGTTTCACCTGAAGGGAACTCTTTATTTATTGATACATTCTCCAGAGTACACAATGGCACCTGTATGCTTTCATTTTCTGATACAGTCTTTGAGTTCCCATAAACAGAAGGCTCTGTTACTTTTTTACCATCACTTACACCTACACATACCCTTTCAATACATTCTTCAAAGAGTAAACCAATATTGTTTTTTCTGGCATTTTCTAGATGCTTACTTCTCTTGATGTGTTTTTCCATCCCTTCTTTGCTTAATGAATAGAGGTTGCATGCTTTACAAAGAAAATGATACTCCTGAGCATGTCGAAGTTTTATGTGTCTTGTGAGAACAGAGGAAGATCTTGTTTTATAAAAACATTTCTTGCACTGAAACTGGGTTCTGCTCAAAACAGACTCCTTGAAATCATTACCAGGATGTACCACACAGGGCTTTGGGATTTCTTGCTGAATTTTAACTTCTACATCACAGACAACTTTTGGAAGAATATTTGATTCCACTGTAGCACAAGAAGCTGTTTGCATAGTTACTTCACTGTTAAAAGGCTGAAAAGTATTTTCTTGAGATAATAAACCAATGTGTTGTTCAGTTGTCTTATGTGCTGCCATTTCTTCTTCTGTTAGAAAATACAGATGGCAGGTAACACAATAATGGGATATGGTATCAACCTCATGCTTGTTCCCACTAAGGCCTGTGTCGTTTGGTGCAAGAAGTGAACAGTGATGGCAATTAATCCTGCAACCATCCACAGGATGGCTACTCTTTTGACAATGCTGTTCAAAGTCCTCCCTGGTTGCACAAGAATAGCCACATGCTTGACAATGGAATTTTAATTCTTCAGTATGATCTCTGTCAACAACCAATTCCAACTCTTTTGTGTTCTGCAAATCACATCCACAATGAGAACAAGGATGCAGAGGTTTCTGGACACCAACTATTTTCTTTGGAGAACTCTCCAGTTCCATGGTGACAGAAGAGCATGCATCTGGCACATCGGGATTAAGCTCTTGAATTTCTGAGGCAGCTTTACACAAATGGTCAACATCACCTTCCATTTGTAGAGCTCTGACGGGGGGCTGGGATACGTCACCCTGATGGAACTCAGCCCTAATATTGTGCTTCATTCCAGAGTCACGCTTGCTTCTTTTACTTACTCCTAACAGACAATATCGTCTTTTAATCTTTCGGCTTACTCTGAAAGCTGCTCTTCGCAATTTTGCCATTTTTAGTTGGAGACTATCAATTTCTGTGGTGTTTAAATTGCCAGTTATCTCTGAGTTACTTTTAGTAGGTTGCAATACACATGGACTGTATTCAGAGGGCCCTGAAATGTCTAGTTTTTCAGCCTGGACATCATGATTCCCATCCACATTACAGAAAAACACTTCTTCATTAGTAATATTTTCTGTTTCTATGGAAATATGTTTGGAGGATACCATTTCAACAAAAAGTTGGCTGCTTGTTTTCACATTCATTTTATTGCTTGATTTTAACTGATTTGATTCTGTATTCCTTACTTTAGGTTTATTAAAGGCGACTTTTGCTCTCATTTTCTTTTCTTTGACAAGGTACTGCCGTTTTTTATGAAAGGGTTTTTTTGTTAATATATTTACAAATCTTCCCTGGGCAGCAAGATCTTGGCGTCGCAGGTGTGTCTTGCCTAGAAAGTGAGCCCGCAGGAGATTTTCCTTAAAAGACTGAAAACCACAGAGATCACAAAAATATAATCTCAACTGTCCACGAGCCTGTTTGATACGCATTTGTAAAGATGGAGTATATTCTGAATCATAAGTATAATGTGGGTTCACAGACTCTTTAGGTTGCTTCAGGTGACTTTCTTGAATATGCTTTTCTAAATCAAGGTAAGTGGGGGGAACCTCATCACAGGTTGAACACTTAGAAACCTTTTCAACAGTACTGGTTGTACAGCTAACACTTGTTTCATTATCTTGAAAAGAAGATGTACACTCAAGGACTGCTGGAGCCTCTCGAGAATTTTCATTTTGCATGTGTATTTCCCCAGCACCATCACTTTCAGGCTTGAAATTATGATGTATACACAAAGATTTCGAATTGCTAATGGAAAATGAATCACTAATGGAAAAGGTATTCGCTGCTACCCCTTCTACTGTATTGCTCATCTCATCAAAAGAATCTTCACCTATTGTGGCATTAGATTGGCTGCCTTCATTTGCTTCTGTGTGTTTTACAATAGTCAGTTTTAATCTTTTTGAGACAGGCTCATTTTCAAGTATATTTGTTTCAATAACTACTTGTTCTGCTGATTCAGATAATGGCCATTTGGCTGTACCATTCTCTTTGGACTTTTTCTGAGGGTGGGTTTGTCCTTCATTTGAAAATGTGTTTGTTTTCCAATTGGAAAAAGGCTCACTGCAAGTATCTGCAGTTAAAACATTTTTAGCAGCTTCTTGTACTGATTCACTTTGTACATTCTTATCACCTTCATCATTCTTCTGATTTTTTTCAACATCCATCTTCAATGAAGACAGTATATAGAGGACAGTTCCAATTAAACAATTCAGCTCACCAGCTCTAGGGCTACCTAAAAAGAGAAGAGAAGAGGAGGTTATTAGCCTCATCTATATTCTAACGCCTCATAACTTTCTGAAAAAAACATAATGCAAAAAAAAGCTATGATTCCAAATTACTGTGTGCTCACAGTAATAATATCTAAATGAAGATTATGTCTGGACATCTAAATAAGCAGCATCTGGTTCTTTGGGGGACATTTTTAGAATTTGGAGAATAAAACCTATCAGCATGTACAAGAGGTCTCTCACATTAGCAAAGGATCTCCTCAGTGAGGCAACTGACGTTTCAGTCTCTCTGAACAAGAGACTTGGTGGGTGGGGGGAGAGAGATTGAAATCTTGAGAGCCATTAGTCTCAAACATGTAGCTGTTGCTTGGTTCCAGGGCTTGTTGATTTCAATACAACTGTAGATGTTAAATGGAACTAATCCAACAGAACTAGTTTCACAGTTGTGGCGTAAATAATGTGCCCATTCTTGGAATTCAAGTCTAAAAAGTTTGACCTTTGTTTTTGACAGCATTGACACAGTAATCTAAGACAGCACAGTGTTCAGTTAAAAGGGCAACTGGGAAAGACAGGAGAAAGTTACCCTTTCCTGAATTAGAAATTTCACAATTAAGTTACTAAGCATCCTCAAACTGAAATACGTTAAAAGGAAGATACGAGTAGCTCAAAATGATGAAACTATTGACAAATCTATGATTCAGTTAAAATGGTCAACATTTTGCCAGATCTTACACAAAAGTAGCTAGACACTTTCCCCCAGAAGAAAACATCTATGCGGTCTCAAAAGCAACATCAAGTATAAAGGACAAATAGAAACAACAAAACTGCAACATGTGCCTAGACCCTTATACAAGTGCTCCTAGCCAGCCCTGATGCAGGGGTCTTAAATTGTGGTCAGGGCTCATCAGTGTATCATTAGGTGGCAGAAAGTTATCTTCCATTTTTAGGATTCCCCCTCCCTGCAATGGGATGACAAAATTCTGTTTTCTCCATAAGCAGGCAACATACTTCATCTGCTTTGGAAGTGTTGGTCCTCCAAAAAACAGAAATAGAAAAATTATTAAGACAAAAAAGTTACAAAAACAGCAAGCAAGGAGTGATCAACCAGAAAGAGTTCTGGTGAATATAAAACCTTGCTCACGCTTTTTTTTCTTTTAAAGATGCTCCTAATAAAGGCATTATGTTCCTTTGCTTGCTTTCCCCCTCTCCCCATACCAACAGGCCAACATAACTGCCTGCGTATTTTGTATATTATCAGATAGACTTCATGTTTTTCTGGTCTTGGACTGTTTTTAATTACATCTCCTAATGGCATAGCAGGGAAATGACTTGACTAGCAAGTCAGAAGTTGCCGGTTCGAATCCCCGCTGGTATGTTTCACAGACTATTGGAAACACCTATATTGGGCAGCAGTGATATAGGAAGATGCTGAAAGGCATCATCTCACACTGCACAGGAGGAGGCAATGGTAGACCCCTCCTGTATTCTACCAAAGACAATTACAGGGCTCTCTGATTGCCAGGAGTCGACACTGAATCAACAGCACACTCTACCTTTAATATTGGTGTATTTTTAAAGTCCTGACTTCAGCTTACTAACCAAATATCCTTTACCTGTTAAGATTTATATAATGCTTTTAAACAAAAAAGTTCTCAAAGCAGTTTGCAAAGGAAAGTTATTCCTGCCCCTAAAAGAGATCACAATCTGAAACACACACACGACACCACCAGCAGCCACTGGAAGGTCTCTGCTGGAAGTAAAGATGCACAATTGCTCTCTCCTGATAAATATAAAAGCATCATCACTTTAAAAAGGTGCCTCTTGATTAGAACCATAAGCTTTGGAGATCCTTGAACCAAGGGACCTTCTGAAAGCCAATTTGGAACCTTGGTCCCTGAGGCATCTCTCTGCTCTGTCTGTGCTGTTTAACCCCTTCATTTTCTGTTAGCTGTAGTAGCACAGTAGCATTTGTGGAGCCAACACCACAAAGATGCTAATACATTCCTTTCTCTTTCCTGCCTCCCACACACCACAGATCAACTTCACTCACTTTACACGGCACAGCTACACCATGACAAGGGCAGGTGACTGTTCCAGCACTAAAACTTAAGATTAAGTAGAGGTAAGGCTGAAGGTCAACAAGTTGCGCCCCCCCCCCTTTTTTTCACACAAGCACTCCTATCCTATGAATTGTTGCTTCAGTACAGAGGCACCTATGGTAGTAGGCTATTAAAACATCATCTTTTCAGTAATTTTAGTGGAAGTTCAAAGCCATGATACCACCATGAATAATAGTATTTCACATTAGGTTTACTAGCAATGCAGCTGTAAAAGTTTGAATTTAAAAAAGAAAACCACACAAAAATAAGAGAAAGTCAGTATAAGAAAAGCATTCTGATGACACCTGGTGGCCACTTTACACAAAGAATTCTAAAACTGAAATGCTTCTTCATAACAAGAGAAATTTATTAAGTGTTTTGTCATAAATGCAACTCCTTACCCCCACAGTGCTGTCTGAAATAAAGCCCATATTTACAGTCAAACACAATCTGTTATACATACTTAACTAACAGACTTTCATGTTCAAATCATTTTTATTTTATAACTTTAAAATAATTTTATCTCCCTACAAAAGTGGCCATTGTTTTTATCATTCTTGATTTTGTACTCCAGTCTTCACAACCTAATTTTGCAGAAGCAGCTACTTCCAATCTTGCCTCAAGTTTATCAGAAAACAGAAAATTTATAGTAAGCACTACAAGTGGGAGGTCTGAGCAATTCCTGGGCTACATCCCAGCTTTTAAAGGCCAGGGAGAGCTTTGGCAATTGGGCCTCAAATTTGCACTTGCCACAAATGCAAGTGTTGGAATTGTGACATCACTCCACACCTAACAAACCAATAGAAGGTTGTTGTGTATCTGTCTCTCTCCCTTTCCCCCACAACTCTCCTGCCAAGGACTGAAAGACCGAAACAGTGCTGTAGCCAAACATGTCCAGTTCTTTCTGAGTTCAGGTCAAGGAGGGAAAAGGGGAATCTATGCTGGACAGAAGGAGACAGAGCATGCAGTCCCAAGACTGGCACCCAATTTGTAAACCATGGCTTCAGGGAGTTAGTATTATATCAGCCCTGGGCCACTTAGGATTATCTTCCCTCAGAAGTGTGTGTGTGTGTGTGTGTGTGTGTGTGTGTGTGTGTGTGTGTGTGTGTGTACACACACACACACACACACATATATATAAATCTTAAATACTTAATATAAAGTTATCAATTTTTAAAGTAACTTGCAGGCTTTCAAATGGGCTCAAAGAAAGGAAAAGAAGGGGGAAAGGATTCTTGAAATACAGAAAGGATTCATGAAAAAGATTACGAGGAGCTCCAAAAGGATATCTCAAACTGAGGGAGTGGGCAACAAAATGGCAAATGTGGTTCAATGTTAGCAAGTGTAAAGTGATGCCTATACGCTGATGGGGTCTGAGATGTCAGTGACTGACCAGGAAAGGGATCTTGGGGTCGTGGTTGACAGCTCACTCGAAGTGTTGAATCAATGTACAGCAGCTGTGAAAAAGGCCAATTCCATGCTAGGGATCATCAGGAAGAGGTTTGAATATAAAACTGCTAATATTATGACAACTATCATACTTTGGACACATTATGCGAAGACCCAGCTCACTTAAGAAGTCTATAATGCTGGGGAAAGTTGAAGGAAAGAGAAGAAGAGGACGACCAACAGCCAGGTGGAGGGACTCGATTACAACAGCAATGAATGCACCACTGAGAGACCTTAAAGGCCAAGTTGAAGACAGATCATCCTGGAGAGAATCTATGTGGTCGCTAAGAGTCAACACCAACTTGACAGCACTTAATCAATCAATACTACAAAACGATGTATACAAAACGATGGTGTGGCCACATCTGGAGTACTGCATACAGTTTTGGTCACCATATCTTAAAAACATTGTAGAACCTGAAATAGTGCAGGAGAGGGCAACCAAGATTATTAAGGGCCTAGAGCACCTTCTTTACAAGGCAAGGCTACAACACCTACGGCTTTTTAGTTTAGAAAAAAAGACTACTGAGGGGCAACATGATAGAGGTCTATAAAATAATGCATGGTGCAGAGAAAGTTAATAGTATAACACTAGGAAAGGTGTGATCCCATGAAACAGATTGCCAAGAAGTTTAGAACAAAAGGAAGTACTTTTTCACACAATGCATAATCCACCTATGCAATCCTCTGCCACAAGATGTGGCAAAAGCCAACAGTCTGGATGGCTTTAAAAGGGGTTTAGAGAAATTCATGGAGGACAGGTCTATCAACAGCTACTAATCTGAGGGCTAGAGGCCACCTCTAGCCTCAGGAGCAAGACGCCTCTAAATACCAGTTGCAGGGCAGCAACAGCAAGAGAGAGGGCAATCCCTCAATGTGTGAAGCGGGATCCTGGACTACATAGGCTGGGTCCTGATCCAGCAGGGCTGTTATAGCAAATGCACAAATTCAATGCCATTAAATGCAGACACATGGTATCCCATGTACCTTGTGCCATTTTTTTTAAAAGGTTGTTTTATTATCAGTGTAACTAATCACAATGAAGCCATCTCTTACAACTGAAGACATAATAATGGATTTTCTTTACAGCTGAAGAGAAATGGGTTTTGCTCTTCCATATCAAACCAGAGCAGGCTGTATAAATTTTTCCTCATATTTATTGTTAAATGTAATTTTTATCTATAAAATCAGCCATGAAATATTAAAAGCCTCAAACAACAGAATTTACATCCGTTAGTTAATTTAGTTTAAACGGTCCATTCACTAAAAAGAGGGGGAAAGGTTACCTACATATTACTGCACTCCCTCCAGTCTCCCCTTTAGCCTTCCCATTATAAACCACACTGTTTCTGGAATTTACAACTCGGCTGTAAAAATTTCCACTCCATACCAAGTATTGGTATACTTTTCCTATTAAAATGTACTTTTTTAAAAAAAGTATCAGTCTTGTTTCAGGACAGAAACAAGGAATCACTGGCAAAAGTAGAAAGGAAAGATAGCTAGACTTAAAACCTTTCTCTGAAATGCTAACCACACTTACTATAAAAAGCCAATCTTATTGAACTCACTCAAAACTTACTTCTGGTCAGGGTGGATATGATTTAAATCAAACTGATTTAAATCACTAGCAGGGTGGATAAAAATTTAAAAAATCCAATTTAAATCAAAAAAATCTGATTTTTTTTATTTTTTAAAAAAAAATCATTGATTTTTATCCACCCTGCTAGTGATTTAAATCGTGATTTAAATCAGTTTGATTTAAATCAAATCCACCCTGCTTCTGGGTAAAGGTAAAGTAAAGTTGTGCCATCGAGTCGGTGTTGACTCCTGGCGACCAGAGAGCCTGGTGGCTGTCTTTGGTAGGAGGGGTTTACCATTGCCATCTCCTGTGCAGTATGAGATGATACCTTTCAGCATCTTCCTATATTACAGCTGCCCGTACATACAGTTAAAATCAAGCAATTAAGATGATAATGAACATTCACAGGATACTCTCAATTTCCAGACAATATAATCTGACTATGGCTTCACAACAGAGAAAAAGATCAGTAGCATACACAGAAGCCCAAGTAATCTAAGGGCAATATTTAAGTACCCTACAACTGAAATGAAAGTTTAACATTAGGGATGTGCTCAAGTTATGGGACTGCAAGCACTGTCCTCCATTCCTGTGCAAATTAGTCCACTCCCTCAGCTTCAGTATTTCATGTGATCTTCAAATAGATTTTTTTTTTTTTTTAAGCTGAATATGGTCCTAAACTCAACTCAACAACTCAGGTGGGGAAAATTCACACAACAAGGATCAGAAGTGGACTGAATATGCAATCCCACAGACTGCTCCTGCTCTGAGAACTCTGATCTTCAGCTGTAGGTTGAAATCTGGCTTTGATGCCAATTGCTTTTGGCAACTAAATAAGATAGTAGGTCCTGTTATAATTAACAGTAATCTAAATTTAAACAAATCCTTAATATAGCTAATTCCTCTTACTCTTCTCACAAGGTTTTACACAGGAGGTATTTTCCAGCCCTATTGTTGATGCCAGGGATTGAACTGCATGCTCTACCAATGAGCTATGGCTCCATCCCCATAATGGCTCCATAACATGGCTCCATCCTCATAGCAGCTCAATGAAGTTCAATTCACACATGCAATCAGGCAGGATTGGAGCAATTATTTATCACACCAGGACTGCACAGAGCAGGGGAAAAACACAGCAGTTGACTATTTCCTGGAAATTACTGGGTAGCTTTACCATTGACTATGTGATTAACAATGGGTTGGTTCAGATGAACAGCGGCCCACAGCAGTCCCTATACGCGATAATGTCAGCGTCATGGCTAGACCACACCCTCTCCAACATCTCTCAAGGAAGTGTAAATGAAATCTTGGCAAGTCCTTTAATCCAGGGTGGATTTGATTTAAATCAAACTGATTTAAATCAAACTGATTTAAATCACGATTTAAATCACTAGCAGGGTGGATAAAAATCAAAAAATCTGATTTAAATTTAAAAAATCTGATTTTTTTTATTTAAATCAGATTTTTTTAATTTTTATCCACCCTGCTAGTGATTTAAATCGTGATTTAAATCAGTTTGATTTAAATCAAATCCACCCTGCTTTAATCACATGTGAGCCATTTTTTGAAGGGTGGTATAGAAATCAAATAAATAAACAAACACATACATGTGAGGAGCTATTATTATTAATAATAATTCGATTTCTATACCGCCCTTCCAAGAACGGCTCAGGGTGGTTTACACAGAGAAATAACAAATAAATAAGATAGATCCCTATCCCCAAAGGGATCACAATCTAAAAAGAAACATATGATAGACACCAGCAACAGTCACTGGAGGTACTGTGCTGAGGGTGGATAGGACCAGTTACCCTTCCCCTGCTAAATAAAGAGAATCACCATGTTAAAAAGGTGCTGATTCTCTTTATTTAGCAGGGGAAGAGTAACTGGCCCTGTCTGACTTGCTCCTCTGCACATGCTACAAAACCCTGATGCCCTGAAGTAATCGTGTGCAGGGATTGCTCTTGGCTGCTTTTCATCTGCCAGGTTGATTCCACAAGCAGTGAAAAGTTATTCAAAAGCACAAGAGGCATTCAAAGCCCAAAGTGCAAGAGCTAGTCCTATAACCAGCTAGTCCTATAACCAGGAACCAGTGTAGTATAGTGGTTAGAGTGCTGGACTAGGACCAGGGGAGACCCGAGTTCAAATCCCCATTCAGCCATGATACTAGCTGGGTGACTCTGGGCCAGTCACTTCTCTCTCAGGTTGTTGTGAGGAGAAACTTAAGTATGTAGTACACCGCTCTGGGCTCCTTGGAGGAAGAGCGGGATATAAATGCAAAACAACAACAACAACAGTGTACAAGCTATTTTGGCTCTCCTCCACCACTTTGGACTCTGAATATACCTAAGCAGCCAAAAGCAGAGAAGAGCTGAAGACCAGAGTGCACATGATCCATTTATGCTCCAGCCCTCCAATGCTACAACCTCCTTAGGCATGTTAATAACCCAAACCACTGGAGGGTGAAGAGCCTGACCACTGCATGCACTTTTCAGCCCATAGTTCTCCAACTTAGCCAACCTACAGTTTCTTCCTCTACCCTATTAAAACTCTGGGAATCTTCTCCTCTAGGAAACAGTTATACTGGAACCCTCACAAACACTTCCTTCACCACAAGGACTAACTTCTTCCCTAGTTAACCAGAGGACAACTTGGGCTATTGAGTGTACTCAGTACCCATCAGCTCAGCTTCAGCCACACCTGATGCCTCTGGCTTTCTGCTTTCATTTGCTTGATCTGGTATATGAACTCTGACCTGCTCTCAACTATACCTCTGTTTTCATTGGCCTGATCTAATATCCAATTCTGGCCAGTTCTTGATCCATACTTCCTGCCTCTGGACCTTTGTTCCTCACCCACCTGCATCCCTCCCACTGTTGTCTCTCACAGAGTTTGGCCAAGGCTTGACAATTTCAAACACAACAACAAACCATGGTTTGCCATTATAATGGGCTTGCATGAGAAGAATACTGGAACCTTCCACTTTCACCTTTGAACTAATAACAGTTCCCCCATTATGTCTGAACTTGGAGAACTGTTGTTTAACAAGGTGATTCTGGTTGCTTTAATTAGCCTAAATGTGAAGCAATATTTTCAACATATTCAAACAGTTCCAGGTTTGAACATAATGGGGAATGAAGGTTAGTGCAAAAGTGAAAGGTTTCAGTCTCTGCCTCCTGGAGACAGAGAGCAGAAACCAAGCCCAAGGCTTACGCAAGCTCATCTAAATCACAGTTTAGATTACTGTCTGAACTGGGCCTTAAGGATCAAAGGTGCAAGACAAGAAATCTCTGATTTGGATACATAGTGGAACATATATTATCTTATTCAGGGACATAAAAAGTTCCAGTTACAATGAATATTATTTTCCACTTCAGAAGTGAACAGAATTCCCACCCACCCATGCCCACCAGTCTCTAAGTAGTAGAACTCAGTTTTCAGGCATATGTGAACAAATATGCACTGGGATTTTTCCTAGGCCGGCTTCAACTTACAGTGAAAGGTAAAGTACAAATATACTTTAAACAATCTCACTGTCAAATATGAAGGGAGGGTCATATATCTACATCTAACTGTGAAGCCTATTGGACAAGAGTTAGTGCACAGTAGTTTTTAAATTAAGTCACAGATGCATACAGACTATCCCTAAAGACACCTCCATTATATAGAAAGCTACATTGCCAATGAGAGAATCCATTGTGTATCTAACTCACCAGTAAGGAAGAACTAATGGAGAATAATAGGTCAGTTTGGTATGAGCTATTTCAATTCATCATAGCCAGGAAAGGGATCATTAAACACAGCAGTGCAAACGTATCAAATTACCAGAAAGACGACAAGTGAAGTTAGAAATAAAAAAATGTCAATTTTGTATACTGCTACTACGTGCCCTTTTATTCATCATCATGAAGGTAAGGTTAAAGGACAAACTGCAGTCCTCTAGCACACTCAAGTGGGGTAGCCAAATTCTTCCAATGATAGCAAATCATATCATGGGTAGATTACAGACAGAGTCACCCTGGTAACAACACTGCCCGATGATAATTGGACACATAGCCTTTCCCCTCCCCTCATTATGTACAGGCTGGTGGCATGGACTGAATTTGTACCTCAGGGCTTGACAAATCCCCGGGAGCCATGATGCCCAGATTAATATATTCAGAAGCAAAATTATTTAAGAAAATCTTTATCTGTCCCAGAGCAGCCTGTTTCTGTTTTAAGTATGTTACTTGTAAAGAAGAAAAGTCCATTTACCCTCCCCCTCCACAACGTCTGTCATTAAATCTGGTAATTTGTCAAGTATCCACTGTCTAATTTGTAGGGCTGGCTCCTAGATCTAAAGAACATTTGTAAAGGTCTACTCTACCTAACACTGGGATTATCTGTGCATTCACTCTTACATACACATACACATACACATACACATACACATACACATACACATACACATACACATACACATACACATACACATACACATACACATACACATACACAAGTTGGATTTCACAGTGTTGCTAGCCTGTGCTAAATTTTGAACTTCTAATCACTTTAGGAGCAAATAAGAGAGAAGTTTGCAGGTAGCAGCAACAGGATCTTTTTGGTGGTGGTGCCGCAGCTCTGGAACGCCCTCCACAGAGGAGAGCAATCAAGCCCTCACACTCCCTATTTTTTCACACATGCTCTAAGTTTTTACTGTTTCATAAAGCTTTTAATTGATGTTTTACATCAGTCTTCTATTGGTTTTATTAAAGTAAAGGTAAAGTGTGCCATCAAGTCAATTTCGACTTCTGGCACCCACAGAGTCCTGTGGTGGTCTTTGGTAGAATACAGGAGGGGTTTACCATTGCCATCTCCCACGCAGTATGAGATTATGCCTTTCAGCATCTTCCTATATCGCTGCTGCCCAACATAGTACCAGTGGGGATTCGTACTAGGAACCTTCTGCTTGTTAGGCAAACATTTCCCCGCTGCACCACTTAAGGTGGCTGTATTGGTTTTATTAATAGAGTAATGTTATTGTTATGATAGATTTTATATTCTAATGCTCTTAAAATTGGTTAAAAACAAAGGCTTGTGAGGACATTGTCCTAAAAGATAGGACAGAAGTGGTGGCAGAAATAAAGATTGCCACCACAAACCAGTCATTGTACCCCAAATTAAAAAGGGAAAATATCATGCAGAAATATTGCAATCTACACAATATACAGCTTAAACAGTGGTTTAGGATTTAATTATCTTATTATTAGGTACATTACCAAGGGTTAGTCCTAAAGCACATACTAACCCCTAAGCAGCAGCTCAGCATGACAAAGAAAAACACAACCTGCTCCATGAGAAGCCAGCCTTTTGTTGAGGAAGACTACACCAAAAACACAGCCATTCTTACATAAGAGTCCCTCCTGTTGAGCATCAGGATCTGGTTCTTCTTTGCTCACAAACACTTCCAGCACCAAAACAAAACACTGAACAGGATCCTCTCTTGCAGGAAGAAATTTCTAAAACAGGTGGACCTCACTATACACGGTACTGCTATCCACATTTCCGCGGATCCGCAGGCGTCTGACACGTGACCTCATTTTCCGCAGATACAAAAGGGTTAAACCCATGTATCCATCATTCCTAGATGGCCAAAAATGACTTGGAGATCATTTCCTGCTGCCATTTTGTCAACAGGAGCCATTTTGTGGCTCATTCGTCCAAAAAAGAAAAAAAGAAGAAGGAATTTTTCCCATGATTTTTTTGAAGAAAGATTGGGAATTTGGGATGGGGGAGCATTCCTGGACAGGTGGACACCTGTGGAGTACTGTAGAACACTTTATTAGCCTTTTTAATGTGTTTTCCTTTCTCCATCCTACCCATTTCCTCCTCCACATCTGGCCTCCGCTGCCTGCCCACCTGGTGGGCACCCATTGCCCTCCTGCTGGCTCACTGGAAAGCTGGGTGGATCAGCTGCTTTGTCCCACACGTGAGCAAGAAAAGAAGCAACCCCATTTCCCCTCTAGCAAGAGGGCAGATGGGCTTGCTTCTTCTCTCACTCTTGCACACACAAGAGAGAAAGCAGACAATCCACCTGGCTCCCTGGCTTGCTGGCAAGAAGGTGGATGGGGTTGCTTCTCCAAGAAAGCAGCTGATCTATCCATCTCACTGACTTGCCTGCAAGCCAGAAAGAGGACAGATGGGGTTGCTTCTTCTCTTGCTCACACACAAGAGAATACAGCCGATCCACCCAACCAGAGGGCAGACAGTGTTGCTTCTTCTCTCTTTGCCTGCGAGAAAGGAAAAGCAGCCAATCCACCCAGCTCACCAGCTTGGGTGCCTGCTTCCCAGGCAGGTAGCTGAGAGACAGGGAAGGTAAAGTGTGCCATCAAGTAGGTGCAGACTCCTGGTGCCTACAGAGCCCTGTGGTTGTCTTTGGTAGAATACAGGAGAGGTTTACCATTGCCTCCTCCCATGCAGTATGAGAGGATGCCTTTCAGCTGCTGCCCATAGGTGTTTCCCATAGTCTGGAAAACATACCAGCAGGGATTTGAATTGGCAACCTCTGGCTTGCTAGTCAATTCATTTCCCCACTGAGGAAAGCAAATTATAGAGGGGCCAGCAAGTCCTTACACAAGGCACAGCAAAAATGCTGGAATATCCAGCACTGCCATTTCCCACACTCTCCTAGAGTGTTATTTTTAAACACCCTTATACTGCGCAGTAGCTGCCAATTGTCCTGAATCATCATGAAAAAAGAAGTTTGCTGTGTGGCCAGTATTGAAGTCACTGTAAATCCCTCACTATTATAAACTCTCCCCTACCCTAAGTGTAGCAAAGCACCATTAGAAGAGCCCAGGGTGAAACAGCTGAAAGTTTTTATGAGACATCTACCAAAAGGAGAACTACGCTATATTTCTCTGTGGAAGGGCAGACTGAGAATAAAGAGGCAAAATGGACCTTGAGTATCCTATAGTCTAACCCCCTGCTCAGCAAATTGCTGAAAAGTCCAGCAGACAGCCTACTAACTGCACAAGGCAGACTGTTCCATTGTCAAACTGCTCTTACCATCTGTTCAGAACTGAACACAGTATTCCAAGTGAGGTCTGACCAGCACAGAAAAGAGTGGAGCAATTACTTCTTGTGATCTGAACACTATGCTTGTGCTAAAGTTGCATTCTTTTTTTAGCAGTCGCATCATCATACTGCTAACTCATATTCAATTTGTTGCTCATTACACCACTTAGGTTCCTTTTGAAACCAAGGCAGGTTTCCTTCATTCTGAACTTGTGCATTTGACTTTACTTGCCCAAATGGACAACTTTACATTTGTCCCTACTGAACATCTTCTTGGCTGAGCTCAAAATCTGAGCCCATCCAGACCAGATTGAATTTTGATTCTGACCTCTAAAGCATTAGCTATCTCCCCACAACCACCACCAGCTTCATGTAATCTGCAAATTTCATAAGCATCCCTTCTACTTGCTCTTCCAAATCATGTATGAAAATATTGACAGAGTCTAATTAAGGCCCTCACAGATGCCTGTTCAGCCTCTTATCTGAAAATGTCTAGTGAAAGAGAGCTCTTGGTAGCACTTACCGTTAGGAAATTCTCTCTCATTTCTAGCCTAAATCTGTTTCTTTGTAACTTTAACTTTTAAGGTTCTATTCCTATCCTCAGAAGCAACTAGGTGTGTGCACGGAACCATCCGACCCGGTTCGGTCTGGCCCCCATCAAAGCCCCCCACCCCGCCCCAGTCCGTGAACTTTTTTTTTTTATTTAAACGTGAAACAAGTACCTGTAGCCCCTTTGGGGGGCTTGCTGTAGCAGCGGAGGAGGGGTCCACATGGGTTCCCTCTCCCCCCGCCGGCCTTCCTCATCACTGCCGCGGCCAGATAAGTGAAGCCTTTTTGGCCCTTTCGGGCCTCCGTAAGAGCAAGCGGCCGCCACACATGCGCAAATGCCCTCTATGAGGCTTGCTCTTATGGAGGCCCGAAAGGGCCAAAAAGGCTCCACTTACCCGGCCACAGCAGTGATGAGGAAGGCCAGCAGGGGGAGAGGGGACCCGCGCGGACACCCCCACCCCCACACAGCTACAGGTACTTGCTTCACATTTAATTTCTTTTTTAAGTTCATGGACCCAGCAGTCCGGTTCTGGTCTGACAGAACTGGGGGGGGGTTCGGTTCGACCACAAACCCCCGGACCAAACCAGTTCCGCACATCCCTAGAAGCAATAGAGAACAACTCTACTCCTACATGTAGGTATTATATTTCCCCTTGGACTTCTTTTCCCCAGGCTAAAATACATCAACTTCCTTTAACTGTTCCTCATAGAAACTGGTTTACAGACCCTCACCATCTTTTTTGCCTTCCTCAGAATGCATTATAGTCTATTAATATCCTTAAAATGTGGAGCCCAGAACCAGACACAATATTTCAAGTGAGGCCTGATCGAATCAGAATGGTCCTTAACAGGAAAATAATTTGTTGATGATAGTGGTGGGGGAGCCTGGGGGTAAGAGACCATGGAATTCATGATATGAAGTAGAGGAAAAACTTCATGAAGTCAGACATGTATCTTGAATTTCAGGAAATCCTTGCATAAGAATTTCACTTCTCCTCAAAGTTCAAAAGCTATGTATAAGTGAAGGCTTATTAGAAGGCAGTAAATTTGAGATTTCCCAGACAGAGAGGTTTGTTCTATGAGAAACTATTTAACACAAATCAGAGTCACCAGGGGCTATGTACAGAGACTGTTTTTCCCCATGTTGTTCCATCCACAAAGTATGTCCCCCATGAAGAGAGGGAGCTTTTATATGAAAAAAGTGGAAGTTGTGTCATCCCCCGCCCCATTCTCCCCCTACCCACTGCTATGCATCCTCTGTGAAATCCACCACCCATTTACCTCCCCATTGCCTACACATCAATCCTTCATTTCCACACCTCTCTGCAATAAGTGCCTGTATGTTACTGGAAATCACCACAATTGATGCAAACAACTTTTTTTTTTAATTTCAATGGGGTATATTTGTGTGAATACAGTACATCCAAGTACCATGAAGCAGGATAGCAGTAAATAGACAGTTAGTGTGTGGGGGGGGGGGGAATCCTTCTGCACTGCATTGCTCCTTGGGTTGCATTCCCAGATTACAGGTGAAACTCGGAAAATTAGAATATTGTGCAAAAGTCCATTAATTTCAGTAATGCAAATTAAAAGGTGAAACTGATATATGAGATAGACGCATTACATGCAAAGCGAGATAAGTCAAGCCTTAATTTGTTATACTTGTGATGATCATGGCGTACAGCTCATGAAAACCCCAAATCCACAATCCCAGAAAATGAGAATATTACATGGAACCAAGAAGACAAGGATTGTAGAATAGAACAATATCGGACCTCTGAAAAGTATAAGCATGCATATGTATTCAGTACTTGGTTTGGGCCCCTTTTGCAGCAATTACTGCCTCAATGCGGCGTGGCATGGATGCTATCAGCCTGTGGCACTGATGAGGTGTTATGGAAGACCAGGATGCTTCATTAGAGGCCTTCAGCTCTTCTGCATTGTTTGGTCTCATGTCTCTCATCCTTCTCTTGGCAATGCCCCATAGATTCTCTGCAGGGTTGATTTGATTTAAATCAAACTGATTTAAATCATGATTTAAATCATGATTTAAATCACTAGCAGGGTGGATAAAAATCTAAAAATCTGATTTAAATAAAAAAAAATCCGATTTAAATAAAAATATCCAATTTTTTAATTTAAATCGGATTTTTGATTTAAATCGGATTTTTTTGATTTTTATCCACCCTGCTAGTGATTTAAATCGTGATTTAAATCGTGATTTAAATCAGTTTGATTTAAATCAAATCCACCCTGATTCTCTATGGGGTCAGGTCAGGCGAGTTTGCTGGCCAATCAAGCACAGTACACTGTATACTTCCTGGGCTTTGCCAGGAAGCAGCACAGGCTCTGGTTTTGGTGAAAAAGCGCCCCAATGCCAGAAATGTGTGGAACTTTGGCACAAGCCAAAGTTTGGAACTTTGAAATGTGTGGAACTTTGGCACAAGCCAAAGAACATGGCACAAGCAGATACCTCCCTGTGCCACCAGGGAGAAAGTTCCTACCAATTCATCAGCATAAGGTATTCCAATAAATTGCCCTAGTTTATGATGCTTCAACCAATAATTCTACATTGAAAGAGCCCAATAGTAAACTACATAGAAGAGATAACTCCTCAGATTCTTTACAATATACATTTCACTTATCTCTTTACAAGAACAAGCCCTGAGCCACACTGCCATATTCATAGAATCAGAGTTTGGAGGAGCCTTTATTATGATGTATTATTTTTAAGAGAAAGTTTATGTCCAGCTTTTCTGCAATTTTACACTCAAAGCAGTGATGACTGTGTAGACTATCTAATTCAACGCCTGCTTGATGCAGAAAATCAAGCGTTAGAGCATGCCCAACAGACAGCTGTCCAGCCTCGGCTTAAAGATTTCCAATGAGCAAGAGCCCACACACACTTAGGTCATTGGTTACATCATCAAACTGCTCTTAACATTTAAGAAGTAGTGATGTGCACGGTCTGGAGAAGTCCGGACCGGCACCGAAGGGGGGCCTTGTTTTTAGGGCGGGGAGGGCTTGCTTAGCCCTCCCGCCTCCTTGCCCCCGCCAGCGCCCGTATTTTCCAGTATAGGGGCGCTGGAAACCAGCCGCCCCCCCGCGGCGAAAGAACTCCCAATGGTACTGCCAGCCCTCCCTCCCTCCCAGCTAGCTGCCCGCCCGCCCGCTCACCTGATAGGAAACGAGAGGAGCTCCGGCACAGAGCTCCTCTCGTTTGGAAGGCCTCCGGCATAATGGTGTTTTGTGCGCGCGCCACAAAGCACGCCGTTCACCGGAGGCCCGGTCTACCCGCCGGGAAAGGGCCGGGTAGACCGGGCCTCCGATCGCTGGGTAGACCGGGCCTCCGGCGATTGGAGGCCCGGTCTACCCGGCCCTTTCCCGGCGGGTAGACCGGGCCTCTGGCGAACGGTGTGCCTTGCGGCGCGCGCATGTGCGCGCGCGCAAAACACCATTATGCCGGAGGCCTTCCAAACGAGAGGAGCTCTGTGCCGGAGCTCCTCTCGTTTCCTAGCGGGTGAGCGGGTGGGCGGGCAGCTAGCTGGGAGGGAGGGAGGGAGGGCGGGAGGGCTGGCAGTACCATTGGGAGTTCTTTCGCCGCGGCCGCGGCAGCGGCGGAGGCGCGGCTGGTTTCCAGCGCCCCTAGACTGGAAAATACGGGCGCTGGCGGGGGCAAGGAGGCGTGAGGGCTAAGCAAGCCCTCCCGCCCTTAAAGGCATACCCCCCACCCGGACCCGGACCAGGCAGGGCCGGACCGGTCCAGCAGTTCGGCCATTCTTTGGAATGGTCGCCGGACCGGTTCGGACACACTACTATTAAGAAGTTCATCCTGATGTTCAACCTCCTATAGCTCAAGCTCATTAGATTTAGTCCTGCCCTCTGAGGCAGCAGAGAGTAGTACCCTCTCCTGTGCAACAGTCCCTCAGATATTCGAAGAGTGTGATCATGTCCCCACTCAATCTTCTGTTCTCTAACCTAAACATATCTAGTTCACTGTTCCCTCTAAGGCATGTACACGTGCTCACAGGTTTTCTCAGTTAATTTTAGATCCCGCTCAGGTTGAATGAGGAAGGCCCCACTCTGAATCCATGTGCACACACAGTGCCTTGATACTGCTGCCCAGAACAAAACTCATTCCACACAAAGATGGGGGGGGGAAATAAGAGGGACCGCTGATCCAGTTCCTTCAATCTTTTCTCATACATAATCTTTTCCAGCCCCTGGCCCTCTTCACTGGCTTCATCTGAACTCATTCTAATGTATCAACCTTTTTAAAGAGCAGCACTCAGAACTGGTCAAAATATTCCTAACACGGTAAATTTTTTAGTTATAATTTAATGTAATTTAAAATGCCACTTCTGTATTCTGGTAGTACACTGGGCTCATCTATTATTAGATATAAATACTAAAATATTGCCTATGTTTCCTCTGATTTGCCTTATTCAGGTCAACTAAGTTTCACTTTGACCTTACTGTTGCCAGCACTGCTATTCTGAAGGCTCCCAGAAGCCTCTTATATCTGGGACTACAGGTTTGAATTTCCCACTCTTGACATTCTCAAGAGTCTCATGGGATTATGGACTCCCTGTTGTTGACATATTGGGGATAGGTCACAGCAGGCAGAGGGATGGTTGCCCCCAGATGCAACAGCTGACAAGCAAATTGAAAGGGAAATTGCCTCACGCCTTTCCCTATATTAGGGAATGTCTAGGTAGACCTGAGTTAGCTTGAAAGTTAACTTCACTTTCAAGATTGGCCCTTTACTTCTCCTCTGCAGTTGCCTCAAACAAGCTAATGCTAATTACTTCAGTAGGAAAAGTCAGATAAGGCACTGTGATCGCAACTCCCTTCCCATCACAAAGGAGCTAAGTGGGTAATAGGAACTCAGAGGTGCTCTCATTAAAATTATTGATTAGTTTACTGGGTCCTTCCGACCTAACAGATACCGTCTTTACACGTCCACTTACATTCAGGTTGTTCTTGACTATTCATGACATTGTGTTGTACTCAAGCACAGCAAACAAAGAAAATGGATCCTTTTGAGATCCACCGGAATCTCCCTCCTTAGGAAGGAGCAGCAGCCGGTATTTTGCCTCAGGGCCCATCTTGGGTTATAACTGGCCTGGTTTCTTGAACCAGTATGCTTCATTTGGTCCCTACACTGCGGATTCACCCACTGTATGGGCAATAGCTTTGGCACCTGCCATAACACCAGGCCGTGTCTTGTTCATCATGCCATACATGCTTCCAGCCTCCAGATTGGCTCAATCTACCCTGCCTACCTCGCTGCTACAAGAAGCTGGATGCATAAGAACAGACAACTTTTGGATTTACCCTTGCCACCTAACCCACGGCAAGGGTAAATCCAATTTAGGTTCTTTGTCGCCTGGTTCTATCCCTGAGGAAAGAGGTCCTTCAGTTGCTCCTGAGCCACGAGAGTCCAATCTCCACTAAAGGAACAATGAAGTTGTATGATAATCACTGCGCCCCTCTGGGCTCTCCCTATCCTTACTCTTTCTTACATCCAAAAAACCTGTTTCTCTAAAGCCTTATTTTCTCTAGCCAGCCTGGAATTCATTTTAATTCGGACACCAAGCTAAACTGCCTCTTTGCAGTCATCTGGTTAATCTTCGTTATGTATTTTTAGTAGTATTATTGCTTTAATCAACTCTTTATTCCTCTGTATCCCTGAACCCAAATTAAAATCTTACTTTATTTTGAACTTCAACCTCTGTCAGTTCATTTCCCTAGGATCAGAACTTTGCACATGAATTATTCTGACATGGGACTGCTCCACCACAGCTTGCTAATTCCCCACACAAAGCCCAAACACATTTAGACATGTTCACCAATCACCCCGGAGAAGTTCCATTAACATTACTCTCACCTACATGTATTGTGAAGATTATCCAAACAAGTGACGAAAGAGTTCTGTGGCACCTCTAAGCACTTTAAAATGTATTATGGCATAAGCTTTCATAGGCAACAGTTTACTTCAGACACCACTATAGCCTACAAAAACTCATACAAAATAAACCAGTTAGACTTTAAGGTGTTGAAGGGCTGTTTGCAAGAGTTACAACCATACTAACATGGCTGGAAGACAGAAAATATGAGCAGTTTTCCAGTAGTAATTATCAGTCCCAAACTGCTCTGTAATTCCACTACAGGTCTGAATCACAGAAACACACTACTATGATAAATATTTGTATTTCAACAAATGTTTTCTAAGCAATTTACATTGCAAGAGAAATAATTAATTGGATGGTTCCCTATCTCCAAAGGGCTTACAATCTGAAAAATGTTAGGTAAACCCCCAGAAACAGCCACTGAGGGACACTGTGCTGGCGTGAGGTAGGGCCTGTTGCTCTCCACCTGCTAAACATAAAATCGCAACTTTAAGAGGTGCACCATTGTTCAGTTAGCACTATTATATCACACAAGTATTTTACTGGCTTGAATTCAGAATCCAAAGTTTCCATTTTGCTTAAAAATTAAGAGTCATGCTGTGCTACAGTTCCATTTGGCAATTGGATTAGTTGCACCCCAACAGAATTAAATAAAGCCTTCTTCCTATTAAGAGTTAATATTTCCATATCCTTTTGTTTAAAAGGGCAAAAGAAAGATGGAGGGAAGAAAGCACAGCTAAAAAGAACGAACAAAATAAATATGAAGAACATCAAGTACAATGAAAGACAGGAAGAACCAAGACAATAACAAGACCTGGCATCAGTAAAAAAGTAGAACAGCTAAGTATATATGCATTTGAAGTGCTAATGTCTACACACACACACACACACACACACACACAAGAATTTTCCCCATTTGTCAGAGGAGTTTCATTCAAAGTAAATGGTTGGAATCTCAATGGTTTAACTCAGATTGCAATCATCACAAATTTAGGGAATACAGACATCACTGTCAATGAACAAACTCTCACAAGCTGTCAACTGCTTAATCAGGGCCTGACTTCGCTGGAAAGTGTGAAATTATGTAATTACCCACGTTTGGCAATTCTGATGGTTTAGACAAATTACAATGCTGAAGATCTTGTTTTATAAAACAAAATTCCTTGAGCAGCTTCATTCCAGAGAAGCCCTTGTCAGAAATATCTCTGCCTTTCCTCTACATTTTGATAATGCATATTTAGGAGTACCCATTTTAGTTATAAGCAAGATTATCTCACACACAAACAAAATATAGAAAAACTGGTTAAGAAAATAGGCCTATTATAACCTCAATACGGAGGGATTAGTTTATACATCTGCATTCGTTTATATATGCCTATCAGTCCTCTATGAAACCAGTCTGTACACCCAAGAAATACATACCCCAAACATTAGCTATTTTAAATCAAAAGTATTAAAATTATTTATCTCAAATGCACTGCTGGTTTCAGAGAAAGAGAATACATATGATGACTGCAGTCATCGAGATAGCAGCTCATGGGACAATCAAACTATTCTGAGAAATAGAACATGAACGCTGACATGGTGTTACACAGAGGGCCTCCCAGATTGCAATCTAAAAATTCACAGTGAAGTAGTAGTAGTAGTAGTAGTATTTTACATTTATATCCCGCTCTTCCTCCAAGGAGCCCAGAGCAGTGTACTACATACTTGAGTTTCTCTTTCACAACAACCCTGTGAAGTAGGTTAGGCTGAGAGAGAAGTGACTGGCCCAGAGTCACCCAGCTAGTTTTATGGCTGAATGGGGATTTGAACTCGGGTCTCCCCGGTCCTAGTCCAGCACTCTAACCACTACACCACGCCACCACTGTGGCTCCCACTTGTTTCTTCTAGGACCCAAACACTTACCTTCCTCTCCATATCTGTCAAAGGCAGTAAGCCTTTAATTTTGTCTTCAAAAGGCAGAACAAGAGATTTGGGAAGCAACAGGGTACAAAGTGCAGTAGCTGCAAACTCCTGAAGCAGTGGTACTGCTAATGGTGGGTAGGTGATCCAGGCTGCAATATGGCATCCCTAGGCAACAGTAAATTTAGGGATCACTATCATTTTCACGTATCTGATTGCAAGACTAACTAGCACTGGACCTAGCCAAGCACTAGTTTCATAAATAGTTCTGAGCACTTCAGCAACATCCTCAAAGAAGATATTTACACAGGACAGTCTGGGAATTAGGAGACAAATTACCTGGTGGTTCCAGGATTAACCTGAGACTTGAGTTCAACCCCAAGCCTAGCATGGTAGCCATTTTACTTAGCTCACACTGAATTCTAGAAAGCTATTCAGGTTCTCCTCAGAGTAGCAATAAAAAGCAGTAAAGCAAGAGAAAGACAGGTGTTATTAATTTCTGACATAACTACATTAATTGTTCTTGGTTGAGGAACTGTATACACTTGCTTGTTAATGATGGAACACTCTTCAAGGCTGACATCTAGTGCCACAATCTAGGTTATATTCAGAATTCTCTGGACAAGTGCACTCTTGGAGACCAAAAACAGTTGTCTTAAATACAGCAACAAATGTAGACTTACAATGCAGACCTAAGCACATTGTAGAAATTCCAGCAATTTGTGGGGAACCTATTCCCATAATGCCCATGATTCTCATACGTAGATATGGAAGCCAGCCTCACCTTAATGTTGGAGAAGGAACATTGGACTTGCCATGAAGGGTTCTTTTTCCCTGTGACTAGAGCTCATCAGTAAGTGTTGCAGAAGAGCTGCTGCGAGGATCTCTTTCAGAGGGCCTGTAGGTAGCTTTCAATTCCAGTTGTCCTTCACAAGAGCCCTCCAACCCTTGGGCGGATTTGGCCTCGCCTATGAAAACTGAAATTCCTTCAGTTGATCTGGTGCTTGCTGGGGTAGAAGTGGCTATTACATGCAAAAAAAGCTATGGCGGGGGTGAGGATCAGACTGAACCAACTAAAAATAAATGAAAATTTCCTCCTGCCTCTGTGCTCCTTAGCGAGTGCCTCCTGATCAAAGCAACCTCCTGCCCCCCCCCCCTTTTTTGAGGACCTGCAGCTGGCTGTAAACCAGAGCCCTCCAACCCCGCATATGAGCTAGGTCAGACTCACCTATACAGACAGCAACCGCTCCTGCTGCTACGGCAGATATGTTATGGCAGTGGTTCCGGCTCACACGTGATCTGAACAAATGGTGATTTGGGAATAGGCCTCTGAGATGTCCATTGATGCTATGAATACATTTGAGCAGATAGCCTGCTATATGGCATGAGGTGACTGTCCAGAACATTTTCCCTTTCTGATGAACTGGTTGATTTTCTTGAGGTCTAGAATAACCTCCCAAGAGCCATCCTTTTAAGGCAATGAATAAGATAAAATAAATGCTTCAACATATTTCTGTCAGGGGGATTCAATTATCCAAGCCTGTAGGAGGTGATGGATGGGTAGAAACATCCAAAGATGTTAGTCTGGCTCTAGAAGCATGGGTACCATGTAGTGGTCTGGGTAAGTGGCGATAAGGTATAGGGAATAGGCCTGGGAATGGTGTTGATGACCTAGTGGTCTTGGGTGGTGGGCATCCATGTGGAGTCAAAGTCAAGGAGTCTGCTTACTACTGGGTCAGAGACATTGTTTTCTATTGTGCTGTGGACTGGGATGAATGAGAGGGAATCTCGTATTCTAGGAGCTTTCAGTAGCATTCTTTCCACAGGGAGTGGCCCAACTCCTTGAACCTGGTGCCCCAGTAGAAATAACTGCTTGACTTTCCTGATGGTATATGGCTTTTATTTTAATTTATGTATTTATTTTTTAAATCTCCAGTCTCTACCAGGATTGGGTTCAAAGATGTTAACACCTGCAAAGGGAGAGGACATAAGTGCAAGTTTGGACTTTACACTGACTTTCCAGAGTATTAGCCAGATAGATCTGTGTACCGCCACTCCAGGTGCTAAAGGCTTGGAGGCAGGTTGTATACAGTCTTAGGCTGCAAGAGTCCACCATTAGTGCTGCTGCTTTTGCTAAATAGTGATCCCTTGGCAAAGCTTGAAGTTATCAGGTGGAACAAGAGAAGTGAATTCCTACACACCAGAATTGAGGCTCACACGAATGAGTCAGTGGTGGTTGCTTGACAACAGCAGTGGATGCCTAATGGGCAATCCCAAGGATTGAGTTGCACTTTCTATCTCCTGGAGGCTCAGGCTGATATTGCCCTTTGGAGATTCTCTTTATTTAGCAGGGGGAGAATAACTGGCCCTATCCACCCACCAGCACAGTACCTTCAGTGACTGTTGCTGGTGTCTCTCTTATGTTTCTTTTTTTATTGTGAGCCCTTTGGGGACAGGGATCTTATTTATTATTTCTCTATGTAAACCGCTTTTAAAACTTTTGTTGAAAAGCGGTATGTAAGTATTTGTTGTTGTTTATGAGCTCAAAGGCATCAACACGGGGAATGGTAAGGGGAGCAGTAACCTCTGGGAAAGGTGTGTAATGCTTCCCAGGCTAACTTCCAACCGGCCTAGTAGAGCCAGGTTGTTGTCATGCTGCCAACAGGACCTTGCAAAAGAGGGGTAAGGAAGAGGACTGTGGCAGCAGTGATGGAGGAGGAAGGAAATAAACATCTGATTAGTCCTGATATAAACACAAAACTGCAGCAGACTTATTACAAATGTAGTATCCCATCCAAATGCAAACCTGGGGGAAGCCTGCTTAGCAAGGGGAGCAATTCATGTTTGCTACCACAAGACCAGCTCATACCACAAGACCAGTGCATTTTTAATGGAGAGACATTATTAATCACCTACTTAGCTTGCTAAGGAAGATTTCAAATAGGAGGGGTAGGAGGAGAGGGGAAAGGTACTGTTGGACTACTTCCTCTTCAGATAACCCGCTTATCGGATCCCACAAGATTGTGTTCAAGGAGCAGACTGTGAAGCTTCAGGATCAGATGCTGTAGCCCGTTATGCAGCATTCACATGTGAACTCACATCCAAACACACATGGGGGCGGAGAGAGACCCTGTTTAGCAAAGAAGACAATTCATACTAGCTATCACAAGACCATCAGCTGCAGTGGCGCAGCAGGGAAGCAGCTTGCCTAGGGAGCAAGAGGCTGTTAGTTCGAATCCCCTCCGGTGTGCTTCCCAGACTGTGCCTAGTAAATATATATTGTAGTCGCCTATATCAGGCAGCAGCAATATAGGAAGGTGCTGGAGGCAGATGCTCACTTCAGTGACAATAGCAAAGGCATCATCTCATACTGCACGGGAGGAAGGCAATGATAAACCACTCCTATATTTCTGCCAAGAAAACCACATGGCTCTGTGGTCACCAGTAGTCAACACGGACTCGACAGCACAATCTTTCCTTTCCTTATCACAAGACCAGCTCTACTCATGTGCAGGCTTTGAGGAGATATAGGAGGAAGTGGGGATAATGCAGGCATAATGCAGGGACAGGCAGGGGAAACAAAGGACCAGGCGGGAACAACTAAGGAGCTAAATTGTAGTCTCCCATTCCATGCAACCAACATCAACCCTGCTAGCAAGGGAGAAACCATGCCCCCCACAAGGGATCAGCCCACCCTCCTTGGGTGCAACACAGGAGTATTTGGTAGCTAATAGAGAGATGCTTCAGAAGGGAGGAATGTTAAGCCCTCTGTGTTTAAAAGCAAAACTCCTGGGTGCCAAATGACCCCACTCCAAAATGGGAAAGGACTCTGCTCAAGAACTGTAGCCTGGGAAGAAGGAGGGCAGTTGCCTAGCAGAGCATCGGGTTCTGCAAGAAAGCAAGTGGCAGGAGAGAGAGAGAGCAGTGGAGGAGGCATGTTGGAAGGGGGGACATTATGCTGACACTCCCTGGCCTAGAATCTTGGTCCATTTGGGCATGCCTGGTGGAATACGGTGGTATCGATCCTGAATGGGAGAGGGAGGCATTACTTACAGGCAGCGCCGAGTAGGTTTGCCACAATGGTTTCCAGCAGGGTAACCAGGAAGGTCCTGTGGTGGGGCTCGCCCTTAGGGAGCTGCTGGCTTAGTGGGCTCAAAGGGGCCAGCTAGTGCAATCACCAGTGATTGGATTGGCTGTGGGGACGAGGGGCATGGATCAATTGGTTCCCCCTCAACCACCATTGCTGCTTATGTGATTTGCTTAGATGACAATAATTCCGCCCAAAAAACAATGATTGTTATTTTTTCTGTGTCCTGCTCCACCGAGAGACTAGGGAGATAGCAAGTCTCGCCACTTCACTGGCAACATGCCCCAAAGAGAAATGCTCACTGAAGCAAGAAGGACTGAAGGATGAGCCCCTGGTGGCGCAGTGGTAAAACTGCCGCCCTGTAACCAGAAGGTTACAAGTTTGATCCTGACCAGGGGCTCAAGGTTGACTCAGCCTTCCATCCTTCCGAGGTCGGTAAAATGAGTACCCAGAAAGTTGGGGGCAATATGCTAAATAATTGTAAACCGCTTAGAGAGCTCCGGCTATAAAGCGGTATATAAATGTAAGTGCTATTGCTATTGCTAATGAGGCTCTGCCAGTACCATGCGGCGTTTGGTCCGTTTGTGGCTTTTTCGTGTGAGCCGGAACCACTGCCATAACATATCTACCATAGCAGCAGGAGCGGTATAGGTGAGTCTGACCTAGCTCATATGCGGGGTTGGAGGGCTCTGGTTTACAGCCAGCTGCAGGTCCTCAAAAAAGGGGGGGGCAGGAGGTTGCTTTGATCAGGAGGCACTCGCTAAGGAGCACAGAGGCAGGAGGAAATTTTCATTTATTTTTAGTTGGTTCAGTCTGATCCTCACCCCCGCCATGGCTTTTTTGCATGTAATAGCCACTTCTACCCCAGCAAGCACCAGATCAACTAAAGGAATTTCAGTTTTCATAGGCGAGGCCAAATCCGCCCAAGGGTTGGAGGGCTCTTGTGAAGGACAGCTGGAATTGAAAGCTACCTACAGGCCCTCTGAAAGAGATCCTCGCAGCAGCTCTTCTGCCTGAGCACACTCCATAAGGAATAAAGAAAAACAAAAGCAAAACTTAAAATTGCCAACGGTCAAATTAGGAACGGAAAACATATTTAGGATTTAGGTTAAAATTTAAAAAGCTAAGACAGCCCCCTTCCCACCTTTGGACAATCTAAGGAGAGGGCGGAAGAGAAATAAGGTATAAAGAAGGAAAATTAAAATTTAGCCTGTCTTTTTTCCAAAACCTCTGAAGAGCTTTCACAGCCCTGCTAACTCAGGCAAGACAGAATCAGAACTGGTGCAATAGCACCTTCCGGCGGTAGGAAACTAGCCTCATGTGTTTTGGTCTTGTCTCTCAAGCATGCTCAGTGCACAACCCATACTGCTGAGCTCCAGCACGGGGGGATTGCATGCAGTTAATGGAACTACACACAGACAGCACTTGCTAACGTTGAAGCACTTGTACATACATAATTTTGTGCTACAGAAGTTCACCATGAACAGATGTACCATATAACTAAAGTTTACAATTAGGGGTGTGGGTGGGAGAAGAAATGACTTTAATTTCATAGCAGTACAATATATTTCTCTTATAAAATGCACTTTTCATGCAGCTTTGTTCCAGAGGTCCCTTGTCAGAAATTTCTTTAATATGGCTCATATACTGTAAAACCTGAAAAAGAATGATCAAAATATGTGGAACAATGAAAGAGATGATGGGCCTTCCTTTAGAAAATTCTGATCCTTGGTATTTAAGGGAACGCCTTCTTCTGCATGAACCCCTCCACCCACTGAGATCTGCTGGAGAGGTCCGTCTGCAGCTGCCACCGGCTCGTCTGGTGGCCACTCAGGGACAGGCCTTCCCCACTGCTGCCTCAAGGCTTTGGAATGCGCTCCCTAGTTAAATAAGAGCCTCCCCATCTCTGACAGCTTTTTAAAAGTCTTTAAAAACACATTTCTTCACCCAGGCTTTTAATGAATGTGGTTTTAATGGTTTTAATGGTGTTTTAAAATATTATTTTAAAATTTTTAAATTGTTGTAATGTGTGTGGGCCCCCCCACCATTTTTGTCTTAACGAATTTTACTTTTTTTTATTCTGTTGTAAACCGCCCAGAGACGTAAGTTTTGGGCGGTATAAAAATGTTTTAATAAATAATAAATAAATAAACCTGCACATATTTACTCTGGCTAATCTCAAGTTCAAGATAATGTTTTGTACTTCCTCTTCCCCAAGGAACAATAAATTCAGGGCAGCCTTAGATAATTAATATTCTTTGGAGGAGAGAGAATGGAAGCACATCCTGCCTTCTAACAGTTACTACCTGTACAGATGTATAGCCTGAATATGCATCAGAGGGGTGCCAAAGCAAAAACAACAGTCTTAGTTGATTCACAGCAAGCTCAATTAAGTCAAATCATCCTTAATCCAAATTGCCTCTTTCCAGCCCTGTTGCACACATTCTGCCAGGTACATCTTGGGTTAACCAATTAAGGCCCCTGTAGCTGGGCTTGACCCAAGGTGCTTGGAGCTGCCCACTAGCGCTCATACTTCCTCTTCCTCATCAACAAAGCCAAGTCAAAACACAGGGTAAAAATAGATGTTACAAGACAGAACTGCCACTGAAAATAATATCCCCATGTACTGTTTCTCCCATCTCTCAGAGCATCTAGTAAAAGTCACCATGTGATGTGATATTTATGCACCACAATTTTCCCCACCTAAACAATGACAAAGAACAGGAAAACTCACATTGCAACTTTCACTAGTTAGTGAGAAAGAGGGGGAAATAATTAGACATCATTTTCAGCAACAGCACCAATTCTGCTGTAGTTCTAACTCTAAAGGAAGCCATTCTCCATCTTGAACGCAAAACAGCACGACTTAGAAAAATAAGTATTCAAAGCTATTGTGCTATTTCCTTTTTATCTAAAATTCCACAATTCTACAGCAGAAAGATAAGAAATGAATGCCAATCCTATAGTGTTCATCCTCTTGAAAAAGTTGCCAAGTATTCAAAGTTTTCATGCATAGGATAACAGCATTCTGGGAGGTTTGTTACCAAACTGTCATCTTCTATTTGAATTTTTTCAATAGTGTTGCTAACTGTAGGGACACAGAACGTGTGCATTTAAGACAAGTCAAGGAAGCAAGTTTCAAATAAAAAACTGAAGTGGTGGCATTTTTAAACCTTTCAACATTTAATTATCTTAAATATAAACTATTGACTCAATTAAGGTACTAGTGCACAATTGCCATTAGTGTACTAATGGACTCCTACAAACAATAAAATAAAAGTGTTATTTGTCTGCTGCTAGTAATCACGTGTACTGCACACACCTACACACCCCAGTCCCTTTCCCCTTTTTCATTTCATTCACACAGATACACACAATTATCCACACCTTCTACTCAGGTTGATGTGGTGACAACCACCAGCCTGGATTACTTTAAGGGCTTAGATAAATTCATAGAGGACAAGCCTATCAGTGGCTACTAGTCTGAGGGTTATAGGCCACTTTCAGCCTAAGAGGCAAGATGCCTATAGATACCAGTTGCAGGGCAGCAACATCAGGAGAGAGGGCATGCCCTTATCTCTTGCCTGTGGGCTTCTAAGAGGCATCTGGTGGGCCACAGTGTGAAACAGGATGCTGGACTAGATAGCCCTTGGGCCTGGTCCAGCAGGACTATTTTTATGTCGCCCTGTTCAGGAAGTCATTCAAGAACAAATGAACACATAGAAGGGGAGCTGACTGGGATCACAAACTGATCCTAACCCTGACCTCCCCATGTTCAATTATACATTTGCACAGAATTTTAAATAGAGCAACTCCTGTACAAACTATCAAGGAGCCTACATTTTTTAGGGCCCCAGATCAGGAACCTATACTTATGTTGTGTACATGCATTCATTTCATTCCATATGAAAGCTACGCCTGGATGTGTGGGGGTCAAAGAGCAAGGTCAGTGAAAGCAATCAGCACCCTCCACACTTCCATCTGTACCCAAATGAACAGGTGAGGTCCACAGACACCAGCTAGGGCTGTGCACGGAACCGGTTTGGAAGCCCTTTATGGGCCTCCAAACTGGTTCAAAAGGTGGCCAGTTCAATGGCAGCAGGCGTGCTGCTTTAAGAGCAGGGGAGGGTGCACTTACCCCTCCCTCCGCTCTTCCCTCACTGGCGCTCATTTTTTTCCAAAGTTAATCAGGGCAGCAGCGTACCTCCCTGCATACCTCCCAATGTTGCCCCCATTGACCAAATACAACCGGAAGTATCTGACACGCCTGCGCATGCCAGCATTGCAGGCGCATGTGAATGCCCGCACAGCCACATCAGATACTTCCGGTTGTATCCGGGCAAAGGGCTGTCAAGGAGGTACGCTGCCGCCCTGATTAACATGCACCCCTGCCACCATAGAACCACCCCCACCTGGTTCCCCACCTGCACATCCCTAACACTAACCCAGCTCTGTCGTGTCTCCTCTCCCCATCATCTCTCTTATTGAAACAGCATGCTACTGCTACTCTGAATAAATTTAAATGGGCAATATATCACTTCCTTCTCTTTATACAAGATTGAGGAAGAAAAAAGGACCTGGTTCAGTTCTTAAAAACAAAAAACTGTTGCTATTCTCAAGCAAGTATACTTTCTTATTCAAATGGGGCAGGGGAGATGGGGAAAGAAGGGGATGAAAGAATGGGCTGAACCAAGCAATGGAAGAATATGCAACAATTTCCACTGTTGCTTATTCAAGGCCAGTCTTTTGTTTGGTTTTCCTGCTTTTGAGCCAGTTCCAGAAAAAAACAGGGGGATGGACAGGCAATGGGTTCCACTTCCAGACACACCAAAACTATTTTCCTGCTGAGGTGGTGCTGTCTCTTCCAACTGCCACCATCAAGAGCTTGCCCTCTCAGACCTAAATTAAAAGCATATGTAAAGATCTGGCTCGCTATCTTTTTGTCACTTGCTATATATGATTTTACTGATGCTGTAATGCTTCCATGTAAACCACTTTGGGAGTTTTGCTTGAAAAGCAACATATAAATGCCAGAAATAAATACATATACCTACACCCATACTGGCTCCATCCCCACAGCCGAATCTAGGTTGTATCCCCAGACCTCACCCAAGGACCAGGGTCGTTTTTTTCACTTTAAGAGTCGGCAGTTCTACACCTTCTTTCAGGTATCATAATCTTCAAATTGTTGGTATCAGCATTCCCTTTAGAAGCAAAGGCCTCTATGTTGTAGCTGCTTCTCAGGAGATTTTCCCTATCAAATAAATCCCTACTTCTCAGAGGATTTATTTAGTGAACTGTTTAAAATGTATTTTCATACATCTACATGACATACATGTTTAAGCCTCAGAGGCGTGTGGTAGTGGTAATTGCCTGAATTCTCTGTCCCCAACATAGGCAGACTTCAAAGGTAAGATCTAGTACAAGATAACTACTATCCAGGATAAATAAAACTGTATGTCTTCGATACTGTGATACCAAAGCTTCCTAGATAATTCGGATTCCTGTGGTACTTCATATCACAAAAGCCACAGGGCTGGTAATGGTCAGTGAGCACTAGCTTCCAAGGCCTGCCTTCTAGGAAAGCCTGGAGCCACCACACACCAGTTCCTCCAAGTCCCATCTCAACAAAGCACTCTAGAGACTGATACAATTCTCAGTGCATTGAAAATTGCTAAAAAATGCAAAAGAACCAACAAGGATGATGTTCCTTGTACATCTCCCAAAACAGATCATTCAGATCAACTAGCCAAAATCAGGTCAGAAACTAGACTGAAACAGGTCCAGAATATTTAGGTGCTTATTGCTTTAAGGAAAATGAAGTCTCTTCCCTTATTTTGTTACATGCTTCATTTCCAGATTATCATAAACCTGTGATCTACCTCAACCTGGTTAAAACACAGTGCTGTTACCACATCTGCTCAGATACAAGGTTGCTACCATGCCTTGTTGTGACTATGCTTCGTCAAGTCAAGAAATTAGCTTGAATTAGGTGCAAACAGCCATGTTTTTAAATAAGGTAGCCAGAAAGCTGGCTACAGATAAAGACAATGTCAACGACAGAGTACCCAGAAGGGTGCAAAAGAGCAAAGGCAGGTTTCTTGAAAACCAGAACACAGGTTCTACTAAATACTAAAGAACAAAATACTAAGTACAGAAATTTAAAAGACAAAAACAGTAGTTGGCTGTCTCCCGGAGGACCAAGATAAGAGTTCCCGACTACAGGATGTTGGTCCATAAAAACAGTATTGGATTCCAACAGATACAAACTTGAGAGGATCCTAGCACAGAGGAATGGAGGAGAGACATGAAGGATGATAGCAGTGTTCCCTCTAACAGGGATTCCCAGATGTTTACTACAACTCCCAGAATCCCCAAGCAAAAGCCATTGCAACTGGGGATTCTGGGAGTTGTAGTCAACAACATCTGGGAATCCCTGTTAGAGGGAACACTGGATGATAGACAAAGAGAAAGACAGAGTCACAATCGTATACCTATTCTAGAATGGTCTGTGAAGCTGGAGAACAAGGATAGCAAAGTTGCTGATCTCCTTCATGTGGAAGGTGGCAAAGGCCTTTTGTTGCAGGGAGGGGACCAAGGTCAGGGAAGCTTCTGGTGCAAAGCAGACGCAGTGTATCCTAAACTAGCAGTTGCCAGTCTGCTAACTTGGGGTGAGTTGAGATATCCTAGGGAGTTGGGAAAGCAACTATGAATCACCCCTTGCAAGCAGTGTTCCCTCTAACAGGGATTCCCAGATGCCGACTATAACCCCCAGAATCCCCAAGCAAGCCATTGCAGCTGAGGATTCTGGGAGTTGTAGTCAACAACATCTGGAAATCCCTATTAGAGGGAACACTGCTTGCAAGAGAAACGCTGCTGTGTTTCACATAGACTGGAAAACCTCAGTGGGGATTCAAACTGGCAACCTCTGGCTAGCTAATCAAGTCATTTCCCTGCTGCACCATTAGGTGGCTCTGTACCTCCATTAAAACTGGATTGCCAAATTGTCCGTTTGCTCTTCAGGAAGAGATGTAATATGAACACCACATGATCTAAGAAAAGGATAACTGCAACACTATTCATTAAACTCAGGGATATAAATTCAAAACAACGCAGCATTGCATGTCTAAGGAAACATCTTCATTAACTTGTCAGCTTCAAGCCTTAAGCTTAAATAATTTAAAATGAAGACTCTGGACATACCGTAAGTTAGTGCAAGAATGGTCCCTGCTTTAATGATAGCAGTAAGGGGGGTGGGTAGAAATGAGACAAAAAAACCTGGAAGATATTGAACAGTATTTATAAAATACATTTTAAGAATCTATACAAAATATTATCTTAGATTAAGAATAGCCAGAATGAGCACGTTAAATTAGCTGCATGCATGGTTTTCCTACACCAGGGGTACACAACACAATTGCTCCTGTGGACCAGAACCAATCATGACTTCGTGTGCAGGGGCTGAGGTGAATTTTAAACATCAATTATTACACTTAGAATTAAAAAATATTAATGAAAGCAATTATTAGTTGCTTGTGGATTCCCCCTTCCTCTACCATCAAAGGACAGGAGCCAGAAAATAGGCCTTCTCCCTGTTCAGTCAGCAACCCACCAGAGGTAATGCTCAGTCAGTGGGGCACCTGGAGTGCATGCCAGCCCTGAACCAATGGCAAGTCCTCTCCTCTCCCTAAATCACTCTTGCTTTCAGGCTGCAATCCTAGATATGTTTACTTGGAGATGAGTTCTGATTAAACACATGCTGTAAGGCAGTGTCTGTAAAGGACAGTGGATGGTCCTCCTCAGAGAAGGAGGAACTGACTGAACGAGTTACCATTTGCCTTTCTCGGATGCACTCTACCTGTGCCCACTTCAAGATGCTCCTACTGCCGTTCCAACCTACTCCATCCATTGCAGCTGATGATGCTCAAGCAGTGGCAACTGACTCACTCGCTTGGTCTACTGCCACGGATACCTCAAGCAGCAATGGACAGATGAGTGAGTAAGCAGCACCCATGTTCCCACAGCAAAAGCACCACCCAGAGGAAGATGTGCATTCATGCTCATGAGCAGAACTCCCTTTTGCATTTGCAGCACAAAGTTTCATCCTAACCCAGGCAGAGGGATGTTCATCTGCCTTTTAATAGAAATGAGCTTCGCAACCCGGGGGGTGGGTTGCGGGGGGGTGGGGGGGTGGACAGGTGCACCTTGGAAAGAAGCACATTCAAAAGGCGCCTGCTGCCAGGAAAGCGGTGTTCCTTCTCAAAAACCTCCACTCTGTTGCCACCACTGCTGCCTCCCCAGCAGCACACGGTTTTTGGCTTCCAGTCTTCTGTTCAAGCATCCCAGAGGATGCTTAAGCCATACAAACTTGCCGCTAGAAAGAAAGCAGTGGCAGTAAGCTACAAAGCATCAGGACAGGCAAGAGAGTCCCTGGTACTGACACAACAGCAGGTGGGAAGAGTGCAGGAAGGCAAGCAAGAGGGTAAGCAGGGGGTGAAACAGGGGTTAAGGGATGGTGTTAGTGGGCTCTGGCCCAAGAGCTGGGCCCCACAAGGTGAATAGGGGGGACCTGGTGTCAAGGAGTCCACATCATTGAGCCACTGTTGCTCATCAGCAGAAGAGGTTAAGAACTTCCATGGCTCCTACAGCTACTACAAGATGTTCCTTCTTAAGGGCCATCAAAAAAGCCCAAATCTAGCCCTAAGGCCTTATGTTATGCAGGCCTAGTTTATACCATTATCTTCATGTAGGGAACATGTAATCAATGAAGTAGCCCTGAGACAAGTGTTTTGAACCAGCCTTCTCCAGAGGGAAGACTTAGACATTCCAACCCCCAATCGCTGGGCAAAGAGTGGCAACTCATATTTAGCAGAAGGACAACCCCCAGGGGCATTTGCTGTTGTCTCCCTCGCATTTCTTTTTAGATTGTGAGGCCCCTAAGGACAGAGAACCAGTTTCTCATTTGATTGCTATGGAAAGCACTTTGTGAACTTTTTAAAACTGAAAACTGAAATATAAATAGAACTATAATACACTTACTAGATATGAACAGCTGAATAACTGATTCCCATTGGCTGACATACCATGCAGAGATCTGTAGGTCAAAGGCAGAGCTGCAAGCACTGCTTGTGAGACACTCTAGAGCACACCTCCACTGCTTGCCAGGCTGCTCCGTGCCTACCAAGCATTGTGAAGAAGAGTTGCAACATTAGTCCCATCGGAAATAATTAGAGAAGTGTCACAACAGCACATGTGCAGTGCTTAGCATGGAGCAGCCCTGCCTCCACAAGTAGCGCAGGCATGCTGCAGAGTGGCTCACGAGCAGTGTGCATGCCTCTCTCTTGGACCAATCAACCTCTGCACAGTATGTCAGCCTGTGTCAGGTAGCGGTGAGTCCGAACCGGTCTGGCGGCCATTCTAAAGAATGGCCGAACTGCCGGACCGGTTTGGCCCTTGCTGGTTCGGGTCCGGGTGGGGAGGCATTGCTTTAAGGGTGGGAGGGCTTGCTTACCCCTCCCGCCTCTTTGCCCCCTCCAGCGCCCGTATTTAACAGACTAACGGGGCGCTGGAAACCAGCCGCCCCGCCGCCGCCCCCTCCGCCGCGAGCAGATTTACCCCCAGAACTACCAATACCCCTGCCGCCGCCGTCACCCGCCAGCCCTCCCTCCCTCCCTCCCTCCCAGCTGCCCGCCTGCCCGAGTCCTCACCTCGCTCCTCTCGCTAGGAAGGCCTGCTGCATACTGAAGGCGCTTTGCGCGCGCACGCATGCACGCGTCACAAAGGACACCGATCACCGGAGGCCCGGTCTACCTGGCCTTTTCCCAGCGGGTAGACCGGGCCTCTGGCGATCGGCGTCCTTTGCGGTGCGCGCATGCGCGTGCGCGCAAAGCGCCTTCAGTATGCAGCAGGCCTTCCTAGCGAGAGGAGCTCTGTCCGGTAGCTCCTCTAGTTTTTTACTAAAGCATCGGGTGAGGACTCGGGCGGGCGGGCGGGCAGCTGGGAGGGAGGTAGGGAGGGCTGGCGGGCGACGGCGGTGGCAGGGGTATTGGTAGTTTTGGGGGTAAATCTGCTCGCGGCGGGGGGGGGCGGTGGCGGCTGGTTTCCAGCGCCCCATTAGTCTGTTAAATACGGGCGCTGGAGGGGGCAAAGAGGCGGGAGGGGTAAGCAAGCCCTCCCCACCCTTAAAGAAAGGCCCCCCTTCGGTGCCGGTCCAGACTGCTCCGGACCGTGCACATCCCTAGTGTCAGGTACAAATCTGGTGTACATCAGCAAGGAAGTGTACAATTGTATAACAAAGGCCAACATACAGACTATCCCTGCGACAACACTTCAGGGGATTCTGTTGAACAAGGGGGAGTTTTCAGCTATCTCCCTTTCCCTCTGCAACAGGCTGTGTCTCCAGCAACTCTCTCTTCAAGGGTATCCCTACTCTTGAGGACTTGTTTCAGGAGGTACAAGCAGCCGCGGGGGGGGGGGGGAATCATTGGAAGTCACACACCCCCCATACAACAGAAAACCCTGAAACATCAGTGCAGTATTAGTCTGGCTGCCAGAAAACATGAATGTGTGGTTATTTAAAAGTGTAAAAAGTAGAATTACCTGTTTTCTTTTCCAATTAGATAACAGCCTGATACCTAACCAAGCAAATATGAGAGAGAATTCACAAAGATCTATTAGCTGAATATACATTTGCTATTAAATATTTCTCAGCATAGATGGAGCAAACTATGAGTAAGTGGTACATCTGTGCCAAGTTTAAATGTTTGCTTTATTTTGGATGGTGTCACACTCCCCTGGAAAGATCAGTTTTGCAGTCAGGGGTGCTTGTAGATCCAGCCATTTCAGTGCAGGCCCAAGTGACCTCAGTGGCACAAAATACCTTATGCGCTTCAGCTAGTATACCAAATGCAACCTTTCCTGGAAAGTAACAGTCTAGCTACAGTTATCCATATTCTGGTAACATCATGGTTGGATTTCTGCAAGACACTAAATGTGGGACTGTCCTTGAAGACAGTTTGAAAACTCAAGTTAATAACCTAGCTGCAGCATTTGGTAATAAATAGGACCAAGCATATCTCCCCAGTGTCAAAACAAATTCACTAGCTCTCAGTTCATTTCTGGATGCTAATTCCAATTCAAGATGCTACTCTTGACTTTTAAAATAGAGTTTTATTTATTTATTTATTTGATTTGTATACCGTCCTTCCAAAATGGCTCAGGGCGGTTTCCAATTAAAACAAACCACTAAAACAGTAAAGAGCTAAAACAAATTTAAAAACAAAATAATTAACAATTTAAAAACATTTTAAAACAACAATTAAACAACTACAGTGATTAAAAACCCCGAAATCAGGTTTTGAATTTTAAAATAGACCAAATATTTAAAAACCCCGAATTTAGGAAGCTAAGAAAGCTTGGGTGAAAAGATGGGTTTTCAGGTGTTTTTTGAAGATTGCCAGAGATGAGGATCGTATCTCAGCAGGGAGCGCATTCCACAATCTCGGGGCAGCGACCTAGAAGGCGAGTCTCTGTGTAGCCACCAAATGGGTCGGCGGCAACTGGAGACGGGTCGGCAGCAACTGGAGACGGACCTCCCCAGATGACCTCAATGGGCGGTGGGGCTCATAATGAAGAAGACGCTCTCTTAGATACCCAGGGCCTAAGCCATTTAGGGCTTTATAAGTTATAACTAGCACTTTGTATTTTGTCCGGAAACCTATTGGCAGCCAGTGTAACTCCATCAGTAAAGGAATAACATGGACTCTCCGGGATGACCCAGAGACTAACCAGGCTGCCGCGTTCTGAAACAATTGAAGTTTCCAGACTACGTACAAAGGTAGCCCCACGTAGAGCGCATTACAAAAGTCAAGTCTGGAGGTTGCCAACAGATGTTCCACAGTTTTGAGGTCATTGATCTCAAGAAACGGGTGCAGCTGACGTATCAGCCAGAGCTGATAGAAAGCACCTCTGGCCACCGCCTCAACCTGAGAAACCAGGGAGAAGTGTGAATCCAGAAGTACTCCCAGATTGCAGACCTGTTACTTTTGGGGAAGTGTGACCCCATCTAGAACAGGCAGATCAAAATTGTCTCTAGAGTTCTGACCCTGCACAATAAGTACCTCCATCTTATCTGGATGCAGCTTCAGTTTATTCTCCCTCATCCAGCCCATTACTGCTTCCAGGCAGGCATTTAGGGAGGATATGCCAGCTCCTGAAGAAGCTGACATGGAGAAGTAGATCTGGGTGTCATCAGCTTACTGGTAACACCCAGCTCCAAATCCCCTGATGATCTCTCCCAGCAGTTTCATGTAGATGTTAAAAAGCATTGGAGAGAGTATGGAGTCTTGAGGAACACCATACTTAAGCTCAGATTTTGAAGAGCAACAGTCTCCAATTGACACCATCTCGAATCTATCTGAGAGGTAGGAGCAAAACCACCGTAGAACAGTGCCTCCTACCCCCAACCCCCTCAGACATTCCAGAAGGATACTATGGTTGATAGTATCGAAAGTCGCAGAGAGATCCAGAAGATCCCACAGAGTCACACTTCCTCTGTCAATTCCCAATTGAAGATCATCCATCAGGCCGACCAAAGCAGTCTCCACCCCATAGCCTACCCAAAAACCAGTTTGAAATGGGTCTAGATCAGGCATCCCCAAACTGCGGCCCTCCAGATGTTGCTGAACTACAACTCCCAGCATCCCTAGACACAATTTTTTGTGGCTGCGTATGCTGGAAGTTGTAGTTCAGCAACATCTGGAGGGGCGCAGTTTGGGGATGCCTGGTCTAGATAATCAGTTTCCTCCAAGACCGCCTGGAGCCGAGAGGCCACCACCCTCTCAATTACCTTGCCCAGCCATGGGAGGTTGGAAACAGGCCTATAATTGCTCAACTCTGAGGGATCTAATGCAGGCTTCTTTAGAAGAGGTCTAATGATTGTCTCCTTAAGACAAGGAGGCATCCTGCCCTCCCTCAGAGAAGTATTTATGATTTCCACCAGGCTGTTTACAACAACCTCCCTGCTAGATCGGACAAGCCATGTTGGACAAGGGTCAATTTAGGATCGAGTACTTCAAAAACTGCTCCTTCCACACTATCCTACCTCTAAAGCTCTGTTCTGGGTCTCACCCCACCACAAATGTAACAGATTGAGATTTGTGAGATGGTACTTTCTGTGGTGGTACCCTGTTTTTGGAATGCATTCCCCGAAAAGGAATGCCTGGTATCAACCCTGTATTCATTACAGCACAAGCTGAAAGGTTTTTCCATTAGTCCAAGCCTGTGTTTTATTGGCTTTCAGTCATTGCTGTTAGTGTGGCTTGCTTTGATGCAATTTTTTGTATATTTTATATCATTTTATTCGTTGTTATGGTTCATTTTAACATTGCTTGCTGCTCTGCACAGCTTTGCTTTAAGGTGGGCAAAAATACTAGCCCACCTGCTGCACAGTGTTACACGGATATTTCTGGTTGGCCTGCTGCGGGCATCTACAGTCTACCTTCAGTCTTATGTAGGAGCACAAATGCTTAAAGTTGCATACTAGCACTTCAGGAGCACATCTTATATTGTTTCCAATGTAACTAGTGCCCCCAAAATGCTGACAAGCTTCTTTAAGTATCTGCACTCTTGCACAAGATTGCCAGCCCTTCCATAAATGCCTGCAGCAGCATGGGCCAATCAGAACCTACCATGTAATGCTGCACAACATGTGAGCCTCTATAAATAAATAAGTAGCCTCAGATATTCCATTAAATTGGTGGAAGAACAAACCATGCAGAGGGAGAATCAGCATAGCTTCTACAAAGGAAACCCTTCCTAGCCAACCTTTTGGAGTTCATTGAAAAAGACAGTGATAACATTTAGACATTATACTTTGAAGAAAAACTGTTGACAACATTCCTCACCAAAAGCCCCTGAAGAACATGGAAGTCCTGGGCTACAAAAATGGTTATAGGATAACCAGAAGAACATAATAAGAGCCCTGCTGGATCAGGCCCAAGGCCTATCTATCTAGTCCAGCATCCTGTTTCCCACAATGGCCCACCACATGCCTCCAAGAAGCCCAAAGGCAAGAAGTGAGGGCATGCCCTCTCTCTTGTAGTTGCTCCCCTAAAGCAATAGACTAGGAACTGATTAAAGACAAGAATAGAAGGGTAGAAATAAAAGGACAGTTTGCACTATGAGAAGAAGCAGTAGGATCCCACAAGAATCAGGACTGAGATCAGGGCTATTTAACACATCATGATCTGAAGTCAGGAGAAAGCAGACGACACCTTATTTTTCGGTATGGTGAAAACCCAAGACAACAGCAAAGTGCTGCAAAAGTACCTACCCAAACCATGTGAATGGGCAACAAACGAGAACTACCGCTCAACGTACAGGTAAAGCAGCGAGGCAAAGCTTCAAAGATCTGCTAACTTTCGATAGACACACTGGTTGGCTCTGAACTGGCGGGGACTAACCAGAAGAGAGCCCTTGGGGTCGTGGCGGGTAGCCTCGTGTCAACTCGGAGCCCCATGTCAAAAGGCGAAGTCCGTGTTAGGGGTTATTAAGAGAAGTACAGTACCTCTTGCGCTAGAGTCCGGCAAGTACGTCCCTCCAGCACCACAGAGACCCTTTCTCCCTTGGACTCTGCAGCAGTAGCCTGGACCACCGCTCGTGAATCCTAACATGCAACTGGGGAGCCGCCAAGCGCCACGCAGAGAGAGGACACTCGGGCGCTTGGGGGCGCCCTGACATTCAGGGTAAGTGAGCGGCAAACTTTCACGCGGGCGAGCAGCGGCGGTGCCCCGTGCTGCAGCGCACCCGTCTGGTCTTCCGGGGCCGCCAGTCGCGCCGGCTCCCGCTCGCTCCACCCCTTCTCCCACCCAGCGGCAGCGCGGCTCCTACGTCTCCTTCCCGCGCTGCCGTGCCGTGACGTGACTGGCGGGGGGTAAAGGGGGACTCACCCGGACTCTTCCCGGCCGGCTGCTGCTCGCTCCTCCCCTCCTCCCACCCAGCGGCAGCACGATTCCCGTGTCTCCTACCGGCGCCGCCGTGACGCGTAGCGGCGGGGGGGGAAGGAAGGGGGAAATAGAATCTAGTCTACTCAGAACCCGGATGTCTCGCGAGCGCTGGGCTACACTGGTCACGTGCTCCTCTAGTATTTATACGCTGCGCGAAGGTGGTGGGCGCGGTCAAATGGATGGTTGTGTGGAGAGTGAAGGTTTTGTGTGTGTGTTTTTTAAACTTTTGTTGGCTCCCAAAAAATAAAAACAGATTTGCCAGGGAACAAACTTGGATCTGGTATCCTGTTGTTGCACTTTTTTGAGAGAACAAACAAGTCTGGAAAAATCTTTGACCTCTTTTCCTTTTTTTCTTCTTCCTTTGTCTTCAAAGAGCCTTCTGTAGCCTATGATAGGCTACAGATGCAGCTCTACTATGATAGCTCTTCTAAGCCAAAAGTGAGTTACTTACCAAGTACTCAACATAGGGGCCAGACTCCATGAAGGTGCATAGAATACAGAATTTTATTATGATTATTATTATCATCATCATCATTATTATTACATTTTATATCCTGCTCTTCCTCCAAGGAGCCCAAAGCAGTGTACTACATACTTGAGTTTCTCCTCACAACAACCCTGTGAAGTAGGTTAGGCTGAGAGAGAAGTGACTGGCCCAGAGTCACCCAGCAAGTCTCATGGCTGAATGGGGATTTGAACTTGGGTGTCCCTGGTCCTAGTCCAGCACTCTAACCACTACACCAGGCTGGCATAATATGTTCATCTTCAGTGTGCTGAAGAGGTATTATGACCCAGAAATGTGAGGGTGTATAAAAACAGATATAGATATATATAAACTTGTCTACTGGGAACTATACTTGAAGGCGGGAAAGAAAGCATAAGGGAGATAAAATTGGTTGTCATTGGTCACAGATGTGCCAGCTGAGTCCTGCATTTTCAACTACAAAATGGGAAAACGTCAAAGACGTAGTTTTGATGCTTAGGTGACAGGGCACAGACATAGCCAAGTTGTTTTCCTTTATACCATTATTTAAGTGCCAGTTTTTAATCACTTGAGCAACTACCCTGTCTACCACATCTCTTCTAGCAGCAGGCTAGATGTACAATACTGAGAGCACAAGCCTATGCACATTTTCTTGGTAGCAAATCTGACTGAATTCTGGAATTGGCTAACTCATGGGTAAACTTGAAAATAATAGGAGTCTGACAATGCAAGTATAATAACGGGTCTGATAAAGCAAGAAAAAAAGCAAAAACCTCCCACGGGGCAGTGTCTGTCAGTGCCTTGAAAAAGCCACAGAGCCAAACACAATAAACAAGCAATAGCAGGATGTATGCCCACTTTTTATTCAGTCATGGGACATGACAGGTTGGCTTGACTTTAATTAATCAAGTGTGTGTGTAATACAAGAAGCCATAGACCACAAATGGTTGTTGAATACATACTTTTCCCATCCATGGGCCGGGTTCACACATAATGTGGCACATAAGGTTGCTGTCTTGTGAGCCCTGGAATTGAACACAAGCCCTACCTTCTTTTTCAGGAATGATATGCTGAGACTGGGTGTGGTGTCCAAACCCACTGATCTTCTCAGCATATCTTACTGTACTTGCAGAACAGAACCCAATATCTGTAACTTAGAGTTGAAGTAAGGGAGAGATGTTGGGTTTCGTGTTGCAAGTACCAAAGCTGGATACACCAAAACTGCTACATTGTACAACACTCCCAATCTCAGCATATCATTACTGAGACCAGAAGAAGGACTCATACAAGTTCCCAGGACTACAGCAGCTCACAGCAACCATGTTATGGTGAACTTGGCTGCTTCCATTCATCGCTTGCCTGGCTCCTTTGGCGCCTCGCTTGACGCCTCTCCAGCCCGCCCGCCCGCCATTGAGCAAATTTTCCTTTTTTGGCCTCTCCATAGAGGATTTGCATACTGTAGGAATTGAGCAAGCCAGGAAGTTAGTTAAGCAACGTGTCCTGGATATAGAAGTTCAACAAGAAGGTGCATGGCTCAAGCAGGGTTTATACTTAGGGAGTCAAACTATTAATCTTAAACCAGCTAAATACTTTGATGTGGTTCTTGTCCCTACATTTAGACGAGCCCTCACTTTAGCACGTTTAAATGTTCTTCCTACAGCAGTATTGGATGGCAGGTTCAAGGGAGTTCCGCTATTTTTACGTCTTTGCCCATGTGGCAAAGGGGTTATAGAATCCACCTCGCATGTTATTCTTTATTGTGATTTTTATAGGGAACCCCGTTTAAGACTTTTATCTCCTATGTTAGACAATTTGCCTGGCCGGTCTGATGAATTTTATTTAAATTATCTTTTAACTAATGAGGACATTGATATTATTTCTGTTATGGCCAGGTTTTGTTATATTATTTGTAAAATACGTACTGGTTTATTGTAAATGTTTGCTGGTCAATGACTGAATACACTTATAACTTTAACTTATGGTGAACTTGGCCCATTTAACTCTTTCCCTCTCTTTAAAACGTAGGTGAGAAGTCTTCAGTGTTATCCAAACAATGTGTAAAATTATCTTCCACCTTCTTTGACCAACCACTCAGGAATGGCTTTTTATGTGTCAGCTACAGCCAATGGGTACCAACCGTCCAAAAACTTGTTTCCTGGCATACCTCCTACTTGTATTCGCCAGATGATGGAAGTTGTCCTTCTCTTTTGATGATCTTGGCCACAAGTGGTGTCCCATAGATTAACCATAGTTCATAATTGTTGGAATGTGGTGTGTAATGCCATGTGGTGGAGTGGGGAAACAGGGGGCATAATTAATGTAACAATAGCATAGGCTGCACATGGTACATTTGATGAAATAGTCTTAGCAGTTATTTCTGTGACTCATCCAAAACTCAAGGGGGAGAAGCACACTGGCTGAAGCCACAGTGGTACCATTTGCTCTATGCTTAATTCCTCAGACAAAAAGCACTGGGACTCAAATATGTCCAGGAGACCCTAAGTATAAAGGGTTGGTTGTTGCTGCCCCATGATTGAGGTACATTCTGCACATGCTTAGAGGCACTATTGTCTTCATGATGTTTTAGCATGTCATTGAGAACTGTTTCTGGGAATTTAAGCCATGCTCCAAATCAGCTGTGTCATGGAACACATCCCTTTTGGGGATGGATTTGGTGGGTGTTTGCTCTCAAATGACTAAAAGACGTTAATAGTAAACCTAAGAAAAGCCACTCTATATTTCTATGTGAGCCCTCATTTTTACTGAGAACAGCACCTGTTGGTTGGCACCTTGTGCTTGGCCTTCACCTATGTCCTCCCAACAAAACAATGTCATCAGTGCCTGACTTTAAAAAACCCTTTAACTGAGGCCTGAAACAGTGTGTTGGGGCAGAACGGAAAGATCTAACATGGCTTGGAGATACCTGGGATGGAAATATTACTTGTGCAAGCTGCTTCTTTAGCAAGCCCCTCTAAGAGAGAGAGAGGAACTACTTTTTTGAGCTTTTTTGAGCTTGCTTTTTGTATTCCGAATCCTTAGCATCTTTGAGTTTTGTCTTTTTGTTCGTGGTCTTACTACTGCTGTGCAACTGAAAACCTCTGCTTAAGTCATACTGTATGCCTTGACATGTCAATGTGTGAGTGCTGATTTTTTTATTTTTAATAATTGGCAATGAAGTGATATTAGAGGAGTAGCAAAACCCACTTCTTTTTTTAAAAATTTGTCTGAACAGGTTAGCCTAGTCTAATACCATAGGAGTTTATTTTATTGGGAGAGGAAAAGCCTAAGTAGAGATAAAATATACGTTCTTAGCAGGCACATATATCTCCTAATCAAAAACATCATATCTGTGACAACCACATGATATCTAGTATCTACTGTATAAAAAGGGTTGCAGAAAGGAAAATGCAGCATTAATTGCGTTTATGTTTGCTTCACAAGTAATAAATACAAACTTGCAATATATGTTATCTTTACATGTCTCCATTTCCTAAAAACTATTTCCTAAAAACTAGCCACCATAAACATCATAAATCTATCTAAAAGATATATCCTTCCAAATATTAATGTATTTAGTGTGGCTCCTTCACTGTAAACATAGAAACTTAACATTTATCTCCATTTACTCATTTGATTTCTGTAATGCCTTTTAATCCAGGATTCCCAAGTAATTTAATAAAGTAAAAAGATATAATTACATATATTTTTACTGCTTCTGTCCACCCTGACATAGCATTGCTCCAAAGCAGCATATCATTCCCCAAAACTCAGTTCTTATCGGGATGTAACTTTTGCCAGTGCGCTTTCATCCCATCTCTCTCATTTAATTGCTGGAAGATGTGTGGTCCATTGCTTGGCTGCGTTCTCCTTACTCTCTCCCCGTCTCTTATTTTAACTGTTAAAAAGTAGTTCAAAAGTAAAGAGGCAGCAGCCAGGTATTTTTAACTGTCATTTAAAGATACACTTTCTATGAAGGCTGAACTTCGGAGAACAGCATGAACTAGTGAACAGGATTTTGTTTTCGGATCTTTTCTGTAGACTCACTGCTCTCCTGCCCAAGATTACTGCCTATCCCAATTTACCTGGGAAATAAGCAGTGCATGTTTAGTCAGAAGGCTGATAGAGTTCAATAACACTTCCAATTTCAAGAAAATGTGTATAGGATTGCAGTCTAACTTATTTCCCCAAATCTCTTCTGCAAATGCTTGAAAGTTTTTCAGGGGTTAAGAGTTTATTGATTGACTGGAGTACCTCCAGTGACTGTTGCTGGTGGCTATCTTATATTTCTTTTTAGACTGTGAGCCCTTTGGGGACAGGGATCCATTTCATTTATTTATTATTTCTCTATGTAAACTGCTTTGAACACTTTTGTTAAAAAGCAGTATATAAATATTTGTTGTTGTTGTTGAAAGGTAAACCTCATGTGAACACAGCTATAGGCATATGTAAATATTTTGTAATATCATATCAACACTGCACTTTCAAACCAAGTAGTTTAATAAAGCCACAAGCTGATTAAATTAAAAATTACAAATGTCTATATAGTTAATAATGATGAGTTTTACTCAAATAAATTAAGGGAATAAATAAATAATGCATAATGTATTTATGCCATCTGAATAGAAATTGACAGAATCCCACTGATACCAAATAGCAAACAAATTTAAATGCTAATACTTGAGTTTAAGCATCTGATACTGATTTACAGCTGCTTCCCTCATATACACACAAGGAAATCTTAAATAGATTTAACTAAAGGTTTGTTCAGCAACCACTCCATTTTCTCCTTCTCTTTTCCCTCCCTTTTCCTCTTGACTCCTCCTCCCCCACACTACAGGATCCCCCTTGGGACAATATCCAAACAAACTTTAAAAGGCTGCTGAATAGAATACATCATGCTTTAGCTCTATATGCACTTGTGCCAATAAATCACAATTTGATTATATTATGAATTAAATTTGCACCCAAATCCTTCAAAGAATATACATTTGAGGAGGTATATGATCTGTGGCCTGAAAGGTGGGGTTTTGGATTTTTAAAATAACTTCACAGCATGAATTCTGCTGCTGGATAAGTAGACACATGCACACAGATACACATTTTGACATTGTGTTGCAATATACGTTTTGGTGTGATGCATCTGCTGCATGTATGGATGGGAATAAGATTGTTACGTTGTGCTTGTATTGTTGTGCATGACTATCTTAATTGCTGCCTTGTTATTTAACTCAAAGTTAAAGTTACATCAAAGTTACATGCTATGATTTTAATGTCTGTTTGAAAATCTCTGTGCTAATATATGTAGGATTGCAACCTGAAATAGTGTGTACTGTGTTGTAGTGCTGAATGCCTGAGAAAAGCAGGTTTTTAAAAAAGAGATAATTATTAAAAATTTAAGATGGGCTTAAAATAAAAATCTCACTACTTGATATATTTCCATGAATAACAAAATGCTTATGTTTCCACTCCTGTTTACAATTATATAAGGTGGAATCATCTTAAATAATTTTAAACAGTAGGGGAAACATAGGAAGCTTTTTGTTTATCATTAAGGACATTTCACATAAGTAGTCTCACTTCAAATTAAAATGAATCTCTTATATTCTTGCAACATTCAGTTCATGCCTAGTGCTGTAGTACTCAAATCATAAGAAAGATGCAGTGTATACGTAAGTATTATAATATTAGGCATACTAACTCAAAAGTAAGACTCTGAATTAAATAGGACTTGATCTCAAGTCTCCATTAAGTGTACTGTATTTAAGTTTACATAGCCGCCTAATGGCACAACAGGGAAATGCTTGACTAACAAGCAAAAGGTTGCTGGTTTGAATCCCCATTGGTACTATATCAGGCAGCAGCAATATAGGAAGATGCTAAAAGGCATCATCTCATACTGCGTGGGAGGAGGCAATGGTAAATCCCTAATGTATTCTACCAAAAAAACCAACAACACAGGGCTCTGTGGGCACAAGGAGTCAAAATCGACTTGATGGCACACTTTATTTAAGTTTATAGTTAGGCTTGATGCCTTTCCCACTTGGCTTGCAGCCAAGAAAAACAGTATTCATCTATGTTAATAATATATAATTTTAAACTGACCATTGCCTAGCAACCTGAAAATGTGCCCAAGACTGCAGGATTCCATCATGTTCTTGCATATTTTTGTTATCAAAAGAATATATGCACAGAACATCATTGTTCTGTATCTATAGAAAGTACAGTTCTCACTCTACTACAGTCAAATATAAGACGGTAATTCCCTAATTCTGGAGACACATAACAAATGCATATTATAAGAGCACCCATGGCTGTGACTAAGTTTATTGATATAGTTGTTTACATATAAAAATACAGGCTTTTAGGAAATAGAAGCTATAAAGAAGTGTGTAAGTTAGCCACCAGAGGGTGTGCAGCACACATGAATAGCTAGAGCTTTTCCTTTTTCACCAATGCTCAGTCAGGGTTTTGAAAGGTCTTTTCAGGCAAGTTTGTTTAGTTATGTCATTTGTAGATAAATTAAGAGAAGAGGCTTATGAATTAAATTCATAGAGCAAATGGTGATTTTTGCTCCTTTGGGGGCTGGAGAGGGGTTGCTTAAAAACAAAGATGGATAAATAAAATATAAAAAGTTCAGTCAGTCCCTGACATCTCCAGATAAGGCTGAAACCCTTATCACTTCCTATTCTGTTTAGTAGGCCTTACTAAACTGTTAATCAGGCTGCAGGCTATATAACTATGTGAGGGGAAATGAACACAAAACTAATTCATATTATATTTTTGAAAAACCTAATGCTTTCTTTTCCCAAAAAAAGTCAATTTATTTAACAGCCATTTCAGATTATTCACATTTAATGGTCTTCATTGTTGTGACCTTCTAAGAGCCCTTCGAAATAGGATATGGACACAGGAATATTTGTGGGAATTCTTTCAATGTCATGCTGTTTTATTAAGAAAGCAAGTTCTTGAAGTAAGACTGCATATAGTTTTATTCCTTCAATGAAATTGTACCTAAAATAAAAAGGAAAACAGTAGAAGTAATGGGCATGCATGTTCAAACCAAAAGACAGACATAAATCAAGATGATCATTTGGAATACAAATAAATTACCGTTTGAAAAATTATAAAATTAGTGAAGGAGTTAATAAGTAATCAAAGTTGGTGCCAAGAAGCAGGAAGTCCTGGGACAAAACCCTGAACTTAGTCTCCCTGGCCTCTGTCTCTCCAATAGAGTATACTCCCCTCTAGATTCCTGCTTGGTTTTCCCGGTGGAAAGCACCATTGGAAAATCAACAAGCATGCCATGTGTTCCCAATAGTACCCAGTGCCCGGAAAGTTAACTCGGTAGTGGATGTCCTTTTCCTTTGACTGTAATACAACAAGAACTGTAATGTGAATAGATACAGAACTACTGTAATTTGGGCATGAGGCCATTTTTTATTTCCCATGGCCCACCCCCTTATGTTGCATCATGGCAGGGCATCTGGAAAATCTTAAATGGTCCTGCTTGCTGCTGCCGCCCACAGTAAGTTTTCCCACAGTCAAATGAGATAGTCGTAGGCAGCAGCAGATATTGGGGCTTCATGTGTCAGCCAGGTGGGCCCTCAGATGTGCATGTCTGATGCCATCTCCATGTCTGATGCCATCCCTGGTAATGATCTGTGGGCATTGCTACATCAGGTTTCATTACTTCAAGTTCTAGGGCTGCCTGGAGTTCTCAGCTCCAGGCAGCCCTGGATGAATCTTTTTACTTAGATCCTTTCCTGTCTGGCTTCTGGCCTAGATACAGGATGGAAACTGCCTTGGTCACCCTGCTGGATGACCTGCACCGGGAGATAGACAGAGGAAGTGTGACTTTTGATTCTCCTGGACTTCTCAGTGGCTTTCTGTATTATCAACCATTGTATCGTTATGGGTCATCTCTTCAGGTTGGGGCTAGGGGGCATGATTATATGGTGGCACTGCTCCTACCTGGAGGATCGTACTAAGAAGGTAGTGCTGGGGATGCCTGCTCCACCCCTTGGCCTTTGGCCTATGGAATGCCACAGGGATCTGTTCTGTCCCCGGTGCTGTTTAACATCTACATGAACCTCTGGGAGAGGTCATCTGTGGGTGTGGGCTGTGGTGCTATAAATATGCTAATGATCCCCAGCTCTACCTATCTTTTAAGTCAGCAGAAACCAGGGAGGCAGTGGATGCTCCGCGCGCGCATGTGTACTACTCTGAGGGAGACTGCCGGGCGACGACAGGGGCAGGGGCAGCAGCGAAGAACGCTGCCGCCCTAAAATCTTCGCTAAAAAAGACAGCGCTGGAGGGGGGAAAGCGGCGGGAGGGTTAAGTTCTATCCCCCCGCCCTTAAAGGGAGACCCCTCCTCGGTGCCGGTCCGGACTAGTCCAGACCAAAAACATCCCTACTGCAAGGATACCCATGGGCGCAAGTCACTTCATGAGTGCCATACCTATCCTGCAGCAGCTTCATTGGTTACCAGCCCTCTTCAGGGCTAGATTCAAGGTGCTGGTCTTGACCTTAAAGCTCTATATGGCTTGGGGGCAGGGTACCTGTAGGACCCCATTCGCCCAAATGAATATGCCAGGGCCCTCCACTCAGCATCTCAGACCCTGCTCATGGACCCACCACTAACAGAGATCCAGTTGGCAAGGACTAGAGACAAGGCCTTTTCGGTTGTGGCCCCTTAGCTTTGGAATGCCCTCCCTAAAGAGCTTTGCCATTGTTATGAACGGTCTATAACATCAGAAGCAGAGGTACCAACTCAGAAGTATGGTGAAATATAGGCCTGTGTCTGATTTCATTTTATATTAAGAAATGATACCTGAACTCAAGGTGAACTAGGATGTTGCTCTCCCTGCTCTGAAGGGAGGAGGTGATCCAGCATTGTGTTGTTAAAATGGATATGCAAGGAAACACAATGAAGCCTGGTCTGAATGCTGAATGCTATAATCCATATGCTAATACCACTAACTACCAAGTGTCTGTGGAAGGAGCCAGGGGGCTGATTCCCCACCCCCCTTTCCTGTTACAAGAAGTCGGTGTTAAATCCTTGTCAGTGATTAACTGTATTGTTCTCCATGGAAGTTCAACATAGCCAAATGCATACAGAGATCCGTCTGTAGACTTTAATCTCACCTCTCTGATGCTACAAATGTATTGGATGTCTGACACATATATGTTCTTTCAGTTACAAGAAAAACACTAGATAGAGATATACAAGATCAATTTCCTTACTAACTCCTCTGAATTTTAACACCTATTGGGGGAAGATGCAATTTGCAGCATCTTAGATGCAGATTTCCCCTCCCCTCCCTTCTCAGCACATAGTTTACAGAAGATGAGATTCAGAGATCTCTCTGGACTGGCCAATATCCTGAATAATTAAGATTTTGTTCAGAAGGAAGCAGCAAGTTGTCACCTTTTTGGACACCCAGGAAAAGAGGAGATTTTGAATAGATTCTATTCAAGGATCAAAGAGAAATACACTATAAGAATGAGGCTTTTTAGACAGAGAGTTAGCAATCTTTTGCCTACAGCAAAAGCTGCTCACGAGGATCCCAGGGTTTTGCTGCTAAGCCACGGGGCAAAGCAGGAACTCTGCCAAGGTCAGAGGCTGTCTGTGACTTCTACTGCGCTGTGAGAAAGTCAAGACTCCCCAGCCATGATGCTCCAGCTATCAGCCGTGATCTGAGCACTGCAACAACTCCTGTCTCCAGCCAAGCACCTCACTTCTTCAGCTGACGAGAAGTCTCTGGTCCTGGGTAAATATGCTGCTCCTTACAAGCCTTGGGGCCCTCCATCCTTTTCCTGCTCCCTTCTCCCCCCCCTTCTTTTCCTCTACTAATCTCCCCAAAACCATGCCAGCCCGCAGCCTTCCTCCCCCCCTTCTTTTCTGCCTGTATCTGAATTGTATTAGACTCTAGGAAGATTTAATTGCACACACATATGTTAGTTAGGCACACGGGTTGAATATTGGTATGGGTTAGGATGTTCTGTTTAAATACTGTTGCTGATATTATAGAGTATTCTGCTTTCTGCTTTGCTAGATTATGTTGTTAGTCTTTTATACTCAATAAAGCCCATTGAATCTTGAGGACTGGTTTGATCTCCTTTCTTCCTTGCATCCAGATCATACATGGTCGCTAATATAAAAGAACTTGATCCAGACCCATTTTGTATACTAGCTAATGAGCATATTTAGTATATAGATCAGGCCTGGTCTGTAACACCATGCTCTCTTCCTCAGTGTTTTTTAAAAAAACAATTAAAAACACATCTTTTAAAAGAGCCTTTTAAATGTTTTATCTGCTGCTTATATCTAGCAGCAGATAAAACATTTAGTTTTATTTTAGTTTTTATCGTTCTCTGCTTTTAGTTTTTTATTAATAACATTTAATTTGAAACTTTAAAAATGGTAATTTTAAATGTGGTTTTAGCCTGGTTTTTTAGCTTGTTTAACTTTATTTATTAATAGTTTATTTCACATTTTATCTGGTTGGTTTTTTTTTAACATTGTAGGCCATCCGAAGCAGTAGTGTACTGGATGGGTGGTATAATCTTTTTTTAAAGTTGTCCCACAATCAATCCACTCTATGCAAATCAGTTTTTCAGATGAACATGTTGGATATTTAGCTTCTACCTCTTGGAGCAGCTTATGGGCTATGTATTTTTCCTTCTACACAAAAAGAAATTATGCTTCTCTCAGTATTTTCTCCCACAATAACTTAATATTTTTTAAAGGGCTGTAAAATACCTGTTGATCTTTTCATTTTGACCATGAGGAGCATCATCTGGCCCTCCTATGCCTAGAAATAGTATACTTTTCCCAGTTACTTCTTGAAAATGTGAAGCAATTGGAATCGTACCACCTGATCGGATGAATTCAGCTTCTGTGTGAAACACTAATAAATAAACATAATAAAATAAACCTTATTAACATTACAACAAACTGAGTTTCCATCGGCTGGATCATTACTACTTAACAAACACTGGTTGACATCCAGACTAGCACAGCACTCATACAACACTGGCTGACATCCAGACTAAAACTGTTCCATTATGCAAGGGGGAAGGAAAAAATTTTGACCATCTCTCCCTTTGAAGTCCATTGTCCCAAAAAAATATGGCCCTGAAGACTGTGCAATTCTCAGGGACATATTTTCGGGATACCAGATTGTGGCTTTAGTATTATATTCGTGTGCTGATTCCTCATATGCTGAATATTTGTAATGCTGTAGCATTGCTACTTAGTTACCATTTCTATAGCACTTTTTAGTGTGCAGAGTACTTTAGAATCCTTAATTCATTCATCCTCATAACAACTTCATGATGAGGTTAGTGAAAAAGGAAGTGGCTTACCCAGTGAAATTCATAAAGTGATAAGTTTTGAGTCTGTGTCTTCCACATCCAAACTTAAAATCCATAGGCTATACCGAAGAACCAATGTAATTAAGTCCGAAATACTTTTCCACATTGTATATCAATTGCACTAGAGCCCATCTCAACTCTCAAGAGTTATGTATAAAATACAGTTCTAAATTTTTAAGTTAACTACACAGGATAAACAATAGGGAAGGTATGAATGTATGCATGCACAGAAAAAAAGGTCTATTTTATATCTTAAGTGCCCTTTTCTAAAAAAATTTCTCAAAAATTTTCTCATAAAATTAAGTGCCCTTTTCTCATAAAAATATATCTTAAGTGCCCTTTTCTCATTCATGCCTCCTTCCGGTACTTGCTTGTAATATAAATACTGTGGAACTGCTTCACTGAGTTTCTATTCTTTTGGACTACCAAAAGAATATGGCAAATATGGTTACCTTATTTTTGTCAGCCATAAAAATGGTAACCACTGCTTGCCATAAATAGAAATGAACAAGACTATACTACCCAATCACATAACTGAATTGTAGGCACTGACTGTACTAAACTTATGCAATTCTGTAATTTGTTGGTGTATAACAACCAAACCTTTCTTGATTGCCTTTCTTCCAGCCAGATACTGTGTTTCCTCTACATCAGAAATCCATGGTTTTGCTGAGATCACACAGGTTATGTTAATATGGTTAGGGCTTTTCCGTTCAGCAAATTTCTTATACAAGTGATCAGTTACCTCAAGAGAACAATAATAAACATTACTTCCAGTTTCTTTCTAAAGAAAATAAACTGTCTCACAAGTCATCTGCCTGTAAAGATGCATTGTTTGAGTATTCACTATCTGCAACATTCAGAACTATCCAGAACTATGCCCTGGTCCTGTTTTCACGGCATCCATACAATAACTTCTTAAATAAATACTTATTTCAATAAATTCTGCTGTTCAAAAACATCTGAATCACTGCAATGTCCAGTCTTTAACTACAGAGAAGTTCAAAGTACTTGTGATACTGAAAATAACTTCCAGCTATGTTAGTTGCAGTGAAAACAATGAGTCTAGTGAGACCTTAAAGACTAACAAATTTATTGTAGCATAAGTTTTCATGTACCATAGTCTACAAATCATGTACCATAGTCTACAAATGTGTGCTACAATAGAGTTGTGGGTCTTCGTGGTGCCAATAAACGCTTTATTGAAAATAATGAAATTCGCACACTGTCTTTGGTCCAAACTATCACATAAAAGATAAAAGCAGCTATAATTGACTTCATTGTGTGTTAATTCACTCTAAGGATATAAATTCCTATATAGGTTGCTAAGCTGGTCACATCAGTTCAGGAAAACATACATATTAGAATAGTTTTCGCACTGTATATCATGAAAGTATAAGTACAAGAGACTAAAGTGTGTTTTGTTTTGTTTTTAATGAAATGGCCCAGCATTGTACCTGTTTTATCACTACTGAGGGTTCCATATTAGGAACTAGACGTATTGAAAATTTTCCAATTACTCTTGAAGGGATTACAGTCTTAGTCGCAGACTCAGAATAAGCTCCTTCAATTCCATGGATGGACAGCGATGGATAGCGGGAGCGCCGCATTAATAATTCTTCCTAAACAAAGAGATCAACTTTTAAAGCAATTCAGACCTAAACAAACTAACCCTTCCTATTATGTCACAGATTGTGCAGCTATAAGGCTACTGTTTCAGGCAGGCTGGAACCCTGACCAGGAGTACTCCTCTAAGGGGCTAGGGATATACTGCAACATTCTGTTGCAGTCACCCCTTTGCAGACAATAGCGTGAGGCTGGAGTGAGTGGCTTGCCTATGGCTACCTCTTGAGTTCATAGTGCAGCCAAGATTAGAATGAGGGACTTCCTGATTTGTAGCTCAGTCTCTGTAACAGCTGATCCAGGCGTCTGAATCCAGAACTGCCTTGTACAAAATGAGGGTTCAAATTTAAAGAGGAAAAGAAGTGCATTGGCTGGAAGTGCTGAACCCTTTCCCCACTCATCCTCTGAAGTCACTTTTTCCTCAGGCAGGTTCCTGTATCAGAGGCAGGCCCAACTTGGAGAGAGAGGCTGCAAAGAGATAAAGAGGCAGGCAGGCAGACAGACAGTTTAGTACTCTTCACCTGCATACACCTTTTAAACATTAAATCAAATCTCCATTCCACCCTGTGCCTTATATGTGATTTTACAGATCTGGTTCGTACATACTGATTGCTGCCATCACATGTAGCTTGAACTCAGTCTCTTGACTCCAAGCTACATGTGACATTTAAAGCCTGGCATGAGCTTAATTTTTCTTTATCCAAACTCTGGATTGGGGCTCCATGGGAGAAGGACTGCAATGGAGGGGGGATTTAAAACTAACCCCCACCATAGTTCGGATCTGGCTGCTGTTACCCAGAGGAAAAAATGTTCTATTTGACACCAATTTGAGGTTTGGGTTTTTTTTTATTAAAAAAAATTCCCCAGATTAAATAGCACCCAAATTAGAGGCTCTGTGGATTGGGACATGGTGGTAGGGATGGTTCAACTTTCCTACCTCCCATGGTCCTAATCTGTGGATGGCTTGATCCAGCTGCTACTGGCTAAATATAAGCCATCATATATGCATTCTCTAAGGCTAAATATATAAGCCGTCAGGGCGAATAAAGCTTTAAATGTCAAATGTTGTTTGGCCCCTAACCACTCCACTGTACAGACTTTAAAATAATCTCTACAGTTTGTAGAGATTAAAATCCTAAAAACCAGTGATGGGAAAAATCAATACAAAACCAATTTGACATATACTTTAGTATTATATGTAAAGTTCTTGATTCCAAATTTGGCCTTTATCTTCTCAGCATCAAATTCAGTGGTTTCATAAATTTTTCTTTCTTTTTCTGTAAGAGGAGCAACTGCATCATAAATTCCAGGGATCAGGATATGACCAGAAGCATTAACAAGGGTACCTGGAAACAAATTACAAATCTTTTGAGAAATCTTTTTCAGTAAGTACAGAGGTCATAAAATCAGTAGCAACTTCATGAAGAGGCAATACAACGATGTTTATCAAGCTTTTACAGATACTGTTTTTAATCTAAATACTCTACTTAATATAAATATACTTGATATTTATCTTGATATAAGATATGGTCTTACAAAACATGCTTTATAATTACCATCTCATAGATAAGCCTCTGCAGTATTATGGAATAGTGTCATGTTCTACTACGTGGTCCGAGGCTTTGCATGTTATTGCCCCTTGTGACAGTTACTGTACTGCATCCTTGCAGCAGGAAGAGTATCCGAAGCTTCCTATTTGAGACAGGTTTTGTCTCTGTACTGAGGCCTCCTTGTTCCTGGTGTGGTTACTCTTAAGTCTGTCTGCTTCACTTCTTTGGCCCTGTGTGCGTTTCTGATTTCTGGCTAGCGGTTTAACCCCTGATTTCTTACTGTCTGCTTGTCTTGACCTCTGGTGTGATGCTAATCTCTGGCTACTGGAATCACCCTCTGATTCTCGATTGTCTTGGCTCAACCTCCAGCATGTTCCTAACATCTGGCTACTGGTTTTATCCTTCATCTTTGACCGGTTGCCTGACTCTCCTTATCCCAGCTTTGAGCTTCATGCCACCTAGTGATTGCTGCTTGAGAAATGGTCAGGACTGTACCAACTTAATATTAGCTGACAATCAAGGAAACTAGAAGGAAACTAGATATTCAATGGGGAGAGGAAAAGGGGTGTGTGCAAAGCAGCAGCACTGCAGTGGCTGACTCTGCCCCAACTTACACGTGCTAATTAGAATGTCTGGAGATATGCCATGTGTACAGCTATGCATCCAAGAGTTCTTTTCAAATGTTTAAGAAGTGCAGTTAAGTTGGGGGTAGAGCCTGCTGCACACAATGCTGCCCCCCCACCCGCACTTTATTCTTTCCCCTCTTATTGAACATTTCTAGGGACCTGCATTTCAAAGGGCTTTATTGCAGTTTTACTATGATGATAATCTGGTATTTTTACATTTTACTTAAAAATAATTTTAGTTTAACTGTCATTGATTTGTAATAACCCAAACTAGTAACAAGCACATCTACATCCTAGGAGAAGTGTATCACCTGTGTATTTAAGTATGGATGAAAAGAGCAATTATCCAGAGAAACCCAATTTAATTATGTGCTCTTGATCAACAGGCATATCAGCATTTTGTGCTGCACACTTGCATTTAATATGTCCAGGATGCTGGACTCGATGTGCCTTGGGCCCAATCCAGCAGGCCTGTGTAAGCTCTTATGCAGTCAAAATAGTGGCTAAAGTTTCTTCTATTGATCAGTCTACATCTGCAGACATGAGACTTAGCACTGCGAAAAGGCCTGTGCCCTCTGCAGTACTGCTCTTTTAAGGGCCCATGAGTTCTTAACACTATTTTACAGATCACAGTTCACAGTCTAATTACAAAGAACCAATACGGCTCACAGCTGTACCCGTAGGACGAAATCACCCTGTGTCTGGAGCATTTTTATAAGAAAGACAGTTGATTTGGGGCACTTTTGGATGACTGTAGAATGAATTATCAACAAACCATAAAAGCACTAATTATCTGGCAACCTAAACATTGTCAGCCTACCTGATTAAAATGTAGAAGTGGTATCCCAACAATACTGTCATTTCAAGAAGAGAGGGGCTCTTTCTCCAAGTGCCTCTGCTTCTTGAGATTTGGTTGCTACCAGAGAGTGTCGTGAAAACCAGGGTGGTGTAGTGGTTAGAGTGCTGGATTAGGACCGGGGAGACCTGTTCAAATCCCCATTCAGCCATTATACTTGCTGGGTGACTCTGGGCCAGTCACTTCTCTCTCAGCCTAACCTACTTCACAGGGTTATTGTGAGGATAAACTTAAGTATGTAGTACACTGCTCTGGGCTCCTTGGAGGAAGAGCGGGATATAAAAATGTAAAAATAATAAAATAATAATAATGTTCTATCTGGATGGAGACACTATATGCTGCTGCCCCTTGTGGCAGCTTGCTGCATTGCAGTAGGCTTTTAAGCCTCTGGGCCAGTGGTTTCCAACCTGGGTTCCTCCAGATGTTGCTGGACTTCAACTCCCATCACCCCCAGCCACAATAAATTGCAGCAGGTAGGATATAAGAAGCTTCCTGGCTGATGCAGGTCTTGTCTTCATTTCAAGGTCTCCTTGTGGTGTGTCTGGTTTTCTTTGCTTGGCTATTCAGTACACTGGCAACCAGTGTTCTATGTTCAAAGAGTATTAACCATGTTGGGCTCCAGAAACTGCATTTTGCACCAACTGTAGCTTCCAAAGGGTCCTCAAGGAGAGCCCCAACTGAGACATAATTAGGGCATGGATAACTGAAGTCATGTCTAGCTCAGACAGAAACAGGTGCAGCTAAAGCTAGGCAAAGGCTCCACGAGCCACATCGGTTACCTGTCAAACACTGCCCAGGACAAGGATGGGTCCAGGGGAGTCATACCTATCATGCTTTGAAACACAACCTATAATGCATAATTTAATTGTACATAGGTAGAAACTGTACTTACTCAACAGAAATATTAAGTCACTTGTTGCTTCAGGAATGATTCCCCCAAAGGTCCCCGAATGCAAATCTTGTTTAGCACACTCCACCTGCAGAAGAACAGGATATGGCTTTTGTTGCTTAATTTACAAACACATAAGAATTTATCCTTACATTTCTTTTCTCATTAACTGGTGCAATAGCCTCAAAACAATCAGAGCTTTTTAAGTAGAGAGTGATGTTTTGCACCAAATTGATATATGACAGCATACAATGTTCTGAACAACATACAAATTATCCATCCAGCATCATGTTCAAGATGCAAACATGATGCTCAGGTCAGGAACATTGGAGCTAATGGCATGGGGTCCAATTTAAGGTGGGAGATATAAAACAGGTAAGTGTTACATCCTCTTTTGGACTAGTTGGATATACCCTAGCTTTCTCCTTTTTTGCTTCTGAGCAAGACCCGTTTTGAGACATGACACTCTAAAAGCAAGTATTATACAGGACAAGACTAGAATAGTGCCGGTGGAAGGAAGAGACAGCAGCTGTGCCATTTTGTAGGGGGGCATTTGAAGCCTGCTAGAGAATATGGTCCTCTTGTGTCAAGAGACAGATGGAAAAGGTTTTAATTTTTTAGCAATGTCCTGGCAAGAGGTGTGCATAAAATGAGTCTGGGGTACAGCCCGGAGGGAGCCAAGCAGGGGCCTGGGCGCTGCCTCCACCGTTGCCCCCCCCAACCCTGCCCCCTGCATCTGACGTCAGACAGGGAGTGTTCAGCCATGCCCCCTGTGTCTGCCATCAGATGCAGGGGCAGGTTTCGCTCAATAGGCTAGCGCTGCATTTGCAGTCCGGCCGGAGTGGTTCTCACTGCCAATAGGCAGAGAGAGTCACTCCAGCCACGCTGCGGATGCAGTGCTGGCCGATCTAACTCCCAAATGGGGCCGCATGGCCCCGTTTGGAGTGGGGGAATTGGCCAGTGCTGCATTTGCAGCTTGGCCAGGAGCGGCTCTCCCTGCCTCTAAAAGACACACCCCCAGCATCTAACATCAGATGTGGGGGGCGTGATTTTACTCACAAATGCCTTTAAATGCCTTTACTCCCTGCCTTTAAAAGGCAGGGAGAGTCACTGCAGCTGTGCTGCAAATGCAATGCTGGCCGATTTTGCTCCCAAACAGGGCCCTGCGGCCCCATTTGTGAGTAAAATCACGCCCCCCCACATCTGATATCAGATGCGGGGGGCATGTCTGGGCCTCAAGTCATGGCCCCTGATTGGTGCCGGCCCGGGTTCTTTGAACCCGTTCGCCCAACGGTGGCTCTGCCCCTGTTGGGGTAGGAAAAATGTAATCTTTCACTTACTGTAAAGGTATAATATTAGAACAGGGAGATATTAAATTCGGTAGCTCCTTTGGTTGGGAGTCGGAAGAAGTGGGCGAGAAGTGATGTTGAAGATTTATTTTGTTGTTTAAATAATTTATTCAGTAATCCAAAACCCTTTGGTGAGAATTAAGATGCTTTACATTTTCACTTGTGCTCTAAAAAGAAATTGCAAGTTAAGGTACCCATCTTAACTTCCCTGTCATATAAGCTGTAAAGACTTTGTATAGTTGGTATATGATGATGGCTTTAGAAATGAAGCTTCATGCATCCACACTTTGCCTTGATCAGAGATGCATCAGACATAAATTCGTTAGGGGCATCTCTAGGAAATGAATGGAGAAACTTCACCTGTTAAATGCCTGCCTGGATGCATCCCTCCACAGTCCAATGTCCAACTGAAAGACCAAGGCAAAGCGTGGGTGCATGGAGCCTCATTTTTAAAGGAGGCTACATTTCTTAAGTATGGTCAAGTGAAGCTTCCATATTCATAGGCAGTTTGGCTCTGATGTAGAACTTTCATGTTCAAGAGCAGTCTACACCAGAATGATGGTTTCTTGGTGCTGAGTGGGAATGGTTTTTAGGATTTCCTCGAGGTTCATCCACTGTAACTTCCTATCATGGAGTCCTTGGTCCCAATCCTGTATATTTTTACTCAAAAGTAACTCCAGAAAAATAAATGGGGTTTCCTCCTTCAGAAGGATCCCCCCTTCTGTGCTTTGCTGAGGGGCTGCGGAGGGTGGGGGGAAGCCCACAGTCTTGCCTAGGATCTCTGCTGGTCCTGATTCCTATGTGTGTTTACTCCACTCCAGTGGAATCAGTGGGCTTACTTTCTAGTAATTTATTCCAAGCTTTGCTTAGGAGAGCGATAAACCTTTGGACTTCAAAGGTTTCCTTTAAGTGCAATTTAAAGTTTACAATTTTCCCAATGTAATGCACAAAAAAAGGTTTCCTAAGAAGTAAAATGGGAAAATATTTCTGCAATGTGATGTGTAAAATAAAAACAAGTTCAGCATTTATGTCTTAATTTCTTTCCTTGCATTCATTCCCTTTCATTGCGTTAAGACTGACAAGGATATGGGTGACCAGTTTATGCAATGCATAACTATGTAATACAACTATGAAATGCATAGCTGGAATACAATTTTAAGCTTAGCTGTAGTAAAATTTTAAGTGTTCTTCACCATAACCAAAACCATAATGCATTATGATGATGATCCCCTCTAGATATGGCGCTACATCTAGAGGTGTTTGGTTTTTTAAATACACGGATGCAGTGTTTCTGCTGGCTTCTTGCATTTTTTCAGGCTTTCCCCCTCCGTGCGGCGTTTACGCAGATGCAAAGTTTCTACCAGAAAATACAGTATATCAGTTCATGATATAGCTGCTGCTGTGACTTCTGATATAATTTACTATGATAAGCCCTACCAAAGATTAAATCTTTCTCATTTAGCAAACTGCATCTATTTCCATGGTCCATTATTTCTGTGGGAGTGAGTTTTACAATCAGCTAATATTTGTGAAACTGAAAATATGAACAATGTTCTAATTAAAGGATAATTTAGCAAGACACATAGAAATATTGTATTATACTTCTTTTGAATTCACTGTCAAATTTATTCAAAGAATAGGAACCAAAGCACTGTCGTTTTCAGCTCTTGCTTTGAGTGACAGCCCTCTAGGGCCTCTGGAAAGAGTAGAGCCCTCTGATGCAGCACTACTCTTTGTGGTGCAAAGAGCTACCACTGGAAATTTTTAAAAAATCAGCCATTACTTCTGGTGTGCGAATGGCAATGCTTTGCATACACAGGAGCCTCTCTAGATCCTGGTCAGATTTCAAAAGAGATGGTGGTGGTGCATATTTTTAAAATGCTAAAAGTTAAGACACATCCACCAGTCTTGGATAAACATTGTAGCTATTTGTGAAAGAGGTCTGTAAAATAAGCATATTGAAGGGCTTGTCTCTACATCATACCTCTATAAAGAAGTAGCACTGCCCCCTGGTCCCATATGTAATCCCAGGTTTGTTGCTGATCCATGAAGTATCAGTGACCACAATGTAATCGACATCTGAAAAAAATGTACTGTTTCTCTGTTCGACCAGTTTGAATAGTCCAGTGGATCCAACTTCTTCCATGCCTTCAAGCAGAAACTTAACATTCACAGGGAGTTCCTGTTAGGGAGTAGTTGGAACAACTTTGTTAGAAAGTTTGTTTTAAATGGCAGATAACAGCAAATGAAAGAGATCTGTAAAAATTATATACATAGAGTTGAAGTGCTTCAACTGCATGCAGGACTGCCAGAACCTGCCCTTTGTCGTCAGAAGTTCCACGTCCATGCAGACTGCCTTGAAAACAAGGGTGAAATTATGTTAGGCAGTCAAATGGAAGCCAGTAAATAGTTCATGCTTTGGGATTGGAAGGATGACTTCAGACCATAACCCTTTCATATTGCATGCTGTAGATGCAGACACACATCTACAGTGCTCAATTCCTAAAATGAGATGTGTTTTAGGGCTGTTCCTTGCCTTTTCCCTTGCCTTCATGGGCTTTTGCCCTTGCCATTTCCCAGTCTGTTTGTCTGTGGTTTCCCATCCACACCATACAGACGGCCCTCAAAATGAAAGTGAACTCATGAGAGCCAAGCTAATTAAAATCTAGTCACGCTCATGTAGGCTATCGAACAAGTATTTGAAGGTTGCAGTGGAGCTCTTCTTCCTGCAGGTACTCCCTATGCTGTTTCCCAGTCTGTTTTGCGGCTATCCCACTGGTGTACCAATTCCACATGATTTTACAAACTTTGAGATGACAAATACATAAGAATCCTGTTAAATTGGACCGAAGGGCCATTTAGTCCAGCATTCTGTTCCCCATAGTGGCCAACCAGTGGCCTACCAGTGTGAGCACTATAAGATATTCCCCTCAGGGGATGGAGCCACTCTGGGAAGAGCAGAAGGTTCCAAGTTCCCTCCCTGGCTTCTCCAAAATAGGGCTGAGAGAGATTCCTGCCTGCAACCTTGGAGAAGCCGCTGCCAATCTGTGTAGACAATACTGAGATTGATGGACCAATGGTCTGACTCGGTATATGGCAGATTCCTACGTTCCTATGTCCCAGTGACCTCGGGGAAACTAACAAACAGGGCATGCAAAGCAAAGCTCTGCTCTCTCTTTTTCTTCCCAGTAACTGGCATTCATACTGCATCTGTCACAACAAACATAAATGGTTACCATTTTTTTCTGTCAAAATATATGGCTCTGTTGACCAGCCATCCTCTAATTTGGCTGGCTGAACATCCAGATGCCCATAAAAACAAACAGTAGTCTTGCTAGGGTCCATTCCAATATTTGCCAGAATGACTGGTGGCAAACGGGTTGTGTTTCCATTGGGTAGCTAAAACAGAAGAAATGCATTAATAAATCACATTAGTAACAGCTTACAAAATTACACTGATTTTGAAAGATTCAGCACTATGGAATAATGTTTAATTACTCTTATTTGTTTTGCATCCATCCAAACTAACTGGAAACCAGATGCCAAATGAGATAATATATTACATTCCCTGAATTCAATGAGAACTCCTCAAAGAATGAACAGACACTGCTGCATCCTACTGACAGTGAAGGAAAAGCAGAGCCTGAGGGGACAAGGCTCTTTCTATTTCCCACTACCTCTTCTGGAGTCTGAAAGCCTGAAATACCAGTATAGCAGTCAGAACTCTGTATCCTCAAGGATCATCCTCATCCTGTTATGGATGAGGATTAGAGAGCTGTATTTTGAATGAGCCCTGGTGGCAAATGAAACTTAGCAAAGAAAGCACTTGCCTAGTACATACCTACTCAGGATGATTCATTCAGGGGAGTAAAGCTGGCTGCACAGAGGCGTAACTATAGGGGGGGCAGGGGGGGCACGTGCCCCGGGCGCCATATTTTCTGGTCACGTGGGGGGCGCCGCCATGACAATTTTTTTAAAATTTTTTGTTAATACAAATGTTTCCTGCTCAGTGCAGCAGCGCTGCAGCAGTCAAGGGAGCGCGTTGGCGCCCCCTCCCCCACAAGCGGTCCCTTCCGTGCCACCCGTGCCCCCCCATTGCTTTGCTGGCGCCTGGCGGCCAGTCAGTGGCCTGGCTTGGCGGCGGCAGCGGGCGCTTGTGAGGAAAAACCTAAGTATAATGTAGTATGTTGGGGGGGCGGGGGCGCCATTTCAGTGCTTGCCCCGGGCGCCGTTTTCCCTAGTTACGCCTCTGTGGCTGCAGCAATCCTACTGGCAGGACCAAGATAAAAATAAATCTCAGGGCAACAAGCACTTAAGCAGTTAGTCCTAAATTCTAAGCTATTGGTTCAATAGTTTCAGTTGGTCCAGCTTTTTACTCTTACCAGAATTCTGGTGTCTGTGCGTGGTGGGATATGCTCTACAAGAATTTACTCTCTCCCTTGTGCCTTCATTCCTATCTAGAAGAAGGGAGATTCTGGATCCTGTTATTGTTAACCATGGACTACCATACAACACCCAGGTTCGTAGTTCTATCTTTTAGACTTCAAGCTAAACCCAGAGATCTGTTGTCAAGACAATACAGTTTTTAAAAATGGGCAGCTGTTGGTGAGAATGGTTGAACTTTTGTAGAGAAATGAATGTTTTCTGGCAAAATAAAGCAGATGCAGCTTTGTTTACCTTGGACTCGTACTCAGCTTAACATATTTTGCATGAGTATAAAATAAATGCATATTATAAACAAGTTTAAATGTAGAGGCTTCCTAACATAATTTTTTTAGAGTTTGGTTCTAAATATGTTTATTCAGAAGTAAATCCCACTGAGTTCATTCAGGTTTACTTCTTGGTATGTACTGCAGCCTTGGAGTTTGAAATAAATAATATTTTATTTTGTTCAGGGTTTTGAGGAACACAGATTGATCTGAATTTGAGCGGACGGGGGGTGGGATTAGAACATTATACATCTTTAGCCACAAACTGGTTAAGCCATAATATTCAATCAAAAACAATTCTAATTCATTTCAAATACTTAAAATCATATAAGCCTGTGTTTTTGATGCTTTTAAAAGAGTTAAAGCTGCATCCAAAATCTTTTATGCAAAAAGGTACTTTTAGGTTGTCGTTTGAGGATCTACCATCATGTTTTCCTAAACTTTAAAAAACTAAAGTATCAGATGAGAATGGGGTACGTTCTCACAGTCTCTCTCTTTTCAGACAACCTTATTCAGCCACAGGACTTCCTCCTTAAGGAAGGCAGACAAGCCTAGTCAGGGGCTTCAAATGGAATACATAAAGTTTGGTCACCTGTATTCGGACAGCTACATTGCAGAGAAGAACTCTACACACGTTGCTGTGTTTCTGACACTGGTTTAAATTCTGGTCAATAATAAATGAATTAAGTTTTCTTGCTAGTTTTTTAAGTTATGCAAATAAGCTTGAGTGTAACAAGCAATCTGCTCAGATAACAATGATTAGCAAATAATTAACATTGATTAACCTTGATTAACATGCTTTTGAACAAGAAAGGTACATGTCCCATATTGACCAAGTGATAGAAACAAGTATTCTGTATCTTGTAGGCCAGGTAGATAGCCTCTACTAACCAATGACAGATTCTTTGTCTAGAGACTGGATTCCCTCCATCTTTCAGTTTATATAAGTAACTAACAGCCATTTGGTTTTTATAATTGCAGATGTCCTCCAGAAACAGAGCAGAAGAGCACATCGTACATCTAGGCTATGCATTTCTCTGTCCAGTGGTGATTCAGGATTGTGGGGAAAGGTATGTAGAACAATATCTTGATTCATGTGGAAGTCAGAAACGATCTTTGTCCTGAATTCTGGGTCCAATCACATCACTGCTTTGTCATTGTGAAACTTTGTGTGTGGCTCATCAATATGCAAAGTGGCGAGCAAGCTCGCTCTTTTCACTGTGGTAATGGCAATCAAAAACTCTATCTTAAGTGTGACCATTTTAAGTTTAGCCATCAGCGTGGGTTCAAACGGCCCTTCTGTTAGAGCTGATAAGACCAGAGAAAGGCTCCATCTATCCATGGGCCTCCGAATTGATGGGTACAGATCGTTCACCCCCTTTAAAGACCTTGTACTAAGGGGGTGACAGAACACAGTCATCCCATCACACCCTCCATGGAAGGAGGAAATAGCAGCCAAATGTACCCTCAGCAAGATGTATGCCAGGCCATTTGCCTTTTAAGGTCATCAGGTAAGGTAAGATGTCCCTTATAAAGGCATCCTTGGCCTTGAAGCTGTGCAGCTTAGCTTACATTCTGAATCGTTTCCATTTCACACTGTAGCTTTTTCTCGTGGACACCTCTTTATCATTCAGCAAAATGTTGTCTAAAAGTTTGTCTCCTACACCATTAGCCTTAGCATTTGCAGATTTGGATGTAGCAGACGTCCTTGCTCCTGGGTGAGCAGATCCATTTTTTGCAGATCCTGCAAACCTGCTCAAGGCATCCACCAGGTTATTGTTTATCCCTTATTGCTACTAGATGTATCTTCCACGATATGCACCAGTTACATATCTGCTGGCTTTAATTTCAGAGGGAGTGGGACACTGCCCACTCCCGCTTGTTCACACCTGCAGTTAGATTGTTTTCTCCAGCAGATGTTTTTGAAATGACTTTAATGCTTGAAAGGCTGCCAGCAGCTCCAGAAAATTTATATGCAAATCTCTGGTGTAGTGCTCCAGAGCCCCTGAGCCTCCAAGGCCAACATGTGAGCCCTGCATCCTGTCAGAGAGGCATCTGTCATTATGCAAACTTCTAGTGTCAGTACCTTGAACGGTGTTCCCTCTAAAAGGTTCATGTCCTTTATCCACCATAACAGTGAATTCAGAACTGAGTCTGGTATGCATAGATGAAGGCTCTGGTTGTCCACATTCGGGCAGAATGCCACCAAGTACCATTGCTGTAGTTTCATCATGCGTAATCTGGCATAGCGGGCCATGGCCGTGCAAGAGGCCATCAGACCCATTAATATTTGAATTACACTGGACTTAATTGCATTGCTAGAACCAAACTCCATATCCTTCGAAAATGGTCTTCTGGCAGGAAGGCTCTCTACTGAACCATATCCAGAACCGCACCTATGTAGTGTAGTCTTTTGACGAGAACTAAATGCGACTTCTTCCAGTTGATTTGGATGCCCAACTCTTCCAGGAGAGTTGTCACACAGTTTATCTGGGAAAGTAACTCTTCTCTTGTTTTTGCTGTCAGAAAAGAAGCCAGTCATCTTGATAGGGATAAATTGGCATACCCTGTGTGCATAAATGTGCCACCACCGCAGCCATGCATTTGATAAATACTCTGGGTGCTGTCACCAGCCCAAAGGGTGGAACATTGTACAGGAAAATGTTGTTGCCCACCAAGAACCTCAGATACTTTCTGCAACTTTCCTGTATGCTGAAGTGATAATACGCATCCTTTAGGTCCAATGCTGCAACCCATTCCTCTCTGTGTAGAAGAGGCAGGATAGCTTGCAACGTAATCATCCAGAATTTTCTCACATCCCCATATAGATTCAGCCATCTGAAGTCCATTATAGGGTGAATGCACCTGTCCCATTTTGAGATTTGAAAGTACCGGGAGTAAAATGTCCTGTGTCTGTTTGCCCACTGTACTGGAGAGATTGCACTTTTCTCTAGCAATGACTCCACTTCCTCCATCAATACCATTGTTGCTGGTATGAACTTCATGCCCTCATAGACCGGCAACATCTTGAACTTGATGGCATAATTAATTTGGATCATATAAAGCACCCATTGGTCTGTTGTTAAATAGTGCCATTCTTGATCATGACTTGCCAGTCTGATGTTTTGACCGACATTGATGTTTGATGTTATTGTTGGAAATATCACTGATGTTATTGCTATCACTGCTGATAGGGAAGAGGATGTTGTCTCTCCCATTGGTTGTTGTACACATGGGCTCATTATGCAATCAAAGATGTTGTTTAGATTTCTGGGGAGCCCTACTACAAGCCCCTTGGTTGTTCTTATTCTTTTGGAAGTATGGCATCTTATTATACTTTTGGAAAGGTTTCCAGAATTCTCTCATCATACTGGCAGTAGCCACCTTGTTTGTGACCATGCAGTTGATACCTGGATGATGTAAAGCAGTGTTTCTCAACGTTTTTGGAGTCATGGACCAGTACATTATTCGTTCACAGTTTCCCAGACCATCAGTTAGTAAGGGGGTCACCCCCCCACCCCCACCCCCCAAGCACCCCTTAAAAAAACAATGTCGGGCAGCACTCCAGAGCTCATTTCCAGGCAGCCCTCACCGCTGGATAATGTTTATTTCAAGGAAGTAAAATGAACATTATCCAGCAGCAAGGGCTGCCTGAAAATGAACTCCGGAGAGCTCCCGCTGGCCCCCGCTGGCCCAAAATTTTTTTTGGGGGGGTGATTTTTATTAGTAATGCCTCATGGACTGGTACCCAACACTTTCTGGTCCGGCACCGGTCGCCGGACCAGTGGTTAAGAAACATTGATGTAAAGGATGACATCATGGATATAAAAGTCTTTGCTGTATATTTAGATTTTTTTCATTTTTCCATAGTCTTATCAGTGTCATCACAGAACAGCCCTTGCTATCAAAAGGCAGAGCCTCTGTCTTGTCTTTCTTGTCTTGTTGCAAGTTTGTAGAGCGTAACCAAGCATGTCTCCTTAGTAGGACTGCTGTTGCCAAAGAATGAGATTCAGTTTCCACTAAGTGCTTTGCATTACTTAGCTGCCGTCTCGTTGCTGAAGTTGTCTTAGCAAATATGTCAGCAAACCTTTTCTGGAATTCCTCTGGTGTCATATCATCCTTTTCCTGAAGGAGAGAGTCCCATAAGGAATGTGTGTTTTTGGATAAGCATGCCATATAGTTGGCTATCTTAATGCCTAAACATGCATTTGCATATGCTTTAAGGCCCAACACATCCAACCTTTCTCCCCTCTTTATCTTCTGGAGTGGTATGACATCGCAACCCTTTAGCAATCAATCATTTTATTTACGGTGATAAGACAAACAAAAATTAAAACTTTAGACTGTTAGTTACCATGGATAAATATACAGCATAAAATAACTAAAAGATACACAACCCTTTAGCAGTAGATGCTCAGTCAATAACGAAAGAGTTTGGATTTGGATGTTTGAGCAAGTAATCATTCTCCTTTTCCTGTATTCTGTACAGAGTTTTCAGTCTCTTCAAAGTTGGTGTTGATGTTTGTAGCACTTGCAAAGCTGTCTGAGCAGCTTTTGTTATCACTGGAAGCATAAGTAAGTATACTAGCTGAACCACATTTAACTTTTTCATAAAATTATATACAGGGTCATCCAGATCACTAACTTTCTGTTTCCAATCCAAACCAAGCACCTCTGCCATCTCTGCAATTTGGAGATGACTTCATTTCATATGTTGGGGAAATTGATGGTTCCGTCCTTTGGGTCCGAATTGTGACCTGTTGATACTGATTCTGAAGAGTCAGAATCATAGTCATCCCCTAAGGAAACTGGCTCTGCAGGACGGGCCCCAGACTTGCTAGTGGAAGATGAACAAGAGCCTGGAACCCACACTCTTATCAGTTCCTGAACCTGCAGTGACTCTCATCAATGTTTTAACTGGTGCTTGAGTACTTCTAGTGCACACTTTCTTCCCTATATATTGTTCTAAACACGGCTGTGTAGACACAGACATTTGTTTCACTGGTTTGAGTACCAACAATTGCAAGGTGTCACGCCCTCGATCTCAGACAATGAGGAGGAAGGGGAAGCTGTCAATATTCCAGCCGATGCCGGGGTGTCTGAGGGGTGGAGCCCGGCTGTCAGTTTCCAAGAAATGGCTGAGGCAGATGATTTAGAGCAGGCAAAACAACCTGAGACAGCAGAAACCATGACGGACCAATCAGAAGAGGAGCTATGCAAGCAACCTCCACTGACTCCACAACAGAGGAGAATTACAAGACGAAGAACACAGCTAGAGACTATTAGGAGGAGTAAACGCCTCTTGCAGAGGGCTGATAAGCCTTGAATTCCTGTCAGCTGGGAGCTATCAGCTTGTGCTATAAATTGCGTCACCAGCTTTCTATTCACTGCTGGAAAGCAATGTTTGTCAACTTCCCTGTCTATAGCTTGCAGCCAAGCCCGATAAGAAGAACTGTGTCCGAGCCGTCTCTTATTTCTGCAACTCCGTTGGAGACCGTGAACTTCCCTGGAAGGTGGCCAGATACTGACACAAGGATGCTTGCACACCAGCATCCTGAACCACATTTTGTGTAGTGACAAGTGTGGTAACCTGAACAGTAGCATCCTGAATCAATACTCTCGGTGGAGCAATTTGTTTTGTAGGAGGCTCCACAACTCTAGTGGGAGTCATCTATGTTGCCATCTGGACCAATTCCATATGGCTTCTAGCTGCCTTCCACTTCCTAAATTCCGCATAGTCGGGTGGGTGCATAGGGGTGGAATTTGTAGACTCATCATTCCATCCACCAACAAGCAATAAGCCCATCACAAAAATCCTGGATTGCAAGGGGATAAATGAAGGTGTTTTTGGCACTTCCATTAGCTCTTTCTCCTCCATATCGAAACCATGGCTCAAGAAGCCTTGAAAAGTCAAGGCCAAGGGAGTACTGTCATTTGATTCCAACATGGTGAGGATGTTCTGTGCCAACTTGGGGTCGAAAAGTGCCTCAGTGTCATCAGCGGCATCAACATCAAACACCACCGGCAAGCAGTCTCTCCGTTCTGACATCAACACCAGGGTCTCAGCATCGATGGGGATTGGCGTGGGGTAGGTACAGGTAACAGAGAAGCTGCTCAATGCTGAGATGCCAGTGTCAACATCATAGCATCACTTCCTCTTTCTGACATTGATTTCTATGGTAATGGATGTGCTAGGCATTGTAAGCAAGATGGAGAGGAAATCGTAGTGCTGGGCACCGAAAAATACGTATCCCTCCATTCACTCTTCTCCCTGTGCTTTTTGCTGGGAGGAGAGCTGCACTTCCTATCCCTGTCTTGATGGCGAGAAGTGTACCCCTCAGGAACTCTCGGCTCCTTAAAGGGAGAGCCCTTCGATGTTGACAGTCCTGGCATCAGGGATTTAGACTGTGTTTGGATTGCAGTTGCCGACTTCAGTTGCCGACTTCAGAGTTCCAATCACCTCCTCGAGATGTGGAAGCACCCTTTGGAGTTAGGACTTCCTTCAGTAACACCACCCTTAAGTGTGCAGCTCTATTTTTAAAAGTTTGCTTTGAGAACAAACTGCAGAAAAAGCATGCGGCTGTGTTATGCCCTTCCCCAAAACATAGGCGACAGCAGTCATGACCATCCGTAGAGGGGATCTTCCCTTTACATCTGGTACACCTCTTGAAGGTGGTCTTTTCCCTAGGTGTTGGGCTTGAAAACAACATCCCAAAATCAATAACTTTACCAGTTAGTAGTCATACACTTTAAATAGCTTTGCTGAGTGAGGTACTGACATCCGTTACATGAAGAATAACTTTTTCTAGTCTAAGTCATACACAAGAAGTTACAATTGAGTTTCCTTTTAAAAATATATTTTTATTGTTTTATCAGAAATACAAACAAGAGACATAAGAAAACAGAAAAAAATGAAAAAATAATCAAGCAAAGCAAATGCAATGATTCTCGTTACAGTCTGTGTACATCAACCTGAATTTGTTCAACCAACATATCTCTCCCCTCCTTCCTCTACACTGAAAAATATATAACTGCAAAACTAAAAAAACTGATAACAATAACAATGACAAAATTGATGCTCCTGCTATCTATACAAAACAGTCTGCATTAAATTTCTCTACAAAGAAAATCCAAATCTCGGATAAGGTACCAAACCCTGCGATATATTATATTGAATAAATGGTTCCCATGTCTGAAAAAAAAAAGTCTTCAGATTTATTCATAGTATATGCAATAATTTTAGCCATTGATGCATATTCCCAAAGTTTGAGTTGCCAGTCACCTAAAGTCGAAATCTGATTTGTTTTCCAACAAGAAGCATAAAGGATTCTTGCTGCCATTATCATATATAAAGGAAGTTCAGTGTGTTTTGCAGGAATATATAGTTTAGTAAAATTTAAAATAAAAATTTCCAGAAGAAAAGGAAAATCTATATGCAATATCTGATGCATCTCCAAATGTATTGTTTTCCAAAATTTGGGGGCTTTTTTACATGTTCACCACATATGATAAAAGGTACCTTTCTGCTCCATACATTTCCAACAGTCTCCAAGGTATTCATTGTCCATCTTTAAAATCATTGCTGGAGTAATATACCAGCGCAGGTACATTTTATACCAATTTTCACTGTAAATTTTATATTCACCTTCCACTGAAATTCCCACTGTTGCATCTCTATTATTCTATTAAAATTCTGCATCCATTTTATCATACAGTCCTTCACCTGTTCTGATTCTGAATCACCTGTTCTGATTCTGAATCATATTTCAACAGTCGTTTATATATAAGCATTTGCTCTGAATTCTTTGTTATTAACATTTCAAATTCTGTCAAGTCTCTCAGTTTCCCACCTTGCTTCCGTACTTCTTCCTGAATTATGCTGTTGATCTGTGAATATAATAGCCAAGAAGGAGTTTCATTCCACTCTTGACTTAAACATTGAATGGACTTCATTTTTGATCTTCCCACCATGAGATTTTGCAAGTTGTAGGCTCTCCAATTTATCAAGTTGTTTTGTATATTCTTCTCTATGGAAGTATATATTTCATATTGAATCTACAGGAGACAATGCTGGACTTATCCTTTTTTTCTATTTGTCCCATACCTTTAATAAACTGTTCCTAATGGAGTGGTTTTTAATTTCAATGTCCACTCTCTTTATATCTGTCCACAAGTATCTATATAGGCCATTAATCATGTCTGACCCTTTCTACAATAGAGTTTCCAAAGGATAGTCCAATAACCAGTCACGGTCCGAGTCTAAATTTTAAAATTTAGCCACTAAAATATTTCTGAGGAGCCAAGAACTAAGGAAGGACCGAACACATTGGCAGTCAGAAAGAAACTGAACTATAAGGCACCAAACCACCGGTATGAGCAAGCATGGAGCACATGCAGTGGCAGTTGGTCAGTACCGCAAGGAACTAACAAATTTCGCCTGAAGTGTTCCACGCAGGTGCAGAACCCACTTTTTATGGATGTTACGGGATCACGAACCAGATCAATAGTCTTCTTGGAAGCCGGAACATCATCTCTGGCAAATGGTATATCTGGATTAAAGACAATCTTTGATTGCAACAGACAATAGACTTCGTGTGCTTGACAGAAACTTCTGGTATGCTTTAAGCCAGGCATCCCCAAACTGCGGCCCTCCAGATGTTGCTGAACTACAACTCCCAGCATCCCTAGACACAATTTTTTGTGGCAGGGTATGCTGGGAGTTGTAGTTCAGCAACATCTGGAGGGCCACAGTTTGGGGATGCCTGCTTTAAGCCTTATAGCAAAACTTTAAACTTCTGGCTTTAGATCAGACTGAAGTGTGAAGGTCACATAGGCTTTTAGCATTAAATATAATATTAATACATGGCAAATGGATATAAATCCACCATACTTAAGGCACTTTCAAAATTGGATGAACACTTCACTTGTACACCTCAAAAAGGTTTTCTTTTGGAATATGTAAATGACAGGGACAGCTTCTTCTGAAGTTGTACGGTATAACCAAATGATCCAGTCATATTCAATGCAACATTTATCCCCTGCCTCTTGCAGACCCTGATTAGAAGGAAGGAGGGCCAGAACTGTCAATCATACAGACACACATCGGGCATCCTCCTCAGGTATTTTGAGCACACAGAAGCCTTTCATTATTTATATATTAGTTTATTTCCTATAGCACACTTACAGGTCTCTTGTATAGTAGTATTCACAAGCAAACAGTTTTGGAATTCTGGTCTGTCATATTATATAATTTTCAAAATGCATCAATAACATATCCACACAGGGCACACTCCAAATATTTCCAAGGCTCTAGTATGCAAATACAGTAATTGTCCTGTTTTCTTTTATGAGTCACGGACTATTCTATGTGCAGAAGAGAGAATCCACATTTTCAGAATGTTCCACAGCCTACAGGAGACTGAGGCAATATGTAAACATTGGGTCTCATATGTACACAGTGAAGAGGCTGATTAGAGTGGCTGACCAAAACTGAAGATATGTACACAGTGAAGAGGCTGATTAGAGTGGCTGACCGAAACTGAAGATATTTTTAAACTTCAGTAGAGCTTGCATAGATCTTAGTATGCAAAGAATGAAATGTTTTAGAGTTCAACAAAGCCTCTTTAGTCCCATATAATATAGCAGGAACCTTAGAATAACATTGCTTATATACATGAAAATCAATTCTTATACTTTAAGTAAGGGAAAAGGCTTACCTCTTGAACCCCCAATTCTACCAACTCAACAATTCCTCCTAACTGTTTCAGTCTCTCTTCTGCTAAATGCATCATTTTTATCACCTGTTCTCTCTTAAGGGGGTTACTTGAATCACTTTCAATGGCCACCCAATCTTTGAGTCTCTGTGGGAAGAAGAAAAGTGGAATAAAAACCTACATCCCATACAACTCACTGTATTTTTCCAACCTCTCTTTAAAAAGTACAATAGGGCCCCACTTGTACCTGTACATATTCATTTTGATGTTCATCAATGTACTGAAATATTGGTTCTGGAGGGGCAAGTGATGCTTCTTCAGTCATTACTATGGAAAACAGGAGCAATGTAAGGATGAGCTGAAAGAGAAATCAGAATATGTTTATCCTTGGGGTCTCACTGCCAGTACTCCAAATACCTGAATGTACCGCTTAGTCTGAACTATTTGGGTGCAGAAGCTTCAATTTTAATAGGAGAAAAAGTTATTTTGGAGTTTACCCTGTTAGTTAATATTACCAGTTATGACTGATTCAGATTTGAGTGCCTCGGCTGACTGACATGAAGTTATGCAATGCGTAAACAGAGACAAGCTATTGCTAAACCTGGCTTTTACAATAGCTCCTTCCTGATTTTTCTAGTTTGGGTTACCCATAATCTTCTTTCTACTGGGTAAATAGGCCTAGAATAGTGCTATTACAGTGACTTTTGTAAAATGTTTATCTACAAATGTGCTAGTTGAAAGAGCAGGCAAGCAAAACCAAAGAAAGGAGGCAAAGGCACATGTACTTAGGGTTCTATCAAATTCTAGCAATCTGGGGCTTGCTGCTTGCTCCTGTTTCCCTTGGCATCCAAACTCACAACAGACAGCATTAATCTGTGTTGAAGCCTATTGTTCCAACTAGCTTTATTCTAAGTGCTAGAAAAATGATTTTTTTGTCACTTACACATCATTCTCAAAACTGATCACAGATCTCATTCTGCAATAGATTGCTCATCAGAGCCAGTGTGGTGTAGTGGTTAGAGTGCCGGACTAGGACCGGGGAGACCCGAGTTCAAATCCCTATTCAGCCATAATAATAGCTGGGTGACTCTGGGCCAGTCATTTCTCTCTCAGGCTAACCTACTTCACAGGGTTCTTGTGAGGAGAAACTCAAGTATAGTACACCGCTCTGGGCTCCTTGGAGGAAGAGCGGGATATAAATGTAAAATTATTATTATTATTATTATTAATAATAATAATAATAATAATAATAATGGTCCTTGGGAAGGACTCGATGTCTGGATAAAACAAACCAGTCAATAACACCTGTCTGACTATGTAAAATAATAATAATTAATAATAATAGATTGCTCATCAAGAAATAGGCCATATCCTAATAATTAGCAATCACTCAGCTGAGCCAAAGGTGATCACTTTACAGCAATTACACATTCACCCTATTCAAATACACATATTTTTCTCTTCCCTGAACACTTTTTCATCTTCATGGTACAATTCAAGACTCTTCTTCAGTATCTGGATCTTGGTAACAGTTTTCTATCTTATATGGTAGGTAGAAGGCAGGGTGTGTGTGTGCGTGTGTGTGTGTGTGTGCGCACGCAGCATTCATCTCTAAGGTGGTTTTGCAAAGGACTGGCAATGTACTGGCAAACTCTGCCTGCTTTGTTGACCTTCTGGATGATCAGTCACCACTCTAGCAATCCTTTCTTTTGTTTTAATGCCTTTTCTCTATTGCCTTTGTGCTTTGTCTTATTTTTGAAAAGTGCTTAACTAAATTACACATGGTTTTAATTACATATTAAGTAAATTACACCTAGGTTTCCTGGAAGAGACTTGGACCACCTTTGGACATCATGGGAAACCTGAGGCAAACTCACCTCAGGTTCCCACCCGCGCACACACACACACACACACACACCCTGATGTCTGAACAGTTGGAGCCAAAGTTCTGACACCCAACAGTGGCTCCGATTCCCACCCCCAGCCATGCTCCCAGATGATCTGCACTGTGTGCCTGCAGTGCAAAGCTCTGGAGGCCAGGATGACGTCTCTGGAGATCCTACAGTGCACCATGCAACATGTATGATGCATTGGGGGATCCCGCAGGAGATGGGCACTCTAGGCGCCTATCTCTGTGTCTGCTGGGGATAAACATAGCCCCAACAAACACATGATCCAGTAGCCCAGCAAGGTTAAGGAGCACTCACTCCCTTAACCTTGGCTAGCAACTGGGCTACAAAGTGGGCTTTGTAATTGGGCTAGAAGGAAGGCTAGGAAATCTTTGAGGGTCCTCCTCTGTAACTTCCTAGCATAGGGCCCTTGGTCCTAATTCTGTGCATCTAGGAACTGGGCTAGGTGGCGCTACCCAATAGGGATCAGGCCTGATCCTGGTGGTTCTCATCCACAGCCTAACCCAGGCTAGAATTCCCTAGCCTGGGTTAGGCTGCACATGAGAACAGCCTCCTAGGCTGACAATCCTGACTAAACCACTCAGTTTAAATTAAGTAGTTCTTTTGCAGTGTTTCTCAACCTTTTTGGAATCAAGGACCACTAGATTCTTCGTGCAGAGTTTCAAGGACCACTATATTCTTCATGCGCAATTTTCCAGACCAGCAGTTAGTAAAGGGGTTTCAAGTTTAAGTCTGTCTATCTATCTATCTATCTATCTATCTATCTATCTATCTATCTATCTATCAGACTTCTATACTGCCCAAAACGTGCATCTCTGGGCAGTTTACAATTAAAATAATATAAGCATTAAAATCATTAAATTTGGAATCTTTTGCAAACATGGAATATTAGGGGTTCTCAACCTTGGTCCCCAGATGTTGGTGGACTTAAACTCCCATAACCCCCAACCACAATGGCATTTGGCCATTATGGCTGGGGATTATGGGAGTTGAAGTCCACCAACATCTGGGGACCCAAGGTTGAGAATCCCTGAATCTAAAAGCCTGGGTGAACAAATATGTCTCCAGTATGTCTTCAGTATGTGCGGGGTGGGGGTGCTTGTGATTACTCAATGGAGAGGGGATGTTGGGCCATTAGAAAAATTCAAAAGCTACATGGGGCCAACGAAAACAACACACAAGCAAGCTTTTGAATTCCCCAAAACTTTTCATCAGGCTAGATGTCAAGGAAAGCAAAAAGGAGGTGAGGAGAGGAGAGCTGGGCAAGTTGTCAGTAGAGCCCAAAGTCTACAGTTTAAGCTTCTCTTGATGGAGGTGGAGTATTAGCAGGAGTTCTGTAGTTGCAGGGCCGAATCCAGATGACGTTAGTCAGGACCACCCACTGAAATTAATTAATGTAGTCATCTCTCATTTGTGTCAATGCTGCTTGGTCATGATCACCTGGCTTGATCTAGATCCTGCTCTTAGATGTGCACTTTGTGAGGTGGACCTAATGAAACCCATGCAGGTCCTCCAAAACTCCTTAAAAACAGTTAGTGGCAGGTGCTGGGAATGTTTTTTTTATGGTGAAAAAAAATGTGAAGAAGAGCGGTGGGGACCTGGTGTTAAAGGGAAGAGGGAAATTCTGAGATGGCGGGGGGCGTGGGGTGTTGTAGTGGTGGATGCCTAGTCTTCCTCACTGGGGAGATGAGGCACTGTTCAGGGTGGGAGAGACAATGGTGCACCGGACCGCGCTCAGAAGGTCGCCTGGGTCCAAGAGCTACCACCGCTGTGCTTGCGCACCAGAGTGTAGCAGGTGTTCCTCCATTCTCTCTCGCAGCGCACGCTTCTATGCCCCCTCCCAACTCCCCTGCATGCGCCAATCACACCAGCCTGCCTTTGGGGTCACGCAGCTCAGGTGGTCCCACATGCTGCCCGTGCATCGCTGCAAGGCAAGCCAAGGCAGCCCTCCTCCCTACCTCCACTGCTTAGCCCTCACCACGGCGTGATCCTGGACAAAGGTTGTCCCCCCCCCCGCCCGGCGAGGTCATAAAGGGGACTGCTGTCTTCCACCGGCGGTGCAGATCAGGGGGTTATAGGGGGTCGAGGGACCACAATGCCCCACCAATGCAAGAGGGAAACGTCGTTCCCTCTCAAGGTGCCTTGGCCGCAACAGGTAGCTGGTTTTAAATCGGTTGGGATCGGACACGAACCGCGCTGGGCATCAAATCCCCAGGATCACTTCATTCCAGTGCCATTCATCCAATGACCTTTCTGCATGAATGCACACAATGGTCTCTTGCCTCTCCCCCGCACCACTCCGCCTCCCTCCGCCACTTAGCTCTCCTTGGTACGTGTACTTGCTCCCCCTCCCCGAGGAAGGTCCACTTGCACTCCCTTTCTGTAAAGCCCGAGCCAAAGCGGCACTCCTCCCTCCCTCCACCGCTTAGCCCTCACCACGGCATGATCCCAGCCAGAGGTTCCACCCCCTGGTGAGGTCACAAAGGGGACCACCATCTTCCACCGGTGGTGCAGACCGGGTGGTTACAGGGGGCCAAGGGAGCACAACACCCCACCGATGCAAGAGGGAAACGTTTTCCTATCAAGGTGCCTCGGCCACAACAGGCAGCTAGGTTTCAATCAATCAACCTTTGGCTGCAAATAATGAGCATGTAAGAACCAGCAGCCCTTCAAGTGGTGCCCACTGCCATACATTTTCCTCGATGCCCCCATGCCGCATACAGTTTGAAGTTGTAAAGATAAAGATAGCTGTAGGAAGATCTCAGCAGCATGTGGAGGCAAGGCGGAAGCAGGGTCCGGTGCCTCCATGATACTCCTCCTCTCCCTCTTCCATGCCATGTGCAAAATTGAGGAAGTGAGTGCCTTGATTGCAGTTGTTGAGGGGGGGAGTTGACACCCAGTCAGGGACCGGCACTCAACCCTATGCGGACCGGCAGCGGTCCAGGGTCCGGTGGTTGAGAAACTGTGCTTTAGAGGACGTCCTGAGTAGTACTCTTGAATAAATTAGTCTAGATGTCAACCAGTATGTATAAGTCACTTCTTGTTGTTAATAAATAGACCATGCTTATAACTCTGGACAGATGATAGATACCATTTCACATTGATTTCACTTGAGCTTCCTCTGAAGTAAGTTGCTTGAGACCACAGCATTAAACTCATTAGAATGCCTTAAAACCCCTATCTGTGAAATGATAGTATCTCATAAGTATGCAATGAGGGTGAGCAAGAAGATTCAAGCATATTTTCACATTGCACTTCATAAATAATCTACTATGGAATACTCCCACTGAAGCCCCGAAGAGTGATCTCATAGTAGGTGACTATTTCACACCAAAAGGAGTTATTTGCTCACTATGTGCATTATTTGCTCTTCTGTCCTGAAGAAATTCTTTTACATTGACGATTGAGCACAACATAATGCAAAATTATATATACACATGCACATATTTCATTCAAAAGCAAGCTGCTAGATTTTCCTCACCCACCTCTTACTGTGATAAACTTTCAAATAAAAGAAACAGAAAAATACTTCACCATGACTAAGAAGTAGAACAACTGCCTCCTGGAGTTGCTGTCTTTGTTGGCAGAGACTGGAAATGTCCTCTACTGCACTTCCAGATTGCTCTTGCCTCATCAGTTCCTCCTAGCTTCATCCATGTTTATTTAGCCTGACCAAACAACTTGTTAATATTTGAACGGGCTTGGGTTTTTTGGGGTTTTTTTTTTAAGCTAGTTGGGTTCAGAGTAAAGAAAAAAATCTTTATTTATTTATTTTATTGAGCATATTTTTATACCGCCCAAAACTTACGTCTCTGGGCGGTTTACAACAAAGCTAAATAAATGGCAACAGAAAAGTTAAAACATTAGTTAAAACGAAATAAATGATAACAGAAAAAGTTAAAACATAACAACAATTTAAAAAATTTAAAACAATATTTTAAAACAATGTTAAAACTATTTAAACAAGATTTAATTAAAAGCCGGGGTAAACAGATGTATCTTTAAAGACTTTTTAAAAGGTTGTCAGAGATGGAGAGGCTCTTATTTCAGCAGCGAGCATGTTCCAAAGCTTCGGAGCAGCAGCAGAGAAGGCCTGTCCCCAAATAGCCACCAGATGAGCTGGTGGCAACTGCAGAGGGACCTCTCCTGATGATCTCAATAGGTGGTGGGGTTCATGACAAAGATGTTATCTTATGCTGTTACCTTCATATGTAAGGGCTTTGGCTGTGAAGGTAACAGCAGAAAGCCCTTACATCAGTTAAAATCAACCATTTATATTATGTAGCCTTTGTGCAATATGCAAACTGCTCTTTTCTCACTTAATTTCACAATCGTACAAATGGGAGACTTGAAGCTGGTAAACACATATTTGCCCAAGAACATAAATGGTTGTCTAGTAGACCTGCAAGTGTAGTAGATTAATTGGTTTGCTATAATCAGTTAAAAATCTTTGAATCAGCTGAAGAGGTGCCATGATTAATCAAGCAGGATCTATAAGTTTCTGAGAACAGACCGTCCTAACTGGTCCCCCACCCCTGCAGAGGTGTGTTGGGTCCACCCTCAGTTCAGTCTTCACCAGATAGTGATCCATCCATGATAATGGTATTGAGGACTCCTGGACTATCAATAGAACACCACTGTCCACCATTGACTCAAAGACCAAGTCAAGTGTATGGCCTGCCACATGTGTGGGACCAGAAATCAGTTGAGACAAACCCATGGTCAGCATGGAGGACATGAAGTTCCGAGCTGCACCAGATAAGGCGGCCTCAGCATGGACATTAAAGTCCCGAAGACTAACAGCCATGGGGTCCTCAACACCACATCCAAAACCACCTCAAGCAGTTCAGGCAGGAAGATGGAGATGGCCTAGTTAATATCATAAATGCATCGCTGAGGAAGGGTAGGGTGCCTCCCTGTTTGAACAAGGCAGTAGTTTAGACCTCTTCTTAAGAAGCCTTCCCTGGATCCCTCAGCGATGGATAGTTATAGGCTGGCTGGGCAAGGTAATTGAGAGGGTGGTGGCTAACCAGCTCCAGGCGGTTTTGGAGGAAACTGATTATCTTCTAGACCCATTTTAAACTGGCTTTAGAACGGGCTATGTGGTTGAGATAGCCTTGGTTGGCTTGATGGATGGCTGTTACTGGGGAATCGACAGAGGGAGTGTGACTCTGTTGGTCCTCTTGGATCTCTCAGCGGGGTTCGATACCATCGACCATGGTATCCTTCTGGGTCGCCTGGGGGAGTTGGGAATAGGGGGCACTGCTCTGCAGTGGTTCCATTCCTATCTCTCAAGTAGATCCCAGATGGTGGAGCTTGGTGACATTCGCTCCTCAAAGCAGGAGCTGTTATATGGAGTCCCTCAGGGCTCCATTCTGTCAACAATGCTTTTCAATAGCTACATGAAACCGCTGGGTGAGGTCATCAGGAGATTTGGTGCTGGGTGTTATCAGTATGCTGATGACACCCAAATCTACTTCTCCCTCCCTTCTTCAGGAAATGGCACTCATTCTCTAAATGCCTGCCTATAGGCAGTAATGGGCTGGAAGAGGGATAACAACTTGAAGCTGAATCCAAGCAAGACGGAGGTGCTCATTGTGGGGGCTCAGAATCTGAGGAGTGAGTTAGATCTTCCTGTGCTGGATGGGGTTACACTCCCCCAGAAGGAGCAGGTGCGCAGCTTGGGAGTACTCCTGGACCCAGGCCTCACCCTGGTTTCTCAGGTGGAGGCCATGGCCAGGAGTGCTTTCTATCAGCTTTGGCTGATTCAACAGTTGCGCCCATTCCTTGAGGAGGATGACCTCAGAACAGTGGTGCACCAGCTGGTAACCTCCCGGCTTGACTATTGCAATGTGCTCTATGTGGGGCTGTCTTTGTACGTAGTTCAGAAACGTCAATTAGTTCAGAATGCAGCAGCCAGATTGGTCTCTGGGGTAACCCGGAGAGACCATATTACACCTATTTTGAAACAATTGCACTGGCTGCGGATATGTTTCCGGACAAAATAAAAAGTGCTGGTTATTAGCTTTAAAGCCCTAAATGGCTTAGGCCCGAGTTACTTTAGAGAGTGCCTTCTTCTGCATGATCCCCACCGCACATTAAGGTCATCTGAGGAGGTTCGTCTCCAGTTACCACCAGCTCGTCTGGTGGCAACTCAGAGACGGGCCTTCTCTATAGCTGCTCCAGGGCTGTGGAATGCGCTCCCTGTGGAAATCCGCAATTTGAATTCTCTACTAGCCTTCAGGAGAGCCCTTAAAACATATTTGTTTGGTCTGGCTTTCCAGGGTTTTAAAATCAGTTTTAATAGTATAACCCGATTTCGGGGCTTTTAATAACTGTAATTGTTTAATTGTTGTTTTAAAATGTTTTTAAATTGTTAATTGTTGTTATATTGTTTTTAAATTTGTTTTAGCTCTTTACTGTTTTAGTGGTTTGTTTTAATTGTAAACCACCCTGAGCCATTTTGGAAGGGCAGTATACAAATAAAATAAAATAAATAAATAAATAAATAAATAAATAAATAAATAAATAAATAAGAAGAATGGACAGTGGGGTGGGTGGTATACCAACAGAATCTAAACTTTGTCTCGCGAGCCAGTCAATACATGTAGGTACTCAAAATGGTCAGAACGGCGGACAGTGCATCTGGTGAGGGGGATGATTTCCCAATGAACAAGGCCAAATCCACCTCCCCACCCACCCCGCCTTGGCTGATGCTGCACCTGGAAACTTGGTGGGCACAGTTGGGAGAGATTTACATCTCCCCCCTCATCCAACCAGGTCTCCATAATGCATTCCAGACCAGGTCGATGTGCTCATCCAGAATAACCTCCTGGATGCTGTGGTCTTTGCATTTATGGACCTGGCATTTAATAGCACCAGCTTCAGGCAAGGCGGCCTACTGGGAGAGTTACTGGGGTCTCCTTGAATGGGAGAGGGACCAGAGGGCATAATGGCTTTAATAGAGCCAATGCACCTTCCTCTCACCTGGCACATCCTACTTCCACAGCCATATCACCCTCTGCCAAAGACCACTTCAATCAGAAGGGCCTTATCCAAAGGAACATGCCCCCCCAAAAAAAACATATTGTGAAGACCAACATCCTGGTAATAAACAAGAAATACAAACTCCCCCCTATTAAGGCAATATTCTAGCTAATCTGGTAGGCTCCATGCAGCTGCTAAAACCTCAGGCAGGTATGGGGAGAGTTGTTGTTGTTAGTTCTGCTTTGCAATCCTCCAAGTCCCTGCTGTGCTTCTTTGTCCTTCTGATTCCTGTGGTCCACAGTCTGCTCCCCACATGGCTGGGCTCCAAGGGCTTGCGCCCCTGGCCCAGGCTGCTCTTGGAGGGCTGGAGGTACCTGCAGAGGGGGTGGAGCAGACGGAAACACTCAACAATCAGGAGAAGGCTCCACCCAGCAGCAACAGGACAGGAAGTGCCAACTTCCCCCTTCCATATGTGTGAGGGTTTATTATTTATTTATTTATTTATTTATTTATTTATTATGAAAACTTTTATACCACCCTTCCAAAAGGCTCAGGGCGGTTTACATTAAAACACCATTAAAATCAATTAATCATTAAAACAAAAATTATAAAACATAAAACAATAGTTAACAATTAAAAACATCATAAAACAACAATTAAATTGTTTGGTTGGGGGAAAATAGCCCCTGCAGATTTCAGCTGGCCTGGTACTGATCTTTCCGCCCCCCTCTCTTTCTTGCCACATGGTCTTGGAAGGAAGAGAAAACCAAACTTAATTTTTGCATCTAATTACAGGTTCTTTGAGTAGGGTTTCCTCTTCACCTATATCAGTAATACCAGCAGAAACATGGGTACGTCATTTTTCCAATTTATAAAGAGGGACTCGATATCCCAATAGTGGATTATAATCCTAGTCAATTAACAAACTGGGATCCTGTTACTGTTTCATAAATCGAAGCACTAGTTAAAAACTGCAAGAAGGGAAAGGACCCGGGACTTGATTGCATTATAACTGAATATGTTAGTGAAGCAAGGAGGGGAGCCCACCTTGATTGGTGGGCTCCCCTCCTTGCTTCTCATTTTCGGCTATAATCCTGGAGGACGGGGGTGTTTTGATAATAGTACCACTTTACAAGAAAGAATTAAGGGAGGATCTAAATAATTACCACCCGATTAGTCTTCTTCTTAGCGTTGTCAGCAAGTTATATGCCAGGCATCTTTTGAGGAAATTTCAGGATTGGTTGGATGATCAGTGTATCCTAATGGCTGAGCAAGCAGGGTTTCGAGAAGGTTTCTCTACAACTCATCTACAACTCATCACCTTGCAATTTTTGGCTGAAAAATATTCCTCTAGATCTAAATCGTCCTTGTTTACTGCTTTTATAGGCCTCAAGGCAGCATTTGACTCCATATCTAGGGACAAACTCTGGTTGAAGGAATCATCTATAGGAATCATCTATAGACCGCCGTTTACTTTTATTAATTTACAATTTTCATCCTAATATTCGTCTCAGAGTATAATGTTCTAGAAAACTTTTGACTGAGATTTTTACCTATAAAGGAGTTCGGCAAGGATGCATCCTTGCCCCAGTTTTATTTAATTTTTACATAAATTCAATAGTTTTGCATTTTTATCATCTGGATTTGCACCCACCCACCCCCAAACTCACTAGCAGACATGTTCCATTATTGCTTTATGCAGATGATATTGCCCTCTTATCTCAAACCAGGATAAGTCTCAGTCGTGCTTTGGCCTCCTTAGGCAAGTATACTGAGAAGGAGGCTTTAGAGATCAATTATTCTAAGACCAAGATAATGGTGTTTTCAAAGCACCCTAAAAATTTTAAATGGACAATAAACGGGCATAGTATTGAACAGGTTTAAGTATTTGGGGATGGTATTCCACCAAACACGTAAAGCCCATCTTAATTATATTTCCCAAGGTGCTCAACAGACAGCAAACATGATTAAGTCCTTTTATTACTCCAGGGGTGCCTTTTTCGTGCCAGCAGCTATAAAGTTGTTGAAGGCCAAGATATATCCCCAAATTCTTTATGGGGTGCAGATCGGTCCTCTGGAAATTTTCTCTCAGCTTGAAACAGTACAAACTAAATTCCTGAGGGCTATTTTTCAAGTACCCAGGGGTACAGCAAATGCCATCTGTCCTAGGGAAGCAGGGGTCACCACTTTGAAAGCGAAAGTATGGTTTTGCATAATTAAATTTTGGTTAAGCCTGGTCTTCTTTTCGGCTGGTCTTACCCCTTTAGTGTTATCAGACAGTTTCGATTCCAAATGGAAATGAGTTCTGAAATTTAAATTGCAGCACTTGGGCACGTCTCAGGAAGCTCTTATTGGGCGAGGATTTGAGCAGGCGCTTTGCTTTGTGAAGCAATAGCTCAGAAATATAGATTTGCAGGAGGAGTCCGCACGGCTGCCCAAGGGACTATATTTAGGTTTTCAAATTTTTAACTATAAACCGGCTGAATATTTAGACCAGATTTTGGTACCAAAATTTAGGAGATCTCTGACCCTTGCACGATTGAACACTCTCCCTTCAGCAGTACTTGATGGTAAATTCAAACAGCTTCCTTATGATCAGAGCTGTTGCCCTTGTGGCTCAGGGGATATAGAGTCTATCACCCATGTTATTCTTCATTGCCAATTTTATAGGGACGCTTGCACCAAATTTATTGCATCCATTTTAACCATTTATACTGGTCACACAGACCAATTTTATTTGGAAATTATGCTGTCAAATTTCAAACCTGTAATTTCAGATAATGTGGCAGAGTTCTGTTTTGTGGTGTCAAAGCTCCCTAAAGACTGTATTAGTAATTTGAACAGTTTGTAATTTTGTAAATTTTGAATTTTCTTGAATTTTGTTATTAATGTTATTAATTGTTATCAATTGTTAAACTGGTCTGTGACCGTAATAAACTAAACTAACTAACTTACTAGTCTGGAAAGCAGACTGGCAAGTTTGGCCTAATGAAAAAAAGACAGTATTTTTTAAAAGGAATCTGGCCTATTTATTGAATAAGTTTGAAAATTTCAAACAAGCTTCATTTAATAAGGTAAACAAACAAACATTATTTACCTTATCGATGAGTATTTAATGTATAGCAAAACCCTAATCATGTTCTTTGCCACCCCTTTGCTCCCCTAAACTTACTGTTTTAGAGTCACTTCTGACAAATTATGTACTCAGACTGTGAACAGAAGCCTTTGAAGGAAGGCAGGCAATTGTATATATACAAAATGCATAAACCATGATTGTGCAGAATGTTCCTCAGTTCTCTCTTCTAGTAGAATTTTCAATCTAATTGCACTGCGTATGAGTACTTTTAGCTCTGCCATAATGATAATGTTACAATTATTAGTATGGTGGGAACAAATTCTTTTCCCAAACTATGTTCATCAGAAATAGCCAGGAGGAAATTCTCACATATTAATGTGCTATAATTGTTTTTGTTTTTAGCCTTAGTGGTTTTCCAATGTAATTAGCCTCAGAGCAGTTGATTCTGATGAAATGCTGCAAGCAATTAATGCTTCACAGAAGATTGTGCCAGTAAAGACAGATGTATTGAGAGGCCTTTTAACAGCTTTAAATTACATATTGACAAAAACATATTCACATAACTAAGGGGGAAATGGCTGTCACCTAAAGAGAAGAGTGGCAAAGACTGCTGTATGAAGAGATTAAAGTCTTGGAAAGAGACGCACCTGCTGTGATGAAGAAATCGGATCCTTTGTGGAACTATTAGCCAAACTTCAAGTTTTTGCTTGTGTGTGTTGCAAATTAGACAAAAACATTATGCACAGAGATGTGGTTGTTGCTTGCAACATCTCCTTGTCATTAATCAATTGACTTAGGGTAGAACTATGGACACAGGCTCACCAGCCCCCTAGCAGCTATTTTGCTGCAGATCTGTACCACTCGGTAGTGGAGGAGAAACAGTGTTCAGGGAGTGATTAAGACTGCCATTTCCCTCTGCAACCCCTTTCCCACCATAAAGAGCAGAGGGTCAGGGGAGGGGAGGAGGCTGATGTGAGATGATTGTTCTCAAACAGCATGACCTTGGTTAGACTGCCAATAGCAAAACTTTCATGTGCCACTAAGACTTGCACGTTAGACTGCCCAGAAGACTTGCATGTGCCACTAAAGACTATACAGTGCCCTGCACACTTCTTTGGATAACTTTCATGGTGTTCTCCTTCTGCTAATGTGAAGACTCTGTTCCATATACTGTAGTTACAGATATGCAGGACACAATGGGACTGAAAGGCAAAATAATATACAAGGGAAAGCAATAAGGTCATGCACGCGGCCATTAAATGCCCTGCTGGGGAGGTAGGCTTCTACCTGTCTCTCCACACACTATCCTGCTGCTCCCTGCCTCTCTACCTCTCGTGTGACCACATGAGCAGCGCTGCAGAGAGTAGCAGAGCCAGGAGCTGGAGGAGGAAGTCCTCTGGCATCCCACAATGCATTTGGGGTTTCCCTGCTCCCAGGTGCTCCTGCTGCCTGGCCCTGTGGTTGCAACATGACAGTGGAGTGGGGTAGAAGGGCATGCTTACGCCCTTATACCTCACTATTAGCCCATATTTTTAAAAAACCCAGGTTACCCCAGTGCAAAGCTCCACACGGCCAGCCGTACCCAGGTAGGGCTGGTCGTGTGAACAACCTTATATTTGTGTTCCAGATGAATTCAGCATCCATCAGTATCTTGTGCTGTAGGTGTCCTCCCATTGGCATAGCCACCATCATACAAGTGGGGGTGGGCAGACAAATGTCCCTGGCTTGCAGGGGTATGGGGGCTTCCAGAGTGCCCCTTGATCCCCCCCATACACCCCCATGTACTACCATGCACCGTCACAGCTGTGCAAACTACCCCATGCCAGCTATGCCCCTTCTGCCTATGTCAGCAAGGGAAAGGAAAGAAGCACCTGGCTGGGCCAGCAAGTGTGCACCAGCTGGATGAGCTGCTCACTTGTGCCCAGTGCTGGCAATGCACTCTGCATCGGCACACTGATGCAGGCAGAAGGGGCATGGCTTGTTGGGTGGCATGGCGTCTATGCGCTCATGTCCTGTGGCTGCCGCAAGTCTTCCTAAGCTTCTGTCTTCTTCTATAGCTAGAGGCTGGTATAAGCAATTGTTTGGGGTAATGCTGATGTATTAAAATCCTGGGTTGTTCTTTAAACTGTATCTGTACCTTTTAATCTGTACCTTTAATTGCTTAAATTAATTAATTAATTGCTTTTAATTGCTTGCTTCTCTGACCTATTGCTGCTGTTGCTGGGATTCATACAAAGATGCTGGACTAGATAGACCTTGATCTTCCAGCAAGACACACACACTTCAGCAAGAATGTGTACCCAGGAGCACTTAACACATTTTAGTTAAGGTCAACTGTTAAGAAATCCTGAGTATACACTATTGCTTGGTAGGTTAAACCTACGTTCATTTGTGGCCCATGTGAATTCTAGTTAAATAGATGGGGAAAGTATGTTTGTGCAAGACTGAAGTCAGCCTAATTCCAAAGAGTTGAACTAGAGGAGTGCAAATAAGGAAATGTTCAATGAGAACAAGAGGACCTCAATATTCACAGGGGTTCTGTTCTGCAGTTGTACCGCAGATATGGAAACCATACATATCGATTTATAGTTTCAATGGGGAATTGGGGATTATGTTCCCAGTCTTGGCGGAAAGGCAAAAAATGTTGGGTTTTGGCCAAATTTTGGGGGGGTGGAAACGTGGGAGAAAGCTCCTCACTATGCTTTGCTGCCTCCCCTGCATCACACTGTGCCCCCGGAATGCCCCCAAATTGCCATTTTTTGTTTTAATCAGGAGCCATTTTGTGGCTCCAAGAAACAAAATGATGGCCAGAAATGACCACTGTTGTCATTTCCAGCCACCTCCAACCCACGGATACACAAGGTTAACTCCCCTCCCTTCTTTTTTCCACGTATGCTGAGGTTGGATGTCTTTTACCTGACCGCGGATACGCGAATCCGCAGATAATGAATCAGCGGATAACAAGGTTTCTCTGTACAATCTTTTTGTGAGCACCGCAGGAGCTGCTTCATGATTTTTAAATAAAAGCATTCACACAATTGCATCAGAATGTTCTTGCACAAATGCTGGAATTGCATAAACAGACCCCTGCAATGTACAGCCATAGGAAATAATGGCCATCCATTGCACATCTGCATTTGTGCAATTCCAGTTTTTGCATAAGAATGCTCCTACACAATTGCACAACTGCTAGGAATGTGCATGAACCAGTTCAGCATCTCCTTTAGGAAGTGCCAAACTAGCTTGGGCGCCTGTAGCCAAACTAGTTTGATGGGCGGGGAGCAGTTCCCTTAAAGCAGGTCCCTGCCCTGCCTGCGCCTGTACGAGCCGTTCGTGCACATCACTAATGACTGCTTTAAGAGCATACAGCAACTCCTGCGGTGCTAACATAGAAGCTGTGTGGAGTGTGAGTCACTGTATATGTGACATCACATAGTAAGTGTGCGTTCCAGAGCAAACTAGTTCCTTTTTTTTTTTTTTTTTTTTGGTACATTCTCCAAACTCTTCATAATAGCTTCCAGTTTTCTAGGTTCAAACCCAAACCCAAAGCCCAAATATCCCAACATGTTATCAGTCAATAAATCAGACCAATTTCTTTTAATATCTTTACCAAAACTGAGCAAAGAGTCACACCAGAATAAAGATAATATGATCTTTTATAAACAGAAGTCTATCAAATAATAAAACTGATCATCAAGTGGACAAAGTATTGTTGAGATTTGTGATGGTCTTCTGTCCTGTTGGGATTCATGACAGCCTTTCAAAACATGCTCAAGCTAAAACTATTTTCCTGCTCCAGCTTAAGTTGATGTGATATTAAGACATTAGTCTCTCTGTAACAGGATGTGGTTAGTTACTGACTGTCTCTCTGCGACAGGATGTAGCTTAACCACTAAAGTGTTCCAGGAAATGACTGATTTGCTATGCAGGTGCAAGACACACCAATAAGCAGGAACATAGATAATGCAAGGAACAGGCCTGACCTTTTTCAGTGGGGCAGGAACTTGACACGTGTATAGGAAAGATACAGTAGGCGCTATCTCAGCAAATCAAGGCTTTAGGTCCAAGTGTATAACCATATATGGACATAGGTATCAGTCGAGCTAAGGTGCGCAGGTGCAAAAATAAGTTGTTCACGGCATACTATATAAGGAGGTTGCCCTGAATTCTCGGGGCGGCCACCACCTTTTGAACTCTGTGTTAACACAATAAAGTTTGATTTGAAACTCTGTTACTTGTGTCTGGAAAATTACCTAACCAAGAGACCCAAACAAGGGCGGGAAGGGAAGCTGCCCCGGCTTACCCACAACAATTTGGCGAGCCAGCCAGGAGCTCTTGGTCACCCACAACTGCTCCGGGACTTCGCGACACCCACCAGCCAGCAAAGGAGACCATTGTCTTCACAGGTGTTCAGTCAGTGAGTCTGTGGGCACATCTGGGCTGTAAAGAGGTCGCCTTTGAAGGTACACCAGTCTCAGATTATCGCAAGCAGTCCCCACATCAAAATTTTGAAAAGAAAAAGAAGGAATGGGGCATGGTACCATGAATTTGCAGGTGAGTGAGGTCTTGGAATGTCAATAGGACGTCCTGCCCGAAAAGGGAAAAAACCAAGGGATACCGGTATCATAGGTAGGGAAGGAAAATGGGGTCCGGGGGAAGTAAGATTCCACCTGGAACACCCTTATGGAAACTCCTGCAGGCATGGGACATGGAAATATGTCCAAGGGCCGAGTCATATCTCGGGAAGTCAAATTTGGCCACAGTGGGGCACCTTTGATTATTGTCGTTTAAAAGGCCTTAAGATCAAAATTAGAAGAACTGGCCCCTAGGCAGATGGATTACTAGTATTGTTAGAGGTGAGAGAGAGTGTGTGAGAAAGAGAGAATTCAAGAGAGACGTCTCTTGGTAAGTACCCAGTCCAAAAGGGGTGGAAATGGTCCAAGAAGGGATGAAAGTAGGATCCTACAATATTTGAAAGCTAACCGCTACTAAAAGGCCACAAGGTTCTCGAGGTATTATGCAGACTCTGTAGAACAGAAGATCAGCGATAGTTGAGCATTAACACGGGGAAAAGTGGAGAATAAACAAATTACTACGTGGGAAATCCAATAGGAATTCCCACTCTTAGAGTAAAGCGCTTCTGTACAGAATCATGGCCATATTATGAACTCGAGTCAGAGGCCTCCTCCTGGCCCCAAACAACAGGATCTACTATAACACCTTTTTGCAATTGCTTTTATTTTATACACATAACGGTAAATGTTAGGAACACCAATATGCATAGGTCCACCAAAGAAACCCTCATCATCTGTATTACCATCAGAAAATGATTCAGTTCCACCAGGGAAGTTTGTTTAACATCATAGCCGCAAAGGTTTATGGAATGGAGTATTGAAGAAGAAGGGTTGATTGCATTTTGCTAAAATCATGCTGTGTTCTGTTTCCAAGCTCAAACCGCTGTTTGGTGCTTCAGCTGAGAAGGAGGAGTCTGAGGAAAGTATTGGCCTGTAGTATGGGTTGAGTGAGTTTTGAGGCAGAAGGAAAGCTGATTTGAAGGTTGAAACTGGCATGCTGGAGATTAACAGAAGGAATTTTTATTTTATTTTTTGTAAGGAGGAAAGGTTCTGTTTTGGATGGTATTTGGAAAAGGAACAAAATACAACATTGTCTCAAGCCGGAGGGGCGGGGGGATGTTGATTACTGTAAGCACCTGTAAGTTGAAAAATGTAAGCTGTGATGTGGAAAGGTAATATGGAATTACAGATTGTTTTGTGGATGACTGTGATAACATTTTGTTCTGTTTGAGCTAATTTCTTAACTGAGTTTCATGGCTAAATTATTGTTGGCCCAAAACATATTTAAAGTATTATAGAATCCTATGTGACCCATGTGACATTCCCTCTGTTTAGTCCTTTGTTCAATGAAATATACAAGACAAGCCAGAGAGAGTATGTGTGTGTGTTTCTGAATGGGAGCCCAATGTTCCGGTTCTATGCAGGAATCCTGCAGTGTTCTGGGGAAAAGCCCAAAACCCCATCAATCTTATAACTCATCTCTGTGAAGATAAGGTTCCTGTTGTATTTGTGAATGTATTTATTCTAGTGACATGTCTTTTTCTGTAGACAGTTCCAGAACAAACTTGCTCTGACACTGAATTCCAAAATTCACAGTTATTATATTACTTGAACATAAAATTGGTCGTGGCCTGAGCAACGGAGGGAACTTTCAGAAATCCCAGCTGGCCAATTGGGTGCTGAAGTTTTCCTCCTTTGGGGGTCTTTCCCCACCCCTCTGCAAAGGGAAGTGCTGCTGGCGGCTGGCTAAATGTGTTATGCATAAGAAGGGCAAGTTGTATTCCATTTATTCTTATGCTATCAAGTTGATTGTGTTATTTCTGCCACTGCTGAATGTCATACATAAGCCTTTATATGTTATGCTTACTGATTTCCTTGACATGGTCTATCTTAGCTATTTTTTGTGAGCTCAACCAGAAGTTTTCCCTTTCACTTCTTTTTCACAACTGAAAGTTGTTCTCTGATGAAAAATGTTAACTCCGCCCATTTCCGGATGGGAGGGGGAAGGAGATTTTCTGCAACGCAGTTTGTGTTCCAGCCAGTCAATTGTGGGTAAAGGGGGGGAAAGGGGATTTTAAGATAAATTAGTCTAACTTTATTATTCTTTTATGTTTTTTGCAAAATCTATGTAATATTTCTGCTAACTGATTTCGATGTAAACTGAGAGCTAATAATCAGATGGTCTAAGGCTTAAATTTTTAGTCTCATCCACAAGCCCTGCTTTGCCTTCACAATAGCTGAATCTTAAAATTCTAGATCGCAGACGTGAGATTTGAAGAAAAGAATTTTGTTTTGCCACTCCTGCAAGTGGAAGGGAATTCCAAAATACCAGTTTGCATTTCACCTGGAAGACATCCCAGTTTAAAAGGATTGAGCTTTGTGTGCTACTGTGAAACCCACACCCTGTTTTCACAGCTCCTGATTAGAGACTTTGATAATAAATTGTGTTTATCACAGGCTTCACCCCTCTGCAAGATTATGGACAATTTTTCTGATAACATCTTTTACTACAGAAGCGTTGTTGTTTCATAAGACACTAGGCCTCGCGAAAGGGATTTCAATCCTATTTCAACAAGGTATAGTATTTTTGCCTGGGGGCAGGGACTGTTTCTTTTTATATAGGGTTTTTTTTTTTTTGTTTAATGAGGATATCATTGACGGAGAGCTGGAACACTATTTACACATGGCTTAGATGGGGACGGTGGAAATCCCGAAGGCCAGATGTCACTGACGAGTCACCCTTTTGTGGAAAATCAAGTCAGGTACACTGGCCAGAGATTGATTGCCCTGACAGAAGTCTGTAAGTATGTTTGCAGCCAGCGTGGTGGTTAGAGTGCTGGACTAGGACCGGAAAAACCCGAGTCCAGATCCTCATTCGACCATGACATTTGCTGGGTGACACTGAGCCAGCTACTTAAATGGCCTGACCTGCTTTGAAGGGCTGTTGCGAGAAGAAACTTAAGCATGTAGTACATCACTCTGGATTTCTTGGAAGAAGGGCTGGAAATAGAAGAGGCTATAGGAGAACAGGACTTTATCAGCAGTTCCACCCAAAAAGCCTTTGTGAAATTCAAGTGCTGGAGTTCATGTTGTGGCCTCTTGAGTGATAAGACTATGTTCGACCTGCCAGGTTTTTAATGTCTCTTCAAAGTCACAAACCCACAAGGTGGGTGAACGTGAACATTGTTATCATTATTTTTATTGCTTCTGCCTCCTGCCCAGGATTGCTCATTGGGTGAAGACTTCCCATCCTATAACACAGCCACAGAAGCTACCACAAACCCCAAATGAGGACATTATCCCCTGTTTTGGACTTTGGGAAGTGGGGAAGCAAGGGCAAACAGGGAAACAAAAACAATAATGGAAATAATGCCAAAAGACCAATTTGGAGTAGCCTCAGGTTTTACTTATTGTGTTGCTTGCCTTGGGAACTAGATGTAAGAAAGGTTATGACCTTACTCTTTCGGGAATGTTGGTTGGCCCACCCTGACCCCAGGTCACTGTCCCTACAAATGGGGGGGGGAAATGATAATTTGCATGCCTATCTTCTTTCTCTTAGTAGACAGGTCCTCCAGCTTCAGAAGGCTGGGCCTTGCAACAAGTCGTGCCATTGGACTGCCAACTGCATCCCTACCAACCAGGCTCCTCGGTGTGGATCCGGAATTTTCTCAAGGACTCTCCTCTCCAACCCTTTTGGGAAGGGCCTTACCAAGTGCTTCTGGTCACCCATAGGGAACCACTCAGTTTGATTACACCCAGGCCAGAGGGCGAAGAGCTGGAAGAATTCCAGTACTCCCTTAAACATAACTTCTTTTTAGAGCTGGCTTCCACTGCCTTAGATAGTTCTAACTTCTGTGCAGCTCATACCCTTTCAGCTGGAGAAACGTATGCAACCTGTATGTATGGTCTACCTGGGTCCCCTAAAGAGCTCCAACAGGAGGGGGCATTTGTTCTGGGGAGAGTGGAGAACATCAGCGCCTCTTCCCTAGGACCATTTAGGCCCCATCCAGTCACCAACCAGATAAAGGCCCAAACAGGCACACTGGGAAATGCCCAAAACCCCATTGCCTGTCCGATGTTATCCAGCCATTTCTTGCCAAGAGATCCTCGCAGGGGAGGGCCAGACCTTGACAATCCAGAAGTACCCTTCTCTTTAAATTGCTCTGGAACCCAAAGGGTTTCTTTTTGCTGTGTGGGCACCAGACTTATACCTATATCCCTGCCTATAGCCAAGGAGGACCATGTGCCCTCGGGTGTCTGACCTCCTTAGCAGCCCTGCCTTCCCAAGAGTCCATATAGAGGATCCTTGCTCAGCCTCACTGAACCAGGCGAGATCTGAGAAAGGAGGAATGTGAAGGAGTCGTGGCTTATATGCCTCGCCTCTTGACTCCTGCGGAGTATATTGCCCTGGCCTCTTCAATTGTAGGACTACCCAGATCAAATATCCAACTGCACTGTTTGACAAATAGTCTAGCTTGCCTTTACAGCAGACAGTCAATAGAACCCCTAAGGCTATTGCCCTCTTGATGGAAGAATTGGATCAGGTCAGAACAGGAGTTCTGCAAAACTGAGTGGCCATTGATTACCTGCTGTTAAAGAATAACTATGGATGTGAACCTTTTGAAGGGTTATGCTGATTTAACATTACAGATAACAAAACCCCCATTGAAAAGAAATTGAAGGAACTGCGGGAAGTCACGAAAAGCTTGACCATGACCAAAGGGTGGGTGATGGGAAGGTCTCTAATCTTGGTTACCTAGCCTCTCTTGGCTTCGAAATCTTGTCCTTAAGTTGATGTGATATTAACAGACATTAGTCTCTCTGTAACAGGATGCGGTTAGTTACTGACTGACTGTCTGCGACAGGATGTAGCTCAACCACTAAAGTGTTCCACGAAACGACTGATTTGCTATGCAGGTGCAAGACACGCAAATAAGCAGGAACATAGATAATGCAAGGAACAGGCCTGACCTTTTTCGATGGGCCTGACCTTTTTCAGTGGGGCAGGAACTTGACACGTGTATAGGAAAGATACAGTAGGAGCTATCTCAGCAAATCAAGGCTTGTAGGTCCAAGTGTATAACCATATATGGACGAAGGTATCAGTTGAGCTAAGGTGCGCAGGTGTGAAAATAAGTTGTTCACGGCATACTATATAAGGAAGTTGCCCTAAATTCTCGGGGCGGCCGCCACCTTTTGAACTCTGTGTTAAGACAATAAAGTTTGATTTGAAACTCTGTTACTGGTGTCTGGCAAATTACCTAACCAAGAGACCTGATCAAGGGCGGGAAGGGAAGCCGCCCCGTCTTACCCACAACAGTATAATGTGAAAATACAAATTCAACAACAAGAAATGAGCAACAGTTAAAAGTATTGTACTTGATCAGCAACTAGCAAATAAGAGTTTAAAGATTAGCAAGAACAAGGTTCCTAGTTTGAATTAAAGATCAAACTGCATTCTCTCATGATTGGCCTGAGAATCAGAATACAATTAGGTTACCATTACTAGCTCTGAAGTTTAGCTATATTTTTAACCTAGAGTCTCAGTTTATAAAAGTAAGTGCCTGATTCTTGCCTCATTCACTCTTTATAGGCAAAGCCCTCACATTTGCATAATAAAAGTTAAACTACAGTACGTTCCCAAACAAGCCAAGTGCTTTTGAAGCCACCTCATGGCTCTTTCAGGGATCCTTTTGTTTTAGACCTCACCAGGGGTCTTCTTTCAGTTGCTGGCTGCTGAGACAAGGTTGAGGCTTGATCAATCAACACACTTCCAAACAGGCAAGGTCAAGGCCATGATCTATGAATCCAGAAGCAAAGTGGCATAAGGGAAAGGGTCTCTTGTGACTACTCCTTGAAACAAGTTCCCCAAAGGAGCTAAGACTCAGAGCTGTAGAGGGCCTTTGGTCTGGATTGACCTGTGCAATCAGCAGACAGTATGCAGATTAGTCTTGCAGCCTAGACAATGCCCTTGAACCATAGATATGTTGGGCTTGACAAGGAACCACCAGACCACATATAGTAAGCCAGCAGAGACTGGCTGCTGCATGCCCTGGTTCAAGACCCACCCACCCACCCACCCACCCCACACACACACCTGTTGCCATACAATTTGATTTTTTGATTTTTTTAAAAAAATGAATTAGGTGATCCATTTCTAATTTCATCTTGGGTTTGACGAGTATCTGAACTTACTCTTGTGGGCATAGGTCAAACATCACTGCCATCAACCATTGCTAGAAGAATTGCCAAAGGAAGTGGCAAGCTAGGTGGGGTGACATGACATAGATACGAGTGTTCCATCTTTAGTTCTCTTCTTTCTTATAAGCAAAGCCTTCGTTACAATAGCAAAGCCAATAGTTACCATTGCTAAGCATATTGGGAGACATCCAGAGTAATGATGCACTTGTGTAGGGATGTTGTGCTATCTAGCTCTGCTATATTGGGAGGTCATGTTCCAGAGTAGTGTTGCACTAATGCAAACATGTTTGCACATGGACAACAAGGTGCATAACCTGTGTTGCACCTCCTGCTGTGAAACTTCTTCAGTATTTATAATTCCAGGGAATGTTTGCACATGAGTGCATCAACAGCCACAAAACCTTCCTGCATGTGTGCATCTTTGTTCATTGTGTGTTAGTCTCAGGGGCGTATCTAGGGTGGGGCAGGCAGGGCACGTGCCCCGGGCACCACTTGAAGGGGGGCGCCATTCTTAAAAATTTTAAAAAATGGCTGCGAAAAACAAAATGGCCACCTTGCATGCTCAAATGGCCTCTGTGAAGCCCTAGGCCATGCCAGGCCTTGCAGAGGCCATTTGAGCATGTGTGGTGGCCATTTTGTTTTCAGAAGCCATTTTTTTAAAAAAAATATTGTTTAAAAACGGCCACCACACATGCTCAAATGGTCCCTGCAAGGCCCTAGAGGCCAGCGGGGGGGAGGGGAAACCTTTGCAGACCTCCCACACATGGCCTTTATGAATCCCCGCCAAAGGGGCTACAGGTAAATATATATATGTGTGTGTGTGTGTGTGTGTGTGTGTGTGTGTGTGTGTCACTGTAGACATACTTAGTTTGACACTAAGTAGAGAGAATCAGGGCTTGTGAATACTGAGCTGAAGCTTATGATCTAGGATTGTATTCATTTGCTCTTACTTTGGTTCTTGTGATAAGTGAGTTAAATGTGATGTCTTAATAATATGGCTATTAATGGTGAGTTTGTCTTTGAATCAGTGTGAAATTCTTAGTATTAAGGCCCACTGGGAGTTTTTTTGCTCTCTTTCTCTCATTTTAACTGTCTTTCTGAAATACTAGAATATATTCCAAGCAGTGACACAGTTTACTCTGCATATCCTTTAATTATTTTCAGAGTATCTGGGAAAAGTCAAATTCTCCATTTATTTTTAAAAATTATGTAATAGTGATGCTACAATGCATAGTAGAGAATTAGACAGGCACTTCTGTTTAGTTTTCCAAGTACACCTCCACATAGTATTTGAGTATTTCATGAGCCCCAGCATACTGAAATTCATAGTTTTCCAGCATTTTTTGGTCTGGCTACGTCCACTGCTAAATAGTTTTTGAAACATTAAAAGATGTTATCTGAAAGATGGGTGTCAGATGTTTGGACAGGGGGCGCAATTTCAGTGCTTGCCCTAGGTGCTATTTTTCCTAGATACGTCTCTGGTTAGTCTTGATGTCAGCCAATTATTCTAAGGCCCTTAATGTCTTCTGGAGGCAACAGCACCACTCAAATGGCTGCAGTAAAACAGACAGAGCACTTTGTGAACTACCCATAGTTCTCAACAGCACTAATTGAAAAGGATTGCTTTTATTGTCTAGAAGTACAGAGAAGAACATGATTATGCCTAAACACTAAACTTCAAAAGAGGGAACAGGTGTTTGTAGCCCCTAATAGAACATAATGGGCTGTTGTGCCTGTGAAGTGGTACAATTGAATAATAGACAGGGGAAACTTCTTGGCACCCATGCATTGTGGCTCTGCCTTGTCATGCTATTAAACTCACAAGATCTATAAATAGCAATAGCACTTACACTTATATACCGCTCTATAGCCGGAGCTCTCTAAGCGGTTTACAATGATTTTTAGCATATTGCCCCCAACATTCTGGGTACTCATTTTACCGACCTCAGAAGGATGGAAGGCTGAGTCAACCTTGAGCCTAAAGGAACCTTGAGCCTAAAGGAAGTTAAAACATACCACACTAAGGCCCCTTTGACAGGAAATGAGCACAGGTGGAAACATAGCTCAAAATATTCTTGGGCTACTTTACCAAGAACAGCAGAACTATCAATGCAAGTGGACATTTGTGTACTGCTGAGAGAGAAATATATACATTATATTGAAATCCACAAATTGGATTAACAAAATGCATTCAGAATGAGAAGGAGAATGTTGCTGTGTAGCACACATGCAAATAACTGTTGGAAATTACCATCCCTTGTGTTCCATGAATATTATATTATTCTCTTTATTTGTTAAGGATCTGGAGGAGTGAAAAACTGGTAGGCAGACGGAACTTTATCCCCTTCATGGGTCCTTATTTTACAGTCTTGCAGCTGGAGGCTTCCTCTTAATCCTTATGGAGCTCTGAGATTTCCAGTAAAAAGGAGGCAAACACTTTTGTTCCATTAATGTAATTATATCTGATCAAAAAAGAAAGAAAAGAATCAACAATCAAGAAATCTGCAAGTTAATAATTCTTAACGTCTTTGAGATCTCTTCAGCTCATGGAGACATAACATTATGCACAGTAGCACCAGTATAGATAAGGCAAGGTGTAAAAAAACCCCACAACTCTCTCCCACTACTATAAGCCTCAAACATTCTACCATTACTCCAAAGGCACTGTACATTTCAAAAGTGCTTGAGTTCAAGCACAATTTTAGGCATGGATCACATACAAGCACCACAGCGACTGAAAATCATAAAAAGGGAAGAGGCTGTCATGTGCAGGCTAATGAGTGGAAGAACTGCCAATTAGTGTGTTTACAAAAATGGGGAGGGCAAGATCTTCTTCTCAGATGACAAACTACATAATTTTTTCAATGTGTAAATCTAGAAGGAAAACAAATTAGTTAATTGAGCTACAGGGTAATGCACATGGAAACTATTGGGGGTGGAGAGGCCACATTAGTGTCTCGATTGCTATGGAAACAGTCTTCTCTTTGGCCACTCATGTCCATTGTCTGGAGACAGTGTAAATGATGGGAGAACTATGAGCATTCTTCACTTCTGACACATTCAAAACTCTTAACTTGCAAGCAGCAAACCTGCTTATTTTCTCTTGCTGGGAGTGCTCCCCGTCATCTGATGCTCCAATTGGAAACATCATCACTTTCTTCTTTGTTATTTTCTCAAACATACTAGCAATTGGAATTGTTGATCCATCCCGAATCATATCTGGATCCTTTTGAAAAACTGAAACAAAGACAATACTTATTCCTGTTTAAATAAAATGGCTTTTAAAACTTCAGCCATATGTATACTATTCCATGGGCTCTGAGCTAGCAAGCCTGTTTAGACAAGGAGAAGGCCTAGAATGCTTGTCTTTTATCCCAGAACAGCAGCTCTATGCTGTATCATAAGCTGCTTCCCAAATTCCTTTAAAAATGGTGGCTGTGCTGTATTTTGGAGAGAAAAGGACAAAAGTCATACTGGGAGTTCAGAGCTATATCCACCTCTGCCTGGATCACAGCTTCTTTCTCTGTCCGAGCAAGTCCCCATACTTTTTGTTCTGCAGACTTTTAAGTGGATAAAGGTGGGAGGTCCAGTTACGGTTGCCACTGTCTCATTTGGTGGTGACTCAGGACAGGGCCTTCTCTGTGGCTACCCCAGGGCTCTGGAATATAGTCTCTGTCAAAATAAGAGTATCTCCATCTCGGATTGCTTTTAGGAAAATCCTCAAGACACACCTGTTTTCTCAGGCTTTTAACTGAAATTAATTTTAAACTGTTTTTATCCCATGAAATTGTTTTAACTTTTTTATTCTGTGAAATTATTTTAATTGTTTTTGCTCTCTTTTATATACGCCACCTAGAGATAAACATATCAGGCGGTATATAAATATGATAAATGCATAAAGTGCAATGTGAACAATGTGTTGCCTTAACAGCCTACAGGCTGTCTGATGGGAAACTTAACTTAGTTTGCTTTCAGTCTTCCCTCAGTGGATAGGAACCAGCATATAGACTCGTGAGCATCACTCTGATTTCACCCAAGACCACAGTGGTTTTTTTACCTAGTCAATTGATTTCCAGCCTTCATCATTTATTTAATTTATCATTAATATACTGCCTGATATATACATCTCTCTCTATATATACACTTCTAAAGCAATATATCGCAGCCACCTAATGGCACAGCATGAGGTTGCCGGTTCAAATCCCTGCTGGTATGTTTCCCGGACAATGGGAGGCACCTATAGCGGGCAGCAATGATGCAGGAAGATGCTGAAAGGCATCATCTCATACAGCGCGGGAGGAGGCAATGGTAAACCCGTCTACCAAAGAAAAACCACAGGGCTCTGTGGTCGCCAGGAGTTGACACTGACTTGAGGGCACACTTTACCTTTACTTTAAAGCAATATGTCACACATACACTCTCTCTCTCTCCACACACACACACACACAGGCCTGAAGAAACACATCTCTGATTCCTGAAACACTGGTATGATTCCGGTACAAACTTGATCCTTGAACCATAGAACTTAATCTGGTAAGTCTCTGACATGTGCAGTACTGCATGCTGGGATTTGATAAACTTTGAATAATAAATAAATAGGCTGTCTGATGTTTCAAGGGTCAGAAAAAACATTGCACTTGTGCTAGCATATCTGGGTTCAGCAGACAGAAGAATTCACAAGGATCATATCAATTGCCAGCCCTTGCTGCTTGGACTACAATATTCTGGTGCATTTTTTAAGCTGTAAAACAAACTTTGAAATCAAACTAAAAAATTATTACATACTTGACACAATGTTCTCACCAGAGATAATTCTCCACAAAGTGTCTGATAAGAGTTAATCATATTTAAACATCCATATTAAAATGAAATGTGACTACATATAGAGGAAACCGTTAGCAACTACCAGGGGGAGGCAGGCGGGAGAAATGACCATTAACATACCCATAAAATTGGAATCAGTTTCCTAGAAAAATTGTCTGAAAATTTAGCTACATTTTTCACTTGAAGCAAAATAATTTGACAAAATAATTAAGTTTTCAGGAAGTTTTACAGGACAGCAAGAGTCTATTTGAATGTTTTAAATGAAACATTAGGCTATCAAAATCTAAATCTCCTGGTTTCTGTTGCCAAAGTCAAAATGAAATTTTTAATGTCTAAGATTTGTGTAGTGCTCAACCACCCTTTTCCTACCTTAAAGAGAGTAAGGGAGGGAGAGAGATAGAAATGTACTTGTCTAAGTGATCTAAACAGGGAAAAGATATTTGCCTGCTGAAAATAGTTCAAACCTTTTTTGATTGCCTTTTTAGCTGCTTCATACTGAGGCTCACGGCTGTCAGCAAACCATGGCATCGCACCCAGCGTCATCTCTACTGTCAATTTGTTTGGGCTTTGCCGTTTAGCAAAGACATCTCTTAAATGCTGTTTCACCTAAAAAGAAGGGGGGGAAATTATTTTCAGGAGACATATTGGTAGTGTCTTCATATTATCTATATTACTATATATCATAGCAATGACATATCTGACCCCGACTGGCTGAGCTGATGTGGCAGCATAGAATATTCTAGGGTGACAATTAAGTTGTTAGGGAGACAATGAATGTATTGTCTCATACTTTATTTTGTAATCGGTGTACAGATCTGTATGCAGGTACAGTTATTCACGTTACATTGAACACAGCAGCAGTACACTTACTTACTTACTTACTTATTTAGTATATTCCTATCTTTATCTTGCATTTCAAGGGCCTATACTCATGTTCACTTTTAAAATGAACACAAGACACGTGAAAACATGTGTTCAGACATCTAAACACAGATACAACATAGTTCTGAAAGTGGCTTGCAGTCCAGTTTCTGGGCAAGAATGGAAAGTTGGTTAGGATTAAAACCTCAATAGGAGCAGGCCAGGAATTGTGAGGTGATCCCATGAAAAGCTAAACAATAATGAATACACACGTAAGAAGGGCAAAGAGGAGGAAATGGCATGACAGAAACCTGAACAATGGTAGCTGGAAAAAAGAGGCAGAGGAAATAGAAAACTGAAAAAGAAAAATTTAATTAGAGAAGGGACTCTGAAGCAACCTCACAGCACTTAATGTAAGAAGGAACTAGATGGTGAGGGGACAGGCACAAGTGCGAGGAAGGTTGGTCAAGAGGACAACATGACTAAAGGAAGTGGGTGCTTGACTAGAGATCAGAATTAGACCCGAAGGGAATTCTGCCCATTGTGACTTCTACAGTCACCCAGAGGGTTTGCTAGGTACTTAAAAAGTCTTGGACTCAGGCCCACAGCTCTTCACATTTTAATTAAAATTAAATTAAACCTTTTCATGCTGTCTAAAGGAATCCAACACTCTTTGCCCATTTCTAAAGCCATTAATCACCAATATATACACCACCATAAGGCAGTGCAGCGTATGGGGCACTAAAGAATTGATCCAGAGCCAGTGCCCAGGTGGCCCAATGCTGTCAACACCCTTGCTGTCGCTGAAACATTGTGATCTAGCACTCCTAAGGAGGTAAGGGACCAAAAAATAAACACACACACAATGGAGGAGCAAGGGAAATGTCACATATTTCACTTAAGTAACAAGCCAATTCTTTGCCTGCAGCCTTTCTAGTCCTTCTATACCGTGGACTGTTAATATCCAGCTGGCAATAGATATTATTTTTTTTTTAAGCTGTATGGGAGTACAGCTGTCCAAAACCAGTTCGGAAATCAGCCCTGGTGCATCGCTCGCCCGCTTGCCAGTGTTCTTCACAGTTACTGCAGCATTTGTCTGAAGAGGGAAATGTTGTAACCGTGATGGTGGGCATCTACTTGATTGGCAGCCTCAGGCACCCAATGTCGTACCAGGCAGGACTTGCAGAGTTCTTTCGTATGACTGCACACCCATACAGCTTTTTAAAATTGTGTCTGAAAAGGACTTGTATTTCCTGTTCATTTTACAATACAAGAACTAAGAAATGGATGGGATCAAAATCACTCAGGCATCAGGCCCTTGGACCTGGAAGTCTTTTCATCTAATCCTAGACACGAAGACATCTATGTTATTCATAGCTTCAGATTGGAGTGGGGGCAGAATATACTTTCCACATGATCCGACGCCTTCTTTAAGCTGCCAGTCAGGAAACAGAATCCTGTCACTGAAATAGTGCCTGGACTGCAGTTAAACTATTTGCAAGTAAGTCGAATCATCATCATTGATGTACAAGTCCCAAAGCATAATGCGGGCATTGCAGAACCAACCACACCACTGCAGGGCTCTAACACAGGCGATAACAATGCTGCACAAGAGGCCAGTACCAGAACTACTAATCTGACTTCTTGCATGATTGCACATCACGCTTTACCTCCATTATGCCCAACAGAAGTAGTGCACAACATGCTATCACACAGGAAGTCAGTAGTTCCAGCACTGCCCTCTTGCACAGCACTGTTACCACGTGTGTTGGAGCCTCACAGCAGCACAAGCAGTTCTGCAAAGCCAGTGTTACACTGCGGGACATGTAAGCCATTACATTTATTTAACTGGTATTACCTGAGTTTCCACAGTAGTGAGGTTCATATCAGGGACTTGCCGAATTGAAAATTTCCCTATAACTTTTCTTGGTATAACTGTTTTGATCCCTGGTTCATGAAAAGCTCCTTCTATTCCATGGACAGAGAGAGATGGGTAACACCACAAGTGTGAGAGTATATCTTCCTGAGGAACATAATTGAAAAAAACAGAAACAGATAATAAACCGCGAGTGGCTAAAGCCTTAATGAAGTAACTGGCACAATACAGTATTTTTCAAACTTTAACTCGCTGTGTGATAGCTGTCACAGGAAAAGCAGCTGAGGTAACAGTTTAAATGCCCCGTGAAAAATACTGTATTGTATACCTTATTGTATGAGGAATGTCCACTTACTGCATTGTATAGTGTCTGTGCTCTGGTTGTATGTGTGTGTTTAAATAAATACATACTACTGTGATAACACTACAAGGATCTGTGATAACACTACTACTACTGTGATAACACTATAAGGATCCTAGACGAAGATTGGTTTCTTACTACTTCTGACTTACTGTAACTAAGCCTGTACAAATCTGATGTTACCATAGAACCCTATTTGTAGACATTCAAAACATATTTACTTCTACAAATCTATTAAAGGCCCTAGTACGGAAGACAGACTATCGGAAGAGACCTTTCCTGAAGAAACGGAGTCAGTGTGGTCTTCACTATGTTAGCAAATATCTAATTGTAAATATTGGGGGCAAGACCCCACTGTGGTGTTGCAGTTTATGTGCTTTCCAGTCTCTGCTACTCATAACTTTTTACTGCATCTGTGGAAAAATGGCTAACACATATTCAGCAAGTAATTGTGAGTTTTAAAATGCCGGTTGTAGCACAAATAGTCAGGGTGTAGTGAGCTCACCAGGGGCTGCAGGACCAGCTCTTACTGGCAGCCCCCTTCCCCATGTTGCTGTGCATGCATGCAAGCGCATGCAGTCACGCCCCCTATGTATGATGAATAGGCAAGGACATAGCCACCAGTCACAAGACACAACCCCAATGGTGGGGGAATGAAACAGTGAGTGAAAGCAGCAAAAGGGCAGCACATTCATTGTCACTGCAGACACAGGCACAGCAGGGACTGATGAGCATCTGGCAGCCCCCTAGAGGCATGGTGGTCCCTGGAAGTGCTCGGGGTGGCTGCAGCCTGAGGATGCTTATCCCCCCGCCGCTCCTATGCTCAATGGTAGGCACATGTCTGCAAATAGTGCAAAAGGAAAGCTTTGAGAAAACATCGAAATGTGTGGATCAGGCTGGATGAAATAACATTACAGAACACTGGTTTATATCTCTTCCCACAATACAAAGGCTCTCCTGTGTCTATATAATAACCCAACCACATGGGTGGGCCCAATTACATAAATCTTTTCCATGGACTCAAAATATAGAAAGATGCTGAAAGGCATCATCTCATACTGTGCAGGAGGAGGCAATGATAAACCCCTCCAGTATTCTACCAAAGACAACCACAGGGCTCTGTGGTCACCAGGAGTCGACACTGACTCAATGGCACACTTTACCTTTATACATCATTTCTTTGGACCATTCTTTTTGAAAGGACTGTACCTTGGTGTCGTACAGAAGCGTTGTTACTCCAACATCAGCTTTATATTCTGTTAAGTTAAATGCTATTGGCTCATACTGCTTCTTTTGCTCTTCCACAATACAAGAAACATCATCATAGATTCCGGGGATCAGAATGTGACCTGATGAATCCACAAGACTGTCTATGGAACAGGGGAAAAACGTGTGTGTGTGTGTATGTGTGTACACACACACACACAACACGTTTGCTGTTGCTACCATCATACCAGACCTAGACTTACCAGACCTTTCTTATCCACTTAGCAGTATATTACATTTAAGACTAAAAGATGCTTCCACTATTGAGAATAAAATTAATTGCATTCTATTTGTGCCATGTAGATAAAAAGAGAAAGATTATCATTTTAAAACAGAAGGTACATCCTACCAGATGTTATGTCCTATTCTGATTTGGTGTTCTACTTCAATATTTTTTGGTGCTACAGCTAGTACTTTATAAGACATTTATTAACATGTTGTCCTTTGACACTTCCAAGGGGTTTTCTGGAAGAACATTATGCAATGCAGTCAACCTTGGCTCCTCTCATGCCCACACTCTTCCATCCTTGATCAGAGCATCCTTATGTCCATGTACATATATTTTCATTCACTAATAGGCAATGTGTGTTTTGGGTTCATTTCACTATCCCCAGCGACTTCTCAATCAAAAACCGGGTTTGCGGAGCGCTTGCTCCACAAACCCGGTTAAGGGGCGGGCTACTGGAGCGGGTTACTCGCTCAAGAACCACCGAGCTTGCAGCCAAGCCCGGTGGTTCTCACGACTGTAGAAAGTAGGGCTAGTGGAGGCTAGCCCGATTTTCTACAATCGTGTGAATAGCCTCATTATGTTGTACCTGTATTCAGTCTCTGCACATACGAATAGATTTGTGTGTAATGACTGCCTGCAATCATTTTAAAAGTGAACTTAGGTACAGGTTCCTCAAATGCATGGTAAAGAATACAGATGCATGTGAATAACTGTACCCGTGTGCACTGTACTACGAGTATGAGTGTTGAACATAATGTTTGAATAGGGCTAATGTAAATCCTAAACCAGTGTCTGGAGACAGTTTTGGTCTGGATTCGGGTGAACAAACAAACTTAATCCAGACATGACTCTGGCCCATGCTTTTGCTACATCCTGAATAGACTACTGTAATGCATTCTATGTGCGTCTGCCTTTGAAGACTTTTCAGAAGCTTCAGCTGGTCCAGAGTGCTGCTGCAAGAATGCATGTTAGAGCTAGTCACTATATGAACGTGACACCCATTCTGTGACAACTTCACTCGTTGCCGGTTTGCTTTCAGGCCCAATTAAAAGTGCTGGTATTAAACTTGGAAGTGCTCTATAGCCAGAAGCCAGGGTACCTGAAGGACTGCCTTCACCCTTATGAACCTGCCCCAGTCTTTAGATCTGCTCGAGTCGCAGGTCCTTTTCTGTGGCTTACACTGTCTTCAGTGTTTTCAGCAGCAACCAGAGACAGCAGTTGACTTCCTGATTAACACTGCATGTGTGCAGCTAAAGAAAGTACATGTGCAGTGCCAGTATTAAATCTCCTGCACGGAGAGAGGCAATTTTTGTCAATCCCCCCTCCCCCTGTAAATGGGTTTCTGAGGGTTGTGCAACCTTCAGCAATGCATTTTGGGATTGCAAGCACTTCCAGCAGGAGGAGGGATTGGTGAAAATCCAGCCTCCCGTGCAAGAGCACCCACACTTCAGAAGTGTCAATCATGCACACATGCTTGCACCCACACTTCAGAGGTGCCAGTGCTAGCATTACACACATGTGTTTTTTTAGCTGTATGGGCACAGCGTTAGTCAGGATGTCAGCCAGAGTTTTTTCATCTTGGCAATATGTCTGTGTAATGCCTCCCTGGGACGATCAGAAAATCTGCATCCTTTTTTTTTTAGAGAAGTCTTTGGCCTGGCTTACTTATTTTAAATTATCTGCCTGGCTTTTAATAATATAATATTTTGGCCACTACTCCTGTTCTAGTTGCTGTGCTGTTAAAATGTTTTTATATTGATATTTTAAAGTGCATGTTTTTAATTATCTTTTGTAATCCACCTTGGGGAGGCTTAAACTTGAAAGGTAGCATATAACTTTATTAAATAAATAAATAAATAAATAAATAAATAAATAAATAAATTTTATAAAACCAGGCTAAGCATCTTAATCTTTTGAGGTGCCCTTTGATTTTTGGACAAATCAACACAGATATTACCAAGCAGAGCTATCAGGTCAGACATAGGTTCATGGACGATGCCACCTGCAGCTCCAGAATGAAGGTCTTTTACACCACCTTCCACCTGATTGTAACAAAGAAAAATAATGATTCACACATAATTACCCCTGGTTTAATGATCACTTCACCCCAGTTCTGGTTGGGATTGGGGTGGGGGTGCGGGCCTTTAAGCAGATTTAAATGTGTAGTGTGGAGATGCTCATTATCTTTTATCTTTGCACAACTTCCTTAGACATTCACATTTTCTGGATTATGACAATAAGGTTTGAATGTCCTGTTGTCATGGAATAATGATTTAAAATGTGCCCTGTCTGTGAAGGAAGAATAATGCAGATGCAATCCCCAGAGTTATCTTGGGTTGCATCTGCTTGATTAGTGCTCAGAGATGTGAAGATACATTTGTTGGGACAAAATCATCATGGGGTGGGGGGAGGATGACTAGAACAGTCATTCTGAAAACTGGATATACTGCCTGTGACTGTGGCTGTACCTGTATAGCCACAGTTAACAATGGCAGCATCCATCAGCCTATGTCTCCTCATCCTGCCCCTATCAGCTGGGTGATCCTTATGTCCAGCTGTCTATGATTAGTGTGTGCATGGGGTGGGGGTGGGGGTGTACATCCAGGAATAAAATATATCTAGCTCCTCCATGTGCTGTTTCCATGCTCCCTGTAGAGCACTATTACACTAAGGCAAGAGCACAAGAAATGATTGCCTTAACACGGCCTCAAAATTCCATATGTACACATTTAAGCCAGTGTGGGGTAATGAAGAGAGCATTGTGTCTCAAGGAAGGAAGCCCAGTTTCAATTCTCTGGTCAGCTGCCATGAGAAGATTGGCAAGTCATTCCTTTCAACTTAATCTATTACAGATGTTTGTTGTAAGAATAAAATGAACTGATAAAAATAAATGCACACATTTTTTTTTTTAATGGGCAGCATGCAGACTACTGCTTTCAAAACTAGAATATGCTCTGTTTGCACAAGGCACGGGGAGAGTGATTTTCACTACTCCTCCCTTCCCTGTCCTACCCCCTGCAACCCACAACAAATCTACTCCTGAGGGTTCTTCAGACCCCTAGGGACATATTTTTCAGGGGCCATCTGCGAAAAATCACAAGCAGAATGTCTTCCATTCACATAAGTACTAATCTGGATGCTGCCTGATTACTATAAGAGAGCTTGAGGGTGGGGATAACACAGCACTGAGATGCTTAAGTGCACTCTCCTATTTGTGGTATGACAAAAGTAAAGTACATAAAGATTTTCTTAACCACTATATAAGAAGGAGTTTAATGAGAGTTTGGGTAAAATATAACAAACAAGTGAATTTTAGCCCGTTGAAAAACGGGCGCTAGTAATGCTTTCGGCCCCCGCCGCCGAACCACCCTCCCAGCTGCCCGATCCCACCATTTGTACAGGAAAGAGGAGCTCGCCAGCAGAGCTCCTCTTTCTGCAAAGGCTCTTCTCAAACTGGCGCTTTGAGCGGAAAGGACGCCCTTTCCGCTCAAAGCGCCAGTTTGAGAAGAGCCTTTGCAGAAAGAGGAGCTCTGCTAGCAAGCTCCTCTTTCCTGTACAAATGGTGGGATCGGGCAGCTGGGAGGGCGGTTCGGCGGCGGCATTTTTCAGGGCCAATTTGGCCCTTAGTAATTTGGCGGGGGGACGGGAATGGTGGGATCGGGCCCCAAGGTTTCCCCCCCGCCCGGCTTTACTGGCGGCGCCAGGCCTCGGCGGCGGCTCCGCCGCCACCTCGGCCAGCTTCCCCGCCGCCTCTTCCCCCGGCGCCTCTCTCCTTTATTTGCGGCCGCCTCACCCGCACTCCCGCCGCCAGTTGCCCCGGCGCGGCCACCGCCACCTCTGGCCATGGCCATGGCTGCGCCGCCGCCTCTCCCGCACTCTCCTCCTGGCGTAGGCGGCGGCCACTTCTCCTTCTCCCAGCCCCAACATGGCCGCCGGGTCCTGCCATTCGTGCCTCCCTTGCCCTGTTCTGGGCATGCCCAGAACAGGCCAGGCACGAACGCACGCTTGGTGTCCGTCCACGGATGGACACCAAGCGTTTTATTAGAGAGGATGGTTGGAACCTAAAACTCCGCTATGGTTATCCCCGATTGAAGCTTTAGTACGTAAAGAGGTAAATATGCAATCGCAATGGGGTACTTATAGGTATTTGTTATGTTTTCAAGACAAGGACTGTAAGTTAAAAAGTTTAATTGAAGTACAAAATTTGGTTAGTGATTGGTTTCAGTACCATCAGTTAAATGAAATTTACAAGAAGGATTTTAAAGTTGGGTTTGAGGATCAGATCTCGAGATTTGAGAAGGAGCTGTGTGAAAATGATGAAAAAATAGTTTCTAAAATGTACAAGCTCTTGCTTTTGGAGGAGACAAGAGATGAGGTGGTTAAAACGACTATGGTAAAATGGGCTCAAGATGTGGGGTATAATATAGAAATGGCAGCCTGGGAAAAATTATGGAAAACTGATTTAAAGTTCACTGCATGTTATGTTTTAAAAGAAAATTATTATAAAATGCTGTATTGGTGATATTTGACACCTAAAAAACTGGCATTAATGTATAAAAATGTTTCAAACAAATGTTGGAAATGTGGACACTCTGAAGGAACCTTTTTTCATATGTGGTGGTCTTATAGGAAGGCCAAGGCCTTTTGGGACATGATATATAATGAGTTAAAGAAAATTTTCAAAATGACATTTCCTAAGAAGCCAGAATCCTTCCTGCTGGGAATAACGCAAGGAGTGTTTTCTACAACTAACTTAACATTTTTTATGTATGCTACCATGTCGGCCAGAATAATATATGCGCAGAAATGGAAGAGTAATGAACTGCCCTCAAAAGATGATTGGCTGATAAAAATTTTGGAATACACGGAGATGGCAAAACTTACAGTACTGATAAGAGACCAAAATTTGGAATGCTTTAAAGAAGATTGGAAACCATTCTTATTATACTTAAAGAACTATTTTCCTAATATTGATTTTACAACAGGGTTTGAAATTTAGTAATATTAGCAGGTTGGGTAGATTAAAATCGAGGTTGTAAGGTTTTAGATATATGTTTTGAATTATTATTATAGCAAGGGTTAATTCTATAGTTGGTGATTCACGAGGAGGTGTGAGCGGGAAGTCAATATTTGTTTAATGTGAAGTGAATGTTAAGATATTTTTAAAATCAATAAAAATTTAAACAGTTAAAAAAAGAGATGCTTAAGTGCACTGGAATAGACTCAATTATAATGGAAGTAAAAGAGGGAATGGTCTATGAGACTTAAAATGTGCATCCCATCAGCCTAGTGGAAAACCCACAAAAATTATTCTCAGAATATTTTGGACACAAAGGTCTTCCATTTTGCATGTTTACCGTCACAGCAAAGCAGGCATTCCCCCGACTTCCGTACGTAAGAGCTGGTGTGCTCTTGCTGAGCCAAGTATTATCTGAAATCACAATATAGCTAATGTTGGAGAAAAATCTCTCATTTTCATTTTTAATTAAGTCTTCTAGCCCAGTGGACCCTGCTTCTTCCATGCCTTCAAGAACAAACTTGATGTTCACAGGTATCTTCTAAAAAAGAAAAAGAAAAAAAGGAAAGGAAAGGAAACATAGAGTCAGGTTAAGGAAAACTGTATCCTCAATAAAATGCCAATAATATAAGTTCTGTTATAGTGTCTAGGTAGTCATCTCAGAGATTCTAACCAAACTTATAACTGGTTGAAAGTGATCCATGATTTTTACCTTTGTGGCTCTATAGAGATCTATGGAAGTCAAAAGGTTGCTTAGTGATGTTAGTGAAATGAAACACAACATTTCAGAAATGAAGCATAAGGAACTTACACCGTCAGACCAACGATCTATTCTGTACTGTCTGTTCTGGTAAGCAGCAGGCTCCCAGGGTGAGGCTCTCTGACAGAGGCCTTCCCAGTCCTGGTACTAAAGGTCCTTTTAATTGCAGATGCCATGGAATGGATATATAGGTGAAACTCGGAAAATTAGAATATCGTGCAAAAGTCCATTAATTTCAGTAATGCAAATTAAAAGGTGAAACTGATATATGAGACAGACGCATTACATGCAAAGCGAGATAAGTCAAGCCTTAATTTGTTATAATTGTGATGATCATGGCGTACAGCTCATGAAAACCCCAAATCCACAATCTCAGAAAATTAGAATATTACATGGAACCAAGAAGACAAGGATTGTAGAATAGAACAATATCGGACCTCTGAAAAGTATAAGCATGCATATGTATTCAGTACTTGGTTTGGGCCCCTTTTGCAGCAATTACTGCCTCAATGCGGCGTGGCATGGATGCTATCAGCCTGTGGCACTGATGAGGTGTTATGGAAGACCAGGATGCTTCATTAGCGGCCTTCAGCTCTTCTGCATTGTTTGGTCTCATGTCTCTCATCCTTCTCTTGGCAATGCCCCATAGATTCTCTATGGGGTCAGGTCAGGCGAGTTTGCTGGCCAATCAAGCACAGTACACTGTATACTTTTCGGAGGTCCGATATTGTTCTATTCTTCAATCCTTGTCTTCTTGGTTCCATGTAATATTCTAATTTTCTGAGATTGTGGATTTGGGGTTCTCATAAGCTGTACACCATGATCATCACAATTATAACAAATTAAGGCTTGACTTATCTCGCTTTGCATGTAATGCGTCTGTCTCATATATCAGTTTCACCTTTTAATTTGCATTACTGAAATTAATGGACTTTTGCACGATATTCTAATTTTCCGAGTTTCACCTGTAATCCCATTATCTTGGAGGCAGGTACTCCATCTGAATTAGTTCACAGATTGGGCTTTCCTAGGCCATCATGGACAAGGAAAAAAAAATCTAGGCAGCCTGGAACACTACAGTCTTAAAGATCAAAGTATCCAGTGCTTTAGCTAATTACACCTGTTTATGTTTCCCAGACTATGGAAAACACCTATATCGGGCAGCAGCGATATAGGAAGATGCTGAAAAGCATCATCTCATACTGCGCAGGAGAAGGCAATGGTAAACCCCTCCTGTATTCTACCAAAGACAACCAGAGGGCTCTGTGGTTGCCAGGAGTCGACACCAACTTGATGGCACACTTTACTTTACCAAGTAAATTATGTGCTTTACTTGAGAAATGGCTCAATTTGTTAGCATGTATTGAGTTATAAGATAAACTCAGAAGGCACCACTCTATGAAAGGAGGGTAGGCCCATCTAATGTTCCTTCTAATTTTTTTCATCTGTGTGCGGAATGAGTATTGTTCTGGGCAGTGGTATCAAGGCAATATGCGTGCACATGGACTCGTGTGCCTTCCTGATTCAACCTTCTTGTGTGGGGCCATCCTGATTCAACCTGAGCGGGATCTAAAATGAACTAAGGGGACATTAAAAAACTTGTGAGTGTGCACGTGTGCACATGCCTTAGAGGGAACACTCAACACTGGGCCCATCCCTCTCCCAAGAATAATGACCCCTCCCCATCACAGAACACCCCATACCTTGCTCCACTAGAAAGCACCTAGAAAGAGCCTGCTACTTTGAACTGGCTTGGCATTTTGCTGGATAACACTTTTCCACCTTAGTATGACATTGTACGGATTGTAGATCCCAATGTAGAATTACATTTTCAAAATGCAGATTGATTATAGCTAGATATGGAAATGTGTCCTGTGGCTTGTGGGGAAACATGCATATTTTAAATAATACCCCCATTTCTGACCTGCTTTATCTTGCTACTGATTCTTTGGTTTCTGAACTCAGCTTGTGAGTTGACTTGCCTTATCTTGCTCCCCCATAGACCTGACCTCTTGGCTTCTGACTAGGATTGCAAACTAGGGACTTTTATAGAGTACATGTGACTATTTTGGGGACCAAATGACTTTTTTTTTCATTAGGACGAACAGAGACTATTTGGGGGGCCAAATAACTTTTGCATGTGTTGTAGGGTCCAAAATTCTCAGGAGCAGCTGGAACATTTTGTTCACTCCCAACACTTTGCTCTCATGAGCAGCTTCTCTTCCTCTGTCTCCTTCCCCAGCTGTCATTCTACTGACCATCCATGACAGAGGTGCCCCAAGGTAATTTTGGAGCCGGGACCTAAAGGCTTTTGGAGCCCGCCCACCCCTGCTGCAAGCGAAGCATCATTTTTTAACATGCAGGTTCTTGAGAACATAAACCACACCACCCAGGAGAAACGAAAGAGGATTTGGGGGGCCCCAGGGCAGGGGCATAACTACTATTAGGCAAGGGGAAGTGGTTGCCTGGGGGCCCCACTGCCTTGGGGGACCCCCCAGAGACACCTTACATGACTCCTCATTGCCCCCTGCCCAGCCCCAAGGCCCCTCAGCCACTTGCCCTGTTTGCGCTCTCTCCTGCTTGTCCTCCTGGCTGGCAATCTAAGCAGCAGACAAGGGGCCTGCAAAGAGCTCCTTTTCTCCCCACCAATCAGCTGATCGGTGGGTGGGCGGGGCTTCCAGGGAGGCCTCTGTGTAGGCCTCAGTGAAGCCTGAACTGGAGTAGGCTTGCAGGGAGGCCCCAAGGAAGGAAGGAGGCAGGCGGGCAGAGTGGCCCCCACAGTTCTCTGCAGCAGACGCTCTGCCCAGCCCAGCATAGCCAGGTAGAATGTGAACTCCTTTTTGTGGCCACCCCCCCCCATATATAAGGATCTGCTTGCCATAGGGCTTTGATGGGGGAGAGACTGAGGGGGGGGGAGATGATGAGGGGGGAGAGACTGAGAAGTCTCTGGATATTTCATTTAAAACAGCTTGGAAAATTTGCTGGCTTAAAAAAAACCCTATCTAAAAAGTCCTATAAGTGGCTTGTTTCATGGCAGAAAATTACAAAAACTTCTGGAACAAACAATATTATATTCATTCATTCATTCATGTATAAATGCACTTATGTTCAAGTTGTTTTGCAACCCAGAATGTCTGAGTGAGAACTGTAAAGCATGTGTGGTGCTTTTATTTTATTTTATTTGTCTTGTGTGTGAACTGCTCCCCAATAACTTGCAGGGACTTCAGGGTCAATCTGGCCAACATGTGAATGCAGCACCTCCATTCCAGAGGAGATGTGTGTTAAAAGGCTTTAAAAGCCTCCTGTGAAAAACCTCCTGCAATCAAACTTGACTGAATTTGTTCAGAATTCTGAGAAAACAAACATAGGCTCACACTGCCTGGTTGAGAGTCTCCTTTGCTAATCTGCAGTGAGGGTCCCATTTTAATAATTAGTGTTTCTAGTGTGTTCTAGGCAATAAAGTAGCAAAATATATAGTACTCAATGTATATCACTATATATTGTGAAGTGTGCGTGTGTGTATTCAGTAAAATGTATTTCTAGGCAGCATACTTATTTTAAAATATCAGACTTAAATCCTTGGGGGCCTGGGGTGTGCGGAGGCCCTGGACTTTGAGGGGGGGCATTTTAAAATCTTGTCTCTGGGCCCACTCCAAGCTTCGGCCTCGAACTCCAAGGGTAAGAGCACCTCTGATCCATCCAATGTGTAAGCCAGTGGTTAGGTTCTGCTTCAGTGGCAAGTTGCAGAGCCACATGATGCTGAAGCACAGATAGGTGAGTCCAACAGGTACAGCTTGCTTCCTTTATGTGGTGGCAACAGTGAGAAGCTAGCCAGATGGCACTTTGAAATTGCTTCAGTACATATAGGTTTGATGTCCATTCGTATGATCTTGGTTTTGACACTGTCTTGCATATGGGAACAGCAGGGAGCCGTTCGCATGGCCAAAGCCTGTTTTGGATCTAATCTTGACGTTTCAGGCTTAATATTTTGGGTCGTGAAATAGTATTTGGGTCATGAAATAGTAGCTGGTTTTCTGAGTTTTGAAAACAGTTTGCATGCTTGCTGGGATTACTCAGAAGTAAATGATTTAGTTCAGTGGGCTTCCTCCTAGGTAAGAGTGCATAGGATTGCAGCTATAGAAGTGTGGTTTACTTAAAGGAGTGTGTTAGGGATGTGCCCGAATAGTCTTCGGCACTGGCGGGGGTACTACTTTAAGGGCGGGAGAGGGTGTACTCACCCCCCCGCCATGTTTCCCCCGCCGGCGCTCTCCAAATTTCAAGCCCCTCGGGGCAGCAGCGTTCCTCCCTGCTGCCCCGTTCCCCCCATCGGCCGGAAGTGGCCAGAAGTTACATGCACCCGTCGTGCGCGTGCCCACCCGCCCGTCTGCCGTGCGCGCGCATGCACAATGGGCGCACGCGCGCTCGCAACTTCTGGCCACTTCCAACTGACGGGGGGGACGGGGCGGCAGGGAGGAACGCTGCCACCCCGAGGGGCTTGAAATATGGAGAGCGCTGGTGGGGGAAACGTGGCGGGGGGGTGAGTACACCCATTTCAGGCACCCATTTCAGGCACAAAATTAGGACATCTGTGGCTGTACTGGTGGATACCAAAGGGTTAATGGGTGCTGTATACCTGGCCCTCCTCTCTCTTTCCTGGAGTAATTGTTTCTGGTCATCCTTTGTTGCCATCTCCCCCCCACCCCATTCTCTCCAGCTGCTAATTGTGCAAGTGCAGTGAGTAATAAATACTACACGGGATAGGCAGGGAAACTAAATGCATCATATATATGCTTGTTGCTATTTTTAAAAACTTATTTTATAAAGATATATATTTGCCTTACATTTTACATAGATTACATATCTATATATAAAATGTCCAAGTAATGAAAGTGCTAGAATGTCCAACTCTATAAGGTCAATTTATTGGCTGAAATCAAAGGAGATTAATGATCTCTCTAGCATGTCACTAAAGAAATGTAAAATGCTTCCATTTCTGAAAGTCCACAGTTTTACTTACTAAGTTTTGTAATCTGAAAGCTTCCACTGCATGTATCCAGGCTAAAACAGGTCCCTTATCATCTGTTGCTCCACGTCCATAAAGGTTTCCTTAAGATAAACAAAGTTTAGTTTATATTAAAACTAAAGGTTTTTTTGCTAAAGGGTTTTTTTTTAAAATAAAAGGATGGAGATGTTTCCATCGGACTAAAATATTAGTATTTAGCTTGAGGAAGCCACAATTAATTTTTAAAACTTACCTGAGGTTAATGAAGGCTTTTTCAAATCATAAGAATATTGTGAAGTCAGAAAAATTTGTTGTAGTTAGAACAGAGCTTTTTCATCCACAACCGTGCCCTGCCATTTACTCAGCCTTCCTTTGTTTTACTTCTTTGAAGTATATCGATTCCCTTTCCCTGATATGTGAATGTTCTTTGCTGTTGCTTCCAAAACAGTGTGGTGGGCACAGTTATAGCTTGCTTCTGCAGCAAAGCTATTCTCCTATCCTCCTGCAGCAAAACTACCTATCCATTCATTTCTTGGATGTCACATTACTTGTGCTGTATTGGTCATAGTGCACATATAGTGCTAAGGGAAATAAATAATTTATTTTTATCACATGGAAGTTCCTAGGAAAAAGCAAAACATGGCACTGACAAAAAGCCATGGTGCAAATGCACAAGTTATTGTACCCCTAGGTGTCAAATACAACTAAAGAGAGTCACAACTAACTAAAGCCTCCTTGATGTTGATGGTACCTCAATACATCTGACTTAAGCAGAATTGGAGCCCTAACAGGGTTATATAAATCACAGCTATGGACACCACCACCATCAAAAGATTTGTCTCACTGTGATGTTGTTTCCCCTACCCCACCCCACCCTATCCCACAGATACTCTTACAAGAAGTTACAAAGGATAAAACTGAGAAGGAGCCTTCCTTTTTCTCCAAACTGTGAAATGAAGCAAAACATGACATGTTTATACATTAAAATAATGGTGACAAAAGCAACAGTGATACACATACCATTTCTTTCAGTCAGTATATATGGATCAGTTTCCCACCCATCTGCCTTTTTGGCAGGCATCACATCCAAGTGCCCATAAAAACACACAGTGGGTTTGTTTTCATCTTTTCCAAGCTCTGCTAGAATGACAGGTGGTAAAGCACTGTTCTGGTCATCCTGCTGCTGTATGAAGGTATTAAGATAATTGTCAGAGGACATTCAAAACTATAGAAGAATTTCTACTACCTATAGTGTTGCTATTCATACTTCTTTGTTGAGAACAATCACCATTCTGAATTACATGCTGAGGAATCAGACGGCCTAAGATAGTTTGGTGCCTACAGCATAAAAATCTAAATTGAACACTCATGGTGACAAAAGTGTACTCATAAACCAAATAATTGACAGTAGAGGGCTTTAAAAATATATCCCAAAATCTTCTTCCTAAGATAGGTTGCCCAACTGTCTAAATAGGGCCAGGTGAACAATTCTAAGAAACAGAGCATAAGAATTTACTTCTTTACTCTCCAATTCTTATACTATGGCTTAGTTCATTCTTATGGCAGTCAGTCCCCATATGCATTTCTTGGGAATGGGTGGACTGCCTTGGGCTTGCAAACAACTGCATAACTATCTCACTTGTGAGAGCTGTACACAGAGCTAACATGGTTTGCTCAATCATGGCAGCTCTCTTTTGAGCCACAGTGTTTACATACATTGGAACGGTCACATGCCTACTTTCCCTAAGTAACAGTTCTCACAATCTAAGTGACCACTGTCTGGTACCAACATATTTCAAGAGGTGGAGCAGAACATGTGTGCATTCCTTTAAGCAGGCACAGTCCCATTCTAAAGAATGGTTATTCTGTACATTTACCATACATTGTATTCTAGATCAGGACACAGTCACTCTGAATCCAAAATGAAAAACTTGATATTTTCAAAAGCCTTTCTTTTGGTGCAAAAGCGTCATGGATCTGGGCCTAATTTGTGAGTCTTGGGCCCTTGGAAATGTAATTTTTAGAAGGCTAAATAATAATTTACCAGAACTTGGTTTCCCTCTGGATCTGGATTTGCTTTGCTGTTTAGAAGATGTTATGGCACGAGCCAGTTTTGAGTTATGTTTTGACAGGTTCAATTATATCTTCAGATTATGTTAATGAATTAAAGTTAATAAATTAAAACTTTGCATGTAGATGCATATTGACAGGCATCTGAAGTTGTTCACAGTTAGAGTTGCCATGCTCCCCAAAATTCCAGGTTTCACCCAGATTTTAAGCATCTTATCCAGATTGCTTAGGCCACCCAGATTCACCCGGATTTCAGCTTTCTTTTTTTTTTTAAAGCTAAGCTCTAGCCCTTGTAGAAGCAGAGTTATGGAGCAAAACGTGAAGTCACTATTCCGCTCAAAAATTATTTTCAAGTCAATTTGCATAATATGCAAAATAGGCACCCGGATTTGAAAAGCCAGAATATGGAAACCCTATTGGCAGATTTTTTTCTTGAAATGCATCTTATCTGTAAGATAACAGTACAGGCTTGTAGACTCAGATGTCTTCTCCTAAGTGCATCTTTCCCCACAAAAAACTAGAGGGGGGAAATGAGGGTTTAGGAGTATTAGCCTGCAAAGGAAAGATGCTTAGAATCACAGAACTGGAAATTTAGGCAGGACCAATCCTTACGACCCACTGTCTCAAAGAAGAACCATCCACTCACCAGCTTCTCAACAATCAAGATCACATGGTTTCAGATTATTTAAGCAAGCATGTCAAGTCACTGTGATGCAGGAAAGCGCAATCTCCATCACCACCTTCACGAAATTTCTGTCAATCACATCTGAGGATCTATCAATCAAATCTTACCAAGGAATATTGGACCACAACTTCATACCAGTAATTCTGTAGCTGAAGCAGAAGAAGGTGTGAAATCTGAGATTACATTTAACTCCCCGCCCCCACCATAAAAGTGTTGTAGTTAGTTCAGTCTGATGGATGTGGTCAAGGAGAAGTAGGCTCTGCCATGGGTAGAACAAGGATTGAGAGAGAATGGAAGGAAGACTTACTATCTGTGCTTATGGATGAGAAAGAAATTGAATAAGCCTTAACCCCTTGAATAGGTGAGCAGTTATGTGTTTAATTATCGTGCAGCCAGGGCATTTTTCACACAGGGCTTTTCGCTCGCATCTCCTCCTGAATAGAGGGTGTGCATTCACATATCAGTCAGATTTACCCTGAAGTCCCTGTGAGCTGTCGGGAGCACTCCACTTCACACACAATTCAGGTTTTCCATTGCACATTAGACTGGAGCCCTATTTATATCTGGAGTAAAGAAATCCACTTTCTGCATTGGTTTTTTGGGACAACTTTGAACTCTCAGTAAAGCCTCACAGTAAACTTGCAGTAAAGCCTGCTGTGTGAAAAATGCCCTGGGGGGTTATTTTGGTTACTGTTTATTATGCTTGTGTGTAGTATTATTTAATTACAGGGCATTGTAAAACCTGATTTTTGTCGGTGGCCTTACTGGAAAGCTTCTTTTATCTGGAGGAACAGAGGAGAGTGGATTACCTTTGGAGAATTGGTTGTATGAATTTTATGTTGGAGTACACCCTTTCTGCAAGAAAAATTATTTTTTTCTTTATTCATTCCCAAGTTTCTTGGCTCAGTTGAACTTGAATTCTTAAAGAGAAATGGGGGTGGGGGAGAGAAGACCTGTGTTAGATTATGTTAAATGTTTATGCCTGTGTCTGTGTGTGCGTGCGTACATGGGCATGTGCGCATGTTTATGTGTATCAAGAGAATATATATGTATGTCCTACAAAAAGATGACTGATGACAGAGATAATCTGAGGAAATCAAATTTCAGATGAATGCTTCAGCTTACACCTTCATCAGCAACAGATGGTTTTTTTAAAAAAGGTTGTGTGAGCACATACAGCTCACGAGATGACAGTTAAGAATGCTGTGTTAGCAAAGCCCCTGGGCAGGTGACAAGAAAAGAATGATTGACAGATGTTGCAGATGGATGTAAGGTGATTTCATGCATTATCCTCCAATCCATAAGTGTGAGACCTTTGGTTCTATAGCTCCCAAAGATATTCTTATTTGTCTAGCATCTCATGATGTTTATGTTGCTCAATGGGAAATACTTCCATGTTCAACTAAAATTTGGCTTCCTCTAAATATCTGTGTTGTCAGTCATATTTTTGTACAAAATATATTTTTATAGACTGAGCACATCCTTCTGGGATCCAGAGCCTCCTGACAAGCCTGTTAAGTTGCTTTTCAACTAACTTGAAAGAATATATATTAACTAGCTGGCCCGGGCGCAGAGCATCTGCGCCTCTAGTTCTCTCCCTCCTTCCCCCTTCCTCTTGGCTCCCCCCTGCCCATTCTCTGCCCCCCACCTCTGCCGTTCCCCCCTACTGTTTTCTCCCCTCTCCTCTAGTGCTGCTGTTTTCTCTGTTCACTGCCGCTTTCCTCTCCCCCTCCCAGCAGCTTGCTTGTGAACTCTTGCGAGAGCTGCCACTCATGGGATTAGCAATGGGTACATCTTAGAGAATTATCTATATAGATTCATTTACCGTGTTACAGTTCTTCCAAATTCAATTGCTGTCTGATGGGATGGATATCTTGCTTGGAAAGATATCCTTTTCAGTTCTAACACAATCATTACGATCAAGTACCCGGATAGCAGTTGACACATGCGCAAAGATTTGAAACAGAGAACCACTGGTGGAGTTCCATTTGTTTCCTGCCTGCCCTCATTTCCTCACTAGAGCCCCTGTGCCCCACCTAAAAGCTGCTCTTAAAGCTTATATTTATATAACCAGAATGGTGTGCAGCAGAAGGGGCTCAAAAGAGGAGGAATCAGCAGAAATCAGACACAACCCCCCACCATCATAAGCCAAAGTGCTTTTCTTGCACAAAGGGCTCTTTTGGGCAAAACCAGGATGAATAATAACTGGATACCTGGTGAATGGGCAAGTTGATTATGCACACGTCAGCTCCTAAGGCTTGAAGTTTGTCTTTAGCTATCTCTATCATTTGTGTTATGTTTTGTCTGTATTTTGGTTGTATGGAATCGCTTTCCACTGCCACCCACTCCTTAAGAACCTGCAAGGACAAAAGCCAGTGATGAGCCCATGAAATGTCATACAAGTATTAATGTCCAATTGCATTTTTCTATTTTGTTTGGCACTTTGGATTCAAGTAATTATATTTAAGTTACCTTCAGTAAGACTATCTTACTGCTTTGTTTCTAGAAGAACACCGGCTAGAGAATCTTATACTAATATACAGTTTCAAATATAATCTTGGGAATCCAGCACATATTGTTTGCAGAGTTGGCAGTCGCTTCCTAATGATCTTCTGTCACTTACCTAATCATCAGTGGCCAGCATCATCCCAGTGCTACAAAACCTGCATTTCTGGCTGGAGAATACGCTAAACAGGTGTAGAACGGATAGAAGAATGAAAAATGCAACAAGGAAGCCATGTTTCCAGAGCGGTGTTCCCAGAGTTCTTCACATACGTTTGCTCTATTCAGACTATTTGCTCTATTATATTGTATGTGGGCAGATATATGTACATTTGAACATGCTTTTGTGTGAATGACTGTACATTTCTTCACTTTAAAAGTGAACCTAGGTACAACCTCCTCCGAATGCACACTACAGATAGGAAGCATTCTACTCTGCATATACTGAGAATACCATGTGAATGGCATACAGATATGTACATTAACTGTACATAGGGTGTACATGCACTGAATATCATGTGTGAATGTGTGCTATGATCTCATTGTAATTGTCACAACCATTCTGTTGGTTAGTTGAGTTTTATTATCCTCATATTGCAGGGAGAGGACTGAGAGACAATGACTTCCCAAAGGCTATTCAGTGAATTTGTGACAGATAATAGATTCAAACTGGGGACATCCAGATTTATAGTGCAGTCTCTTAGCTGCCACACAATTAGACCAGCTCTCAGAAATGCTTGCAATTCCATCAAGGTTTTCTTTTAAAAATAATGAAATTCAGGATGGTTTTGATCCATCTTTTAAAATTCTCTTTTCTTTTAATTTATTCTAAGAGACCTGTCACTATGGAGTCTTCCTTTTTAAGAGGAAGCATAGAGAAATGAGAACAATAAGAAAGTCCACCCACACAGTCTTCTTTTCTTGACATTTTGTTTGGACTGGGTAATTGCATTCTCTCTTTATTGTGAGATACACAATTGTCTGATTTCAGGAACACCCACCCATACAATGAATAATGCAAGTGCCATTAAGTAACTTTTGGCTTTCAGTTATTTTTAAAGACCACACTAAAAATGATGAGGCAGCCATCACCATCACCTCCCTCATCAGATTTGCTATGATGGACTATCAAGAGCCATTCAATCTCTATACCAGTAGGTCTCTGATATTGGGTTTTTTCTATATATATCTCTTAATGCTTATTTTTAATTATTTTTTTATCCTTACATTTTCCATTGCCAAATACAGCTCACAGTACATAGTTCTAATAAAATCTGGGGAATCCAGCACATAAACACTGTGGTTTGCAGAGCCAGCAGTAGCTTCTATTCTTATGTTTTTAATTAATTAATTAATTAATTAATTAATTAATTTTACACCTTCCTCACCAGAGTCCTACTTTTAGAGGTCAGAAGCACTAGAAGTAGCACTAGAGCCAACTTCTAATCTCTCAAGTGAGTTTAAAAGAATGAATAGGCTTTTCTCCAAGCAAAGGTTGTCTCACTGTAACAATACTCCTCCCTCCCACAATTCTTTATAACATTGACCAGTTATCACACTATGGCTGCAAAATCAAGACCAGGGCAAGAGTAGTGCAAAAAATAAAGCTGGTACCATTGTTCCTAATAAATAATAACATATACACACACTACAGGTGAAACTCGGAAAATTAGAATATCGTGCAAAAGTCCATTAATTTCAGTAATGCAAATTAAAAGGTGAAACTGATATATGAGACAGACGCATTACATGCAAAGCGAGATAAGTCAAGCCTTAATTTGTTATAATTGTGATGATCATGGCGTACAGCTCATGAAAACCCCAAATCCACAATCTCAGAAAATTAGAATATTACATGGAACCAAGAAGACAAGGATTGAAGAATAGAACAATATCGGACCTCTGAAAAGTATAAGCATGCATATGTATTCAGTACTTGGTTTGGGCCCCTTTTGCAGCAATTACTGCCTCAATGCGGCGTGGCATGGATGCTATCAGCCTGTGGCACTGATGAGGTATTATGGAAGACCAGGATGCTTCATTAGCGGCCTTCAGCAATTCTGCATTGTTTGGTCTCATGTCTCTCATCCTTCTCTCGGCAATGCCCCATAGATTCTCTATGGGGTCAGGTCAGGCAAGTTTGCTGGCCAATCAAGCACAGTACTTGTATACTTTTCAGAGGTCCGATATTGTTCTATTCTTCAATCCTTGTCTTCTTGGTTCCATGTAATATTCTAATTTTCTGGGATTGTGGATTTGGGGTTTTCATGAGCTGTACACCATGATCATCACAATTATAACAAATTAAGGCTTGACTTATCTCACTTTGCATGTAATGCGTCTGTCTCATATATCAGTTTCACCTTTTAATTTGCATTACTGAAATTAATGGACTTTTGCACGATATTCTAATTTTCCGAGTTTCACCTGTATCTTCATTATGAAGAGTTTGAAGCTACCTGAGCACTGCAGAAACATTTTGCATGCCTAAGGTCCCAGTTTGATTTCTGGAGTCCAATCTTTTGTGTCTTCAGATACAGTTAATAAAGACCCATCTGAAATGCTGGAGAGCCACTGCCACTGTAGACAATACTGGGCTAGATGGACCAGGATCTGACCCAGTCCAAGGCAGCTTCATGTGCTGATTATTCTGGACCTAGGTAAGAAGCTGGTATAGGGATGCCACACTCAGAATTAGCCCTGTCTCTAGTGCTCCTCTGCACTGGTTCTCTGCTCTAGCTGGTGCTATATTGGCTAAAGTTCCATGCAGTCAAACCTGTTGAACAGGGTTGAGCTACACATCTTTGAAAGATGATCTGTCTATTGTATTCAAATTCACATTAGGTGCTGTTTCTACCTGAACAAATTTATTTTGATTTTCATCGATGTAGTGGAAAATCTGTTTCTCCAAAGCTGTAATATTTGAAGCAGAGGATTTGCCCACATCAGAAAGCAGCATGAGGAGGAGGAGATGGAATATCTGCAAGTTATAAAGACAAGATTCAACATGTTAAAGAGCATCCTTAAATACATGCAATATGGAGCTACTCTGTAGTGGCCTGGTAGCACTACTCTGTAGTGGCCTGGAGCTACTCTGTAGTGGCCAATAGTAGCTGCAAGCTACTATTGCAGAAAGAACTCTCTCCAGGAAGAAGCAGCTACTTTAATGCACACAGTAGAGAGGAAAAATAAATCAAACTGGGAAATTGTTGAGCAATATTTAGATAATTTTATGCCCAGTGTACATGCATAATTCTTTCTATAGAGGCTTGTTGTTTCTGAATACTTAGTATATGAAAGAATGTTGAATGGCAGGTTTGGTATAGAAAACAGAAGTCAAAACATGTATAAGTATTTGCTCAGGGATTCATCAGTCTGTCTTTTCACTTTGAAAAATAAAACTGAACTGATTCAAATAGTACTTGCTATTTTGAATGTAACTTCTATCAAGGATAATGTTTCCTATGCAGGAATATATCGGGGAGTAAGTGGCTTCTGCAGATGATTAAATACCAAGATGCAGCTACAACATTCTACAACTGCTGAAGTCTTGCATATGTATAAGTCTTTAGGAATTTAATGTACTTGTGCAAGTCTTTAGGAATTTATTTTCTTTTACACAAAAGAAAAAGGCTCTTATTCTCTCTTTTCTTCTTTTTGCATTTTATCTCCTTGAAAGTTCTATAGTACACTGGAGGGTTTGGAGTCAAGTTTTCATAGCAGGAAAAGTGTGGCACCTTAGAACAAAAAGGACATGGACATTGCATTCAATTACACATCTCTTCTAGGGAAATTTTTTACTTCAGTGAAGCGCACCAAGATCTGTAGTTTATTTTAGTGCCTGGTAGATCAACTCCCAATTCTTAGATACTTGATTCCTGTACTAGATTTCTAAGCTACTGGTTTTCACTGACCCAAGGTCAGCTGTGGTTTTGTCAAAGTAAGACCACGTCAGCAACAGGTCAATTGAACAATGTAATATGACAAATACAGTATATTAAACACAGATCCATTTCAAATATATGTTGCTTAGGCTTGTATGGTTGCTAATGATGGCAATTTTATTCATTTATTTATCATATTTATATACCGCCTAATAAGTACATCTCTAGGTGGTGTATATAATCCAAATTACGATATAAAAATAAAAATAAACAAAACACTTCCACAGAATTAAAAAAAAACCAATTAAAATAATTTCACAGAATAAAAACAAATCATTTAAAATTATTTTTAATTAAAAGCCTGAGAAAACAGGTGTGTCTTAAGGGTCTTTTACAAAGCAATCAGCGATGAAGAAGCTCTTATTTTTGCAGGGAGTGCATTCCAAAGTCCTGGGGCAGCCACAAAGAAGGACTTGGCCTGAGTCGCCCTCAGATGAGCCGATGGCAACCATAACTGGACCTCCCCAGAAGATCTTTACAGGCGGCAGAGTTCATGACAAAGAAGGTGGTATCTTAAATACCCTGGACCTAAGTCATTCAAGATTTTATGGGTAAAGATGAGCATTATGTATTTCGCCGGGAAATATATCAGCAGCCAGTGCAATTCTTTCAGAATCGGTGTTATTTGGTCCCTTCCGGTTGTCCCACAGATTAACCTGGCTGCCGCATTCTGTACCAGTTGTAGTTTTTGAACTATGTAGAAAGGCAGCCCCACATAGAGTGCATTACAGTAGTCAAGCCTGGAGGTCACCAGCATATGTTCTACCCTTTTAAGGTCATTTACCTCCAGAAATGGACATTGTTCATCCTGAATGTGCAAGGGATAAGGTTGCCAAGTCCAGATGCTGAAAAAAGTCGATATCCATCACCAAAAAAGTGGAAATAGAGGGTGCTTTTCACAAAAAATGTCTCTAAATTGCATTAAATTTGCATATTATTGGTATTATAGTGCATATTTTGATAAAAACTGGATAATATGAGAATAAATATAGCTCACCACTGTGAAGCCGATGACCAGGGGAGCTGTATGTTTGCTCAGTCTGCTGTCTAGGTGCAGAGTTCTCAAGGCCTCAGCTACTTAACTGTACATTCATCTCCTGGCTAGGTTTACCACACACACACAGTCCTCTCTCTTCCCTCCCCAGCCAGGCCAGCAACTTCACTTCTTGGCTTGAGTCAGGGCAGCCAGCTAGCTACCAAGCTATTTGCATGCTAGCACAGTGGTGTGTACACGGTTTCCCACTCACTTGCTGTTCTCTATGACTGCAAACATTTATATGCCACTTTTCAACAGAAGGGTTCATAGTGCTTTTCAAAGTAATATGAATAATAAGATGTTTTCCTGTCTCCAAAGGGCTCGCAATCTAAAAAGAAAGGCAAGTTAACACCAGCATCAGCCACTGAAGGACTGCTGTGCTGGGGTTGGATAGGACCGGTTGCTCTCCCCACGGAAAATAGAAGAGACTTGCCACTTTAAAAGCCTTTTTACTCAGTTAGCACCTCAGTTTATCATTGAGTAAAGTTAGTCAGCTACCTGCTAGCTTCTCACCACTGCCACCACAGGAAGAAAGGAAGCGGCACCTGTTGGGCCCACCTATCTGGGTTCCTGCATCACGTGGCTCTGCAACTTGCCACTGAAGCAGAAGATGGATGGTCAGTCGGATGGCAGCAGGGGAAGGAGTCAAAGGGGGAAAAGCTGCTCATGAGAGCAGAAGTGTGGTGAGTGAACAAAATGTTACAGCTGCTCCGCAAAAAACTTTGGACACCACAACACATGCAAAAAGAAAAAGAAAAAAAGTCCAGTCCCCCAAATGATCTCTATTCCTCCTAATGCCCAAAAGTAATTTCATCAGGGTGGATTTGATTTAAATCAAACTGATTTAAATCACTAGCAGGGTGGATAAAAATAAAAAAAATCCAATTTAAATTAAAAAAAATCCGATTTAAATTTTAAAAAAATCAGATTTTTTTATTTAAATCGGATTTTTTTTATTTAAATCGGATTTTTTTTATTTTTATCCACCCTGCTAGTGATTTAAATCAGTTTGATTTAAATCAAATCCACCCTGAATTTCATCCCCCAAATTGTCACGTGTCTTCTATAAAAGTCCTAGTTGGCAACCTTAGCAAGGGACCCAGAAAAGGTGCTCGTCACTCAGTATGTTATGCTGCAGCGATGTTTGAAGATGGCAGCAAACCAACCAGACTTCAAAATTTGGCAGGGATTTCTCTCACATTTCTGAGCCAAGAAAACAAACAAGGAATAGTAATCTGAGGGGAACACACAGCTGAGAAATTCCAGCTAGTGATGGGACTGCTGAAATAACTAAAAGAGCCAACGAAAGAAGAGTTAAACATAACAAAGGGCATAACAAACGCCAGACTAGTCCTTTGAGCTACTTGCTTGAAATGGTCAGCTACCAGTGGCAGAATCAGTGGCTTGTTTTAGAGCAACTCATCTAAGAAAAGAATGCTGCTTCCTGTTGAAGGGCTATTTGCTAGAAAACACACTGGGATTTATACAATAGGCATCAAATTTGTCTCCTGTATCCAGTGGACTTTATTTTTCTGCTTTGTATCCCTCCTTTTTTGTGTGGGTTTTTGCAATAAAATAAAGTAACACTGCACCAGCTCTTAAGAATAACTTGTATTATCAATGTGCTCCTACTCTAAGTCTGCCCTTTACAACTCCATTACATTTAATGCTCTCATTGGCTGGTTTAGTCCATTTGACAATATCATTCAAGCAGACACGTTGAGATTTATAGAAGTGGTATCAATACACTTCTGTTACACATTTTGGTATTTTGTTAATTATTGCAGCCTACCCTGAATCATCATGCATAGAGGATATCAGGATGTCTTTCCACTTTCATTGCAAACAGCATCCTCAGGGATTCTTTTCTCATTCTATTTTGTATCTCTTTAAAAACATGCAAGTTATGGTAGCATTTTTTTTCTTGTTTAAGGAAGAGGCAGAAGAAGACACATGTAGGAGATTTAAATTTTAATATAACAACAGAAACAATACTACAGGTAAAAACAAAACAGCCTTAGGAAAGGGCGAGCCTTATTCTCTGGGTTGTAAAAAACAAAGCTGTCAACCAGCAGATGGCACTAATACACAGTTTGAAGGTATTCTTCATTCACTAGAGCTAAACAGTATAATTAGCAAGTACTGCGGTGTCTCCAAAACCCAAAACACCAAGGGCAGTGTTCTGCTCTTGCATGGTGTGCCTTATTAAGTTCCCTTTTCAGTGGTAGCTCCCCACACACACCCGCAGGCCTTGGACCTTGGGCTCTTCCCCTACACATACCCCACAGTCCAAGGCCCTCCACAGCAGTTTTCCATGAGATGTGAGAGGCTTACACCAAAAAGAGATATTATTATTAACATTTATATTCCACTCTTCCTCCAAGGAGCCCAGAGCGGTATACTACATACTTGAGTTTCTGCTCACAACAACCCTGTGAAGTAGGTTAGGCTGAGAGAGAAGTGACTGGCCCAGAGTCACCCAGCTAGTATCACAGCTGAATGGGGATTTGAACTCGGGTCTCCCCGGTCCTAGCCCAGCACTCTAACCACTACACCACACTGGCTCTTTTCCCCCATGGAAGAGCTTTCTGTTTACACATGGGGCCAGTTCAGATGGTACTTTTTAAACAGTCCTGCATCTGTGAAAGTAAGGTTCTAAACACTGGAAGAGAAGAATACACTCTACCCACATTGGTCTGTTCACCTGAATCTGCTTTCCAGGTGGGTATAAAAAACCCCACAGATATACTAAATGTGCTTTTAAAAGTATCATCTAAACTGGTGTGTGTTTAGTATATCTGTGGTTTTTTAAATACCCACTTGGAAAACAGATTCAGATGAACAGATCAGTGTGGGTAGAGTGTATTCTTCCAATCACGTGTTTAGAATCTTACTTTAAATTCCTTTCCTGGATGCAAGCCTCTCACTCCCCTCTCTCTGGTTCCCAGACTTCCTTTGTTGTATTTCCTGCTTCAAACACAGCATCTTCCCATAGATATAGGTACAAAAACTAATAGAGTCATGCACCATAATCAGCTGTTAAGACACAATTGTTTTTCAAGGCAGATAAGCCTGCTAGCTTGAAGTACACAAATTAAGTGGGCATGTTTGGAGATCTCAGGGTACACACCGTGTGCGTGCGTGTGCGTGTGTGTGTGTGTGTGTGTGTGTGTGTGTGTGTGTGTAAAAGGGTGTGCATTTTGCAAGTATTCTTCCAAATAGCAACCGCTTCTCTCTGTGACTCTAGGAGAGAGGAGAACTGGCCTTGTGGTAGCAAGCATGACTTGTCCCCTTAGCTAAGCAGGGTCCACCCTAGCTGTATATGAATGGGAGACTAGAAGTGTGAGCACTGTAAGATATTCCCCTTAGGGGATGGAGCCCAGTCCTGGGCTCTGTCCTGTTTACAATTCAAACTCTATGGTTAAGGGAGGAAACAGCACATTGCAATTCAGATGATTATCTAATCACTCAATAGTGACTACCTCACATTCTAAATCCTACATTACATCTAGTATTTAAATCCGGAGTATAGAATGTATGGTTTTCCATTCGGGTGATCATATGTACACGGGTAGAGGAATCTAATCAGGCATTGAAAGAATCATCTGAACTGGCCCATGAAGTACATGAACATATGGCTGGGTCCTGGCCAGCACTCAAAGACAAAGAGACAGGAAAATAAGAATTTGAGGTAAATGCTTATGTTTTTGTTCCAAGCAGTATAAATATTTCAGGGCAAACGTTATTGAATTTTTCAAAAATACAGGGCTGTTTCCCTTGTGAAATGGAAAAGGAAGATGGGTCAGTGAAGGACTATCCAAAGCTGCTTCCATAGTGTTGGTAGGGTCCAGCCCCAGCATCACTGTGAAGGTGTCAGTTGTATTACCAGTTGTCTTTTGCACTCGACATCTTCTGAATTTTCTTCACAACATAGTATCAACCAGTGATACCAATACCAATAAGTGTCTTTGAACCCTTTCGCTCAATTATAGCTATGCCCCTGGTTAAGCCATTTGACTTCAAGCAGTTTATTGGCACAAAGTTGAAACACCTTTTTTTTAGACAGACAATAGCTGAAGTTCCTTACGTGTATTTGTGAAGGAATTTTGAGCTAACAGAACTTCTCTTCATCGTGGGGATGGAACTCAGATATACTCAGAGTGGTCCTTGACCACCAATGGTTTTCCTGTTCATTCATTGGACTACCTCCCTCTCTTAAAGTCAAAGGGAAAGAAGCTTGCTTGCACAAGCACTCCACCTGTACAGGGGATAGTGTAAAGAGCATACAGGCTCTGCCTCAAACTTGATACCTTTAGATGGTATTATGCATTTAAACTAACACACAAACATGAATTTACTTCGAATATTATTTGGCATGCCCCCCCTCCCCACATCATCCCAGGTAGTTTGCCTGAACACCTTAGTCCCAATAGGAAATCTGAAGCCATGCCCCATCGCCTTCATTATTATTGCCTCCTTCTCAGCAACACCTGATAGTCTGCTAAGCAGCACCTTGAAATAAAGCAGCCTTTAGGATGACAGCCTTACAGAGCTGAGAAGGGCTCCTCTGTAAATGATTACCCCTTGCCACTCAGCCTTGAAGAACCAAGGCTTGTACTGGCAGAATTGAGATTTTTCCACAGGATATTTTTGGCTGGAGGTTTTTCAGACAGCAGGCTTTACCACAAGTTTATGGCAAAGCTTTACTGCAAGTTGGAAGTTGCCCCCCCAAAACTGAAGCAAAAAGTGGATTTCTTAAACCCTGGATATAAATCGGGCTACATGGGAAACAGCTTAACTAGCAAGCAGAAAGTTGCCGGTTTGAATTCCCGCTGGTATGTTTTCCAGACTATGGGAAACACCTATATCAGGCAGCAGCGATACAGAAAGATGCTGAAAGGCATCATCTCATACTGCACGGGAGAAGGCAATGGTAAATCCCTTCTGTACTCTACCAAAGACAACCACAGGGCTCTGTGGTCGCCAGGAGTCGAAATCGACTAGACAGCACACTTTACCTTTACACTCTAATGCACCATGAAAAACCTGAATTGTGTGTGAAACACACACCCTACATTCTGGAGGAGACACGAGCTGAGATAAGTCCGGGGGGGGGGGGGGAAAGCCTAGGAATCCGGGGGGGGGGGAGCCTAGGAAAAGCCTAGGAATCAACAACAACAACAAAGTTATCAAAGAAATGGACATAGGAAAAAAATGATGGTTCCAGAAACAGAAGGCAGAAGACCCCAACAACAGTCACTTGGATAGGGACAGTTTCTCTCCCACCCCCTTGCTAGATCTAAGAGAGCCGCTACTTTCAGAGGTGCGTCTTTCTTCTGTAACCCCATTTAAAACCGGCCGGGTAGGAAAGCGACAAAGCAGAGTCGCTCCAGAAGTTACATGGTCCTGGTGGATGGATACTTACAGACTGAATGGAATAGTGAGGGGCACCAGTCAGGGCTAAGCCCCCAAAGGGTTAGGGGGTGCAATTAATCTATTTCCAATCAATCTCGCAAGCCAGAATTGAAGCCAGCCAATCCCGTTACCGCCTGCTGTTGCTTCCCGTCTCCGGCAAAGGCCGTTCAAACGGTGCGCTTGCTGGGCAGAGGTGAGAGCCGTTCTCCTCGCGCACTCCCCTCCAGAGTCCAGACGGAATCGGAGGCAACAGCAGGAGTCTTAAGGAGCAAGCAGGGTGGGGCCAGCCTGATGAGCTTCTGCCAGCTCTGGAGGATGCCCTTGCGAAATCGGGGGCCGCTCCTGCCTGATGTTACAACAGACACCTCCTACAAACGCCAACAGAAGGGAATGCTTTCTTAGCTGCTTTGCAATTACTCCCAAGTAAGTCTCACTGACTCCCAAGTAAGTGTGCGCAGCATAGGAACATAGGAAGCTGCTGCCATATACTGTGTCAGACCATTGGTCCACCTAGCTCAGTATTGTCTACACAGACTGGCAGCAGCTTCTGGAAGGCTGCAGGCAAGAGGGAGCAAACTTGAAACCTGCTGCTCTTCCCAGAGTGGCTCCATCCCCTAAGGGGAATATTTCACAGGCTCACACTTCTAGCTTCCCTTTCCTATGCAACCAGGGTAGACTTAGCTTAAGGCGACAAGTCATGCTTGCTACCACAAGACCAGCTCTCTTCCCTAACAGTGCAGCCTTTTGTTTTGTTTCCAATCGTCAGCTTTGCAATTGGTTTTTTATTTTATTTTTACTTTTACACAATTCAAGTCAGGGGCCTACATGATTAGGAAAATTACTCAAAGTAATCCCATTGAAATTAAAAGGACAGGTTAGATATTGCCTAACTTGTCCTTTTAATTTCGGTGGGACTACTTTGAGTAATTTCCCCCACCACCCTAGCCTAGCAATAAAAATATAAAAATAAGAATGGAAGAGCAGCCCTACCGGATCAGGCACAAGGCCTATCTAGTCCGGAATCTTGTTTCACACAGTGGCCCACCAGAGGCAAGAGGTATGTGCATGCCCTCTCTCCTGCGGTTGCTCCCCTGCAACTGGTATTGAGAGGCATCATGCCTCTGTGGCTGGAGATGGCCCACAGCCACCAGACTAGTAGCCATTGATAGACCTGTCCACCATGAATCTGTCTAAACCCCTTTTAAAGCCGTCCAAGCTGGTGGCCACCACCACCACATCCCAGGGCAAAGAATTCCATAGATTAATTATGCACCGTGTGAAAAAGTACTTCCTCTTGTTGGTCCTAAATTTCCCAACCTTCGGTTTCATGGGGTGACAACTGGTTCTAGTGTTGTGTGAGAGGGAGAAGAATTTATCTCTTTCCACCCTCTCCACTCCATGCAGAATTTTATATACACCTTGATCATGTTTCCCCTTAGTCAATCCATGCATGGAACTTGGCTTCCTTTGTGCATTCACATCATGATGATCATCTAGGCCTCATTTGAATTGACTGGATGTGCCTCATGAGGATGGGTATCTGCTTCTCCATGGAGGCCACTGGTTGCTATGTGTACCTAGAGCTGGATTAAATCTGGTATGGTTTTCTGATATTAATAACACCTAAGTAATACCAAGGGACCATTCTGAACAGGAGTGGACCCAGACATTTTGCTGAGCAAACTAATACTCTTGGTCACTTAGGAATGATTAATACTTTGCCTTCAGTTGACATCAGCATTCATACAGCCATTTGTATTGTGACCAATGAAGCACAAGCAATAATGTATAAATACTTACACAGCCTTTTTCTTCTTGGCTTCCAGATCCAATTAGAAGAAGCAGCTGGAGGCCCAGCTCTTACTCCCCTCTATGAAATATTGATCTCATCCTGGAGTTGCACTCACACAAGACCATTGCATAACAACTCCAGCTCTGGCAGCTGCAATGGTGCTTGAAAAGAGAGCCACAGACTGGGGGGCTGCCGCTACCCAGCTGCCATGTCCTTACTGGTGGCCCCTCCCTCAACTGTCACCACAGAACAACTTGCTCTGAGGATAGAGTAGGGGGGAGAGAGCAAGTGAGACTAAGTAAGGCCCATGTTAAGATGTAAACGTGTGGCTTGATATATCTTATTTATTATTTCTCTGTGTAAACTGCCCTGAGCCATTTTTGGAAGGGCAGTATAGAAATCAAATGAATGAATAAATATAAATTAAATAAAATAAAAAATAAAACCTTCCCATCTCATTGAGAGCAGGGGGGGAGAAATTGGTGTGCATACGTGTGTTGGTCACACTAGATTGTGTAGCTCAGGGGTATAGCTATAATTAAGTGGATGGGTGCACGGATCCTCAGCGTTGGGCCCCCAGATGTTATTGGACTTCAACTCCCATAATCCCCAACCAGAGGCTACTGGGGCTTGGGATTATGGGAGTTGAAGTCCACTAACATCTGGGGGCCCAACGCTGAGGATCCCTAAACTTTAAAGAACCCAGGCCTCCCCCCCTCCCAAGAGCACCTCAGCTCCACCCCTCTCTATTTTCTTCATTATTTCTCTCACTCTGAGGGGCCGCCGGGGAGGGGACAAACATGGGCCTCCTCTCCCCTAGCTATGCCCCTAGTGTAGCTGTACTTTGGGCTTGTTTTTTAGTTCCTGAACAAAAAATAAAAATTAAGGGTGTCCTTAAAGCATGCCTAACTAGGTGTGTAATCTACCAGATCACACAAGGAAAGAGTAACAAGGATCGAAACCTGTTCTGCCAGATCACACAAGCAAGCTGTAACAAGGTTTGAAACCTATTCTGTCTTGCAAGCTGCGTGCATTTGTATGCTGCAATGTATTTGGCATTCCATGCCAAACTACATTTGTGAGAGATCGCGCCTCTGCTCACGAGCAGTGAAAAGGGCTCCAGAGTGGGCTGGGGGTTAAACCTACCTTCCCTGCAGACGATCGATGAGGTTAACGGAGCGCTTGCTCCCTTAACCTTGCTTTAAAGGGTGGCTAGTTTGGCGGATTCACTGCTATGGTGCCACCAGGATTGGCCCGATCCCAGTGGTTCATGTGCGCATGCAAAAATTGAGCTGGGCTCCCTTAGCCCGGTTTTGCACGTGCGTGTGAATCGCCTCATCATGTAGCAAAAGTTGATCACGTTCTAAGCTACACATAACAGAATATATATCCTTCCCCTTGTGACTACCCTCACTCCCTCCTCTTCAATAGGAGACAAAGAGCAGCACTTCCTTTGAAGACTGGGATGGGGGAGAAGTTTCTATTGAAGAAACTATTCCCTTAAGTGATATAGTATTTAAGCAACAAATTAAAGACAGGGGATTTCTGGTTGTCCCCAAGTCTTCAAACTCAGACAGATAACCATTTTACCACACATTCTACCATACATCTTCACCTGACTTGTGTGCTAAAATCTTCCTGTTAGAATGATATAGATCTGGGATGGGATTGATGGTTTGGTCATCTGTATGGACTCTTTGGGCAGGTTCAGACTTAACACAGAACCAAGATTTTCACCACCTCCCCCAGCCTCAGCAGTGTGCCTGCCTACTTCCTTTGTAGGTTAGGATATGCTAAGATTGGCGGGTTCAAGAAATTGTGACCAATCTTGGCCTATGCTAACCCACCTGCTCCAGGGAACCAGAGATCTGAAACTGGCTCCAATCCTTGGGTTCAGAACTCAGGTCCACAGGAGCAAATAGGTTAGTATATGACACAATTGGTGAGTTCAGACACTGCAACCAATCTCAGCATATCCTAGCCTAAACAGGAAGTAGGCATGCAGGGAAGAGCATGCGCTGCTAGAGCTACAAAGGAACTAGGCAAGCATGTGGGGATAGGAGGAAGGAGCACATCCTTTCAGGACAAGGGAGGTTCCACGAACCTCAGGGTCCACATTAAATCTGAAACTATCCTTCCTCTCTTTTGAAGATGTATTAATTACATTTTAAAGCTAGATACCCCAAACTAAGGAATACAGATTAGAAATACCACTTACCATGATAAAAGATCTGTTGGCAAAGGAATAAATGTTTTCACCTTCTTTTCAGCATAGGAAGTGATGCACAGTAAACAAAACTATCTTTACTGCAGAGCTTCAGTTTGCAGCTAGCCTTCTTATAAAAGCAACCGCCTCTATCTTTTTGTTTGTTGATTTTTAACATTTGTAGTGTCATGTGGCCACAGGACAAAGGACAAGTCAACAAGAGCAAAATTACACCACACTTGGATCCTGTTTTTATTAGGAAAAAAATCCAACACCGCAAATGCTGTGTTTAAAGTCTTAAAATAATAATAATAGACATTTGTGCCTTGCCTTTTCCCTTCTCTGAATCCCCACTTTGGAATTTATCTGTTTGTTCTGGGGAGGTATTATGTATGGCTAGAAACCAGGAAATACAAAATACCATAACTGCAAAAAATATTTGGTTGTATCTCTAGTATAGAAATCTCATTTGAATAGCCTAGCCTGGGAGGTGGACAAAGATGTGAAAAGCACATTAAAGAACTGAAATCAAGCATGAAAGACAACAGTAATCATGGTAAAAAGCTAATTTGCATTTGTTTCTTATTTTTAATCTTGAGGCTAGGAGATAAAGAGAACTACGCGCTGTCTCCATAAATGCAATAGGAACCAGCAAAAATGTACACTAATACATCAGCATCAGATGCCTCTGGCAAGCATTTAAGCAGAGTGCAATAAATTTAACTGGTTATGCAAAAAGAATACTGAAATTACTACCAAAGCAAATGGCAGAACTCACATTCCAAATCTGACATATGCTAACATGGTGATGCATAACGGTGGAATCAAGCTAGCAGTGGAGAATAAGCTATTTATTATTAAGTTCTGTCATTTTATATTTTATTTATAGTCTGAAAAGTGATTTAAGCCCCTTACATAATTCTGTTAATGAGCAGAAGGTGATTTATTCAGGTTCAAAAGCACTTCCTTTTAACACATGAACATATTTAAATTAATTTATTACATTTTAATTGAATGTATTCAACTCGAATAAAGCTGAAACAATTGGATCTTTTTCTTATAGCCAACAAATCTCCACTAAAATGGGGGGTGGGGAGAAGAGAGGACTGAGACAAAACCACTTAAAATCAAAGTTGTTGGTTCCTTGTAGCTCACTGTCATGGTGGGCAAACTAATATTTGTTATCTAGAACACCCATATTGAAGTTTAATGTTAGACAGCTGAGCTAGTCTGTTGTACTACAGAGATGGCGTTACACCTGAACATTAGGAGCTAAGGAACACTAGCTAGAGGGAGGCAGTGGTCCACTTTTCATCCACTTGCGAGCTTCCCAGAGATACCTGGTTGGACGCTGAGTGAATCAGGATGCTGGATTAGAGGGGCCTTTGGCCAGATGCAGCAGGGCTTTTCTTGTGTTCATAACTATAGAGGAAACTGGTAGAACTATGTAGATGAGGGGCTTCCACCCATGGGTCCCCAGAAGGCTAGGAATGATGAGAGTTGTAGTCCACATAATGTGGGATACAAGGCTGGGATCAGGCTCCCCTGATGCAGACAAACTGCTAAGACATTTTAATGATAGCAGAATGATTGGTTTAAAACTAAACTCATAGGAAAAAGTTATTGTTTTGATTCCGAAAGGAACATTAAAGTAAAGTGTGCCATCCAGTTGATTTCGACTCCTGGCGCCCAGAGTCCTGTGGTTGTCTTTGGTAGAATACAGGAGGGGTTTACCATTGCCTCCTCCCGCGCAGTATGAGATGATGCCTTTCAGCATCTTCCTATATCGCTGCTGTCCGATATAGTACCAGCGGGGATTTGAATTGGCAACCTTCTGCTTCTTAGTCAAAACATTTCCTTGCTGCACCACTTAAGGTGGCCTTAACATTAGCTGTGCCATTTAAGATGGTCCAGTCTGAATTACATATTGGGAGCCCAGATCAGAGCCCCGTGTGTGCAGTGTTGACAGGTTGCCCCGAATGCGTGAGACTTCATCTCAGCAGCAGCAGCCACCTGCACAAATCTAAAAGCTTTAGACAATCATCGTAACTTCTCAACAGATATGAATCCAACCTGACAGCAACACCTGCCTGACCATTAAGATCCACGACAGCAAGACTCCACAGTCCCCACTAGACTCTTGCATGTGGATACAGCTAAGAAGGGCCAGACATTGCACAATCCTAGTTTCTTTTCAACACACACATAGGACTATATTCAATCTGAACTCAAAAACCAAAAGTATGCCACTATGTCTCACATTTTACGCACTTCTTCCCAGAGCAACCTTTCACCTCATTTTAAAACAGAATGTGCACACTGGCAGTTTAAAGACAACTAGCTAAGGCGGTATTGGTTACAAGCCGTTTTGTGCATTTTGATTGTCCTTAAACAAACTTTTCATTTCTTCACTCTTTCCCATCCCTCTATCTTCTCTTCTTGTTATTGGATGCTCTGCTCTGATGTCACAGTGGTGTCATTTATTTATACATACATTTACATCCCGCTGTTCCTCCATGAAGCCCAGAGCGGTGTACCACATACTTTAGTTTCTGCTCACAACAACCCTGTGAAGTAGGTTAGGCTGAGAGAGAAGTGACTGGCCCAGAGTCACCCAGCTAGTATCATGGCTGAATGGGGATCTGAATTCGGGTCTCCCTGGTCCTAGTCCAGCACTCTAACCACTACACCATGCTGGCTCACGGCCTCACTGGCTGATATGAGCCAGCATGGTGTAGTGGTTAGAGTGCTGGACTAGGACCGGGGAGACCCAAGTTCAAATCCCCATTCAGCCATGAAACCAGTTGGGTGACTCTGGGCCAGTCACTTCTCTTTCAGCCTAGCCTACTTCACAGGGTTATTATGAAAGAGAAACTCCGTACTTATGAAAGAATACACCGCTCTGGGCTGCTTGGAGAAGGAGCGGGATATAAATGATGTAGTAGTAGTAGTAGTAGTAGTAGCAGTAATAATAATAATAATAATAATAATAATAATAATAATAATAAAGGTACATCTGCAAAAAATACAAGCTACCTGTAGCCAAAAATTGGTGGGACAATAAAATTGAAAAAGTTGAAGAAAATGAAGATGTAAAAATATTATGGGACTTCTGACTACAAACAGACAAACATCTGCCACACAATACACCAGATATCACTGTAGTCGAGAAGAAAGAAAAACAAGTCAAAATAATCGACATAGCAATACCAGGGGATAGCAGAATAGAAGAAAAAGAAATAGAAAAAAATCACCAAATACAAAGATCTACAAATTGAAATTGACAGGCTGTGACAGAAAAAGACCAAAATAATCCCAGTGGTAATTGGCGCCCTGGGTGCAGTTCCAAAAGACCTTGAAGAGCACCTCAACACCATAGGGGTCACCGAAATCACCATCAGCCAATTACAAAAAGCAGCTTTACTGGGAACAGCCTATATTCTGCGACGATATCTATAACAGCAACAACATTGACAATAAAATTCTGGCATCCCAGGTCCTTGGGAAGGACTCGATGTCTGGATAAAACAAACCAGTCAATAACACCTGCCTGACTGTGTAAATAAATAATAATATTTCCATGTCTAATGTATTGCTACTACAGAACGCTGCTATCAACCTAACAGCACAGCTGGGAAGTAACTTGCCTAGGGAGCAGGAGGTTGCTCGTTTGAATCCCCACTGGTATGTTTCCCAGACTATGGGAAACACCTATACAGCAGCAATATAGGAAGATGCTGAAAGGCATCATCTTATACTGTACAGGAGATGGCAATGGTAAACCCCTCCTGTATTCTACCAAAGAAAACCACACAGCTCTGTGGGCACCAGGAGTCAACACCGACTCGACAGCACAGCTTTACCTTTTACTTTACAGGACCCTAGCCAACACTGGATCTGTAGCCAGGTGCTAAGATGAATACTTGGAGACTTTTGTGCTTGTTTAAGTGCTGTAAGTTTTTGAATGCAATTCGATTCAGTAGTTTGAGTGTTTCAGTAAAAGGCAAGACAGAACACACATGCTACTTTGGTAAGAGATATGCTTAAAGGGATATGCATACGTGGTCTTTCTTCAGTGAATGCACAAAACCTACATAACACTAAACTATTCCCTAAAATATTGCAGAACTTGAGCTGTATACTCCCAGTTCTGCATGGTCATACTGACTTCCCCAAAGCAGCATGTTCATGTAAAGAAATCACCTGTCTCTGTGACAGGTAGGGAAAGTGGCTCAAAAGAGAAAACAAAATTGAAAACACACTTAGAATGCAGTGTGATTGGTTCACATTCTTTCATCCACCTAACCCTAAGTAAGGCTGTAGAAACTCAACTTCCCGAGGCTAGTCAGGAAGTCCCACCCAGTTAATCATAGAATTTTAGAGATTGAAGGAAATAGGAATGTGCACGGAACCAGCCAGGACAATTTGGCTAAAATCCGGATGGGATTCTAACCAACCCGGCCTCGGGTCTGGTTCTGCCATTGAACTGGGCCTAACTGGTTCGTGGGCCAGTTCGGGGTGTTCAGAGTTGCCATGCCCCCCCAAATTCCAGGTTTCACCCAGATTTTAAGCATCTCACCCAGATTTCAGCTTTTATTTTTAAAAAAGCAAAATAAAATAATAAAAAGCTAAGCTCTAGCCCTTGTAGAATCAGAGTTGTGGAGGAAAACATACAGTAACTAATCTGCTGAAAAATTATTTTCAAGCCAATTTACATAATATGCGAATTAGGCACCCGGATTTGAAAAGCCAGAATATGGCAACCCTAGGAGTGTTATACTTGTAAAGGGGAATCAGGCAAGATCCCCCCTTTATAAGTAAAGGGCATTCCCTATACTAATGTGTGTGTGTGTGGGGGGGAGTCAATAAAGGGTGAAGAGTGTCATCAAGTCGATTTCGACTCCTGGCGCCCACAGAGCCCTGTGGTTGTCTTTTGTAGAATACAGGAGGGGTTTACCATTGCCTCCTCTCGTGCAGTATGAGATGATGCCTTTCAGCATCTTCCTATATTGCTGCTGCCCGATATAGTACCAGCAGGGATTCGAACCAGCAACCTCCATTGGGCAAATGTTAGTCAAGCATTTCCCCACTGCGCCATTATGTGGCTCTGAGAAAGGGCACTGTTACCTTCATTTTAGAGGTGGCGGGGATGGTGGAGGCGGCTGTGGTGGAACCAGTGGTGGTGGCTCCTCCAAACCCCTGCCAGCCTTGCAAATGACAGCCCAAGCCAGCTGCAGCCTGGTTCAGGCCTCTCTGCATGTGCGGAGATTTTTGTGACCTCCCCGCATGCATGTAGCCAGCCTGGGCTGTCATTTGGCAGGCTGGCGGGTTTGTGTGTGGAGCCTCTGCTGCCTTTTTCTTCCCCCTGCCTTCGTATTAATATAGGGAATGCCCTTTACTTGTGAAGAGGAATCCTCACCAGATTCCCCTTTACAAGTTTACCCCCTTAACCGGTCCAATTCAAACTCTGACTGGCTAATTCCTCAGGGGGGCGGGGGGGGCGGTCCGGTTCAAACTCAGACCTCCCAAACCGGGCCAATCCAATTCGAACCACACTTTGAATCCTGTTAGCTGCTGCTTTGTATCTCATGGTTATATTGTATGTTTTTAAACTTTTACATTATATCTGTATTTTTATATTCAATTTGAATTCTTATTGTGTAGTTTTATTCCATTCTAATTCTTATTGTGTAGTTTTTAAAATTGGTTTTATATTTTTTTGTAAACCACCTTGAGATTATTTTAATGAAAGGTGGTGTATGTAAATTTAACAATAAATAAAATAAATAAATAAAGGCCAGCTCGCACATCCCTAGAAGGGACCTTGTAGGTCTTCTAGTCCAATCTTCTATTTAGTGCAGGAAACTGCTACAGAATCATCGCTATTTTCTTCCTTTAATGAAAAAAACCCATCACAGAATTGGTAGAGCCAGAGTTTTTTTATTTAGCAGCTTTCCATGTACAAAGAATGCCTTAGAAAAATACCAATTTGTTACTATTATCTGGAGTATTACCACAATAGCAGGCTCTGCAGATCTTGATGGTAACCGTCACAAAATGTTTAAAGAGACACAGCAAAATAGCAGTCACAAGCCCAGTGGGAAAAATGAAGAACTCCTTTGCCAACGTATCCATCTGCCTCAACAACCCTGCCCCCATCCAATTCATCTCAAAGCTTTCCAAGATGACTTTGGTGTGAACTTGTGAAAAGAGCACATGGTTCTTTCCTGGCAAGTGATGACCTCAGATTCTGGTCTGGTAACATTTAAAGCTATGCAAGTATGGAGAAGCTGATGAGGCAGTAATGAAGTATTTGTGGCCACTTGTGTTAGACTTTGGAAAAATTGGGTTCCACAGATAACACTTTCACATCTTCTGTTTGGAACAATAGGTAAGTAGAATGGAGATGTGGTACTGCTTGGGATGATGTACACTCTTTAAAAAGAAAAAGACATCTGTGTCTATAAAGTGCTCAATATGGCATTCAAAATTTTTTTTGCTAGGCATCTCAGTGTGAATTAGTCTGGTAGGAGAAATAGAAACAAAATTAGTGCAGTTTCAAGGTTGCAAGAAAGTACATTTGGGACCTGGACGTTCCTCAGAGCAACTTCATTTGCAAGAATGATTCAAATTCACTCCTTCAGCTGGGCAACTTCATGCAGGTACGCACCCAACAGTTTGACACCTTGAATATAATTGTACCTGGAAGTTAAGAAGAAATTTGGTATTAATACAAGGAACAAATATTACAAATCCAACCAATGCCAGTATAATCTAAAACTATGTTATATGTTCACGGAACTGACAAACAAAGAAGGGAACAGAGCTATTATTCCAAACATCCCATCTTAGAGGTGCATTACTTAAAAGCATCTTAGGTATCCTCTTCCAGGCCTTACCTGTTGAGTTTCTCATTCTGAGAATGGGCGCCATCATCTGCCGACCCAACAGGCAGCAGCATTACATTTTTGCCTGTTGCTTCTTGGAAGGTCAGAGTGACAGGAATGCTTCCTCCCTCTCTGGTCAAGTCTGGCTCCACTCCAAATACTTGGATGAAGGGAAGGAGAAGTTAAAATGGTCTTCGCTTTCTATACCATGCATCCCCACTGATACTTTTAATATTTAAGAAGAGGCCAATCCTCCTTTTAACACACCATCACTAGTAAGTCTCTTATATGATAAATATCCCTCTACAAATATAATTTTTGCCTCTGTGAAAATTGCTGCTTTACTTCCAGCATAAGTAATACCTAATGCTAGTACTACTAAGCTGGATATTTTAAAACTGACCAAGGTAGCTTTTGGTGGCAAAGTGACCCAGGCTTTAAACGCTAAAAAAATAATTTCTCTCAGGGATCATTTTGGCATCTGAAAGCATTTGCTCCTTAAGGAGCCAATCCTTTACTAAAATTTAAAGCAACTGCTTGGGACATGTAGAGCAGGAGTAGGTAAAAAGTAAATCAGGACCAACTGGTAGAGAACTGGATGATTTACAGTACATTGGAAAGGTTTCCCCGATTCCTAGTTGTTAATAGGAACAACACTTTTTTTGCTCTAAAACTGGCTGTTAGAATCCCTAATGATAAGTCATTCAGCTGACCTGCATGTACAAGTACAAACTGACATTTCAGCATATAGCTCATGGGTGCAGTATGCAATTGACTCCACCCCATTTTGTACCTGCTCCAGCCCTTTGCCACTACCTTGCGCCTGGTTGTGGTTCGTGGACCTTGGGCTTCGGTAAAAAAACAAGGTCTGTTTATGCCTGATCCAGAGTACTCACTCCCTTCCCACACAAACAGCACATTATTCGTCAAGTGGCCATTGTGAAGTTGGCAAACACTAACCACATGTTAGTACTGAGGGATGCAACAGGGGCTAATGTCTGAATATACTGAAAGTTAGTCAAATTAGACTAAGTGCGTCTGATGTACCATTGGGGATGCTTGAAGCAGGCTGAACAGATGTAAAGTGATCGGCAGAGATCAGAAGGGTAAGACCCTGTGCACCCAGTGACAGCAGTTTGGGGTGTGAGTGTCAGAGAACAGGGAGAACACACCTTTTTAAAACGGTGAACATCGCCACCGCTGGTGCCTGGCATCCTGCAGGAAGCTCAGGAAACCTACATAACATCCTGCAGGGAGCCTGTCCCACTCCATAGCTGGCCTCCTTGCATGTGAGGTGTCCATCTGAGTGGTCAGCACAGAACTCGACTGCCATGCTGACCACTCAAATGGTTGCCACACATGTTGGGAGGCCAGCTGAGTGGTGGAGGCAGGCGACCCCCCCCCCACGGGATTCTAGGTCAGCCTCCTGGGCTTCCTGCAGGATGCCGGGTGCCAGCAACATTTGCCATTTATTAAAAAGTTACCCCGCTCCCATTTTAACCCCCCCCCGTGCCAGAACTGCTGTTACTAGGTGCACCAAATATTCTCTCTCTGTGACTCTAGTCATTTGTAGATCTATGAGGTTATCATTCCCCATGCTTCCCAGAGGGAGAGTATGCCCACATTTTCCAGGAACTTTATGGAATTTGCCAGGGTTTTCCATTATTTTGGTAGGTGAGGTCTGGAACCTACCTGCAAAAACAGACTGTGTCTATCTTTTGTGATTTGCTCTCTCTCTCTCTCTCTCTTTGTGAAAGACAAAGTTATGAAAACCCTAGATATCTAATCAGGTTTTATGAGCTCCTTTACTCTACTATAAATATATGTAAATAGATTCGACATGCAGAGACCAAGACCTTTTGCTTACCCTGATATACTGCTTTTTATGTATTGGTAGGCCTCTTTGATCTTAAACAATGCAGACTATACTGACCTGTTCGCATAGCTCTTCTGCCAGCCATATAGTGGGGATGGTTGAAATCTGACACCCAAGGTTTTCCACCATGGCCCAGGTATACTTTGAACTTATTGGGACTGTGCAGCTCTGCAAACTTTTTGTACAAGTAATCTTGAACCTATAATCAATACAAAGCCTATAAATAATATAATAATAAATACAAAGCATTGACCAATCAGGACTTCTTGACAGGAAGCAGAGCTAGACTTAAATTCCATTTTCACCTCTAGAAAGCAAAGCAAGATTCATATCTACAACCAAAGCACTAACTATCCCCACACTGTCAGATTTAGTTCCCCATGTCATTGAGCTCAACACCTTTCATAGCAGGGGCAGGCCTGAAACTGTTTGTATACAAATATCTTATCCACCGGTTGTACATATATTCCTTAATACCCTGGACGCAATGCCCAAGAGAATGCCTAGTCCCCTGGAAATAAAGTATTCCATTTTAAGAAATTTGTGGATAGAGATTATGGTGGGGGGTGGGAAAGGATTCAAAGATCACACCTGCAAGAGCCAGATAAAGCAGCAGGCATTTGTAGGGCCATCCCAATCATAGATACAGAGCTCCTGCTCCCTCACCCCCAATCCTAAACTCAACAGCAGCTCTTGCTACTAGAACATTGCTCTAATTTGATATTTGATGATTTTAAAATGCTGCTGGTTTAGACTAGAGTTAAGGCTCTCTCATTCTGGCTCAACCTCCACAAAACCAGGTGACTGGAACCTAAAGCTAATGGCTTAATAGACATGCCACAATGTCACAAGTTGTGCTGGCTTCCAACTTGCCCTCCATGCACCCACACTTTTTCTTGGTCTTTGAGGCCCAAATCAAGATGGGGAGGATGGAGTGCCAGGAACCAGCAGTCAACTCTGTGAAAAACGTATAGTGTATTCAGGCTTTGTGACTTAAGGAGGCTGTTCTCACAAGTGGTTTTGCTAGCTTGTGAGAACCAATGGGCTTGAGAGCGAGCCCAGTGGCCCCACGGCGGCAAGCCCGCCTACGTAGCCACCTCCTTAAATGAGGTTAACGCAGTGAGAGCTCTATTAAACTTGTTAAATTGCTCATGTGTCAACTGTGGCTGCTTGCAGCCATGCTCGGGGTGGGGGGGAGCTCAGTGGGGCAGGGTGCCACATGGCAGCGCTTCCCTGCGCCTGACCCCCGGAGCTGCCAGGCGAGCTGTGGCCGGGCACAGGAGTGCTGGAGACAAGCCACCCATCATCTGGGTGGGCGTCTGCCTGCCCAGAGCCTGAAGGAGGATTGCCTGCGGGGAGGTAAGCACTTTTGGACTTCCTCCATGCAAAAGAGGGTAACCCTTCCCACCTGATCATGAGAAGAGCTTCAAGGTATAAAAGTTTATTCTTTATACAAGAGAACATCAAGTAACTACTAACCAGTTGCTTTTATACCACCACTGAAATTTAATAACTATTAGTCTTGTCTCCCTATACTAACAGTTTAAGTTCAATGACTTTTCATTTGTAAGGCACTGGTGGCCATATACAGTGTTCAGGTTGATGTACAACTTTGCCATCAGAGAAGGTAAAAGTAGTGGTAAGATTATCTAGACCAATCAACTTCAGCTTTTTCAACAAGGTCCCACCTTTCACCCAAATCTGCATGTGACTTTTTTTTTTTAGTACACTCATCTTTCTGCTTCTATCTTCCAATCCCCTCTTTCACTTCCTTTCCTTTTAAAAAGAATTGTTTTTTTTTTAAAAAATGCATCATCTTAGGTTAGCCCTTGATCTGGTTTTGGAACTCGAACCACCAGCTGAAGACAAATTATCTCAACAGCTCAAGCAACACAGAGTTTATATGTGTGTGCACACACTGCTCCCCCACACCCATACCTGTTTGGACACAACTTCTGGAGTCATGTCTGGCACCAGTCTGATTGAAAATTTGCCTGTCACTTTCCGTGGAATCACAGTTTTAGCCCCTGATCCTGAGAAAGCTCCTTCTATTCCATGAAGAGATAAGGATGGGTATCGCCACCTATGCATCAAGACATCTTTCTAAAATAAAAAGATTTTAAAAGAAAACACATATTACAGTTGCATTCCAAAAATCAGCCATGAGCATTCTGTCTATGAGAGAATGATGTAGTTAGAGCCTATTGGGCCAACCTAGGTAGCAGAAGGATTTACAAACTGTCAGGTTTACAAACTTGCAGATTTCTCCACCAACTTGAATTGGTCATTTTATCTACTCTGTTCCTGCTTTCCTTTGAAGACAAGATGGCAACTACCAAAGACTTAATAATGGACATGCTACAGGAATACCTTGCTAATGGCAATTAGGACCCCAACCTCTCTAGTCTCCATGCACCAAGAAGAGTGTCAGGGAAGTGCATAGCAAGAGTGATCTTTTACACCTAGAGGATCTGAAACCAGAAGACCCCTTGTACCTTTGTGCCATGCAGCAGTCGTGTGGCTCCTATATCCTTTGCATACTCTGCCAGATCAAAGTCAATTTTGTCATAAAGCTGATGCTCCTCATCAGTAAGGGAAGCCACTGCATCATAAATGCCAGGAATGAGGATCTTTCCTTTTTTATCCACTAGGGAGCCTGCAAGGCAAAAAAGACATGGAGAATGTGAGGCGGCCTGATAACATCAGAAATCTTGAAATGCAGTTTACTGGTTTTTACATCTTCATATTTTGGTATAAGATACTAAAAAAAAAAATTGTACTGGAATGGCAGTTCAGAGGAGAAGCAAAAATGGAGAATGGTGCACCCTAGGCAGAACCTGCTCACCAAATGCCAACAGAGGGAGAAGAGAAAACATCCTGTTTTTCATGGGCGTTTAGTTTCCTCAGCAATTTAAAAACAAACAAAGACCACACAGTTCTGGCACTGATATTTTATTTGGCTGACAGCTCTACCAGCTAAGCAATCTGTTTTACAGCCAGTTCATACAAATCTTCTGGGGGATTATGTTGATCAGCCCAGGTTCAACGCAGCGGTGGCCATCATCTGAGCACTAGTCCACTGTGTACCCGTCTCTTGCTGTAGGACACCAGTGCCAAAACCTTGGACTGACAAGAACTCAAAAGATTGAAAAATAAGCCCCCTAAAATACCATGTTAACCAGCTGTTTGCATGAAACAGTGACGGGGCTCAAATATTTTCCTTTCATTTAGGGCCAAACTACATGTTATAATAAAGGGGTGGGGGATCAGAATCAAAACTAAGGCATTGAACCCTTTCCTACCATTGTGCCATGCAGTGGGCAAAGATCACCCCCTGGAAGCTGCAATTAGCCCCACAAGGGAAGCTTCCATTGGTACCCATAGAACCTCCCTACTGGGGCTAATAACAGCTTCAAAGTGGGGAGGCAACTTTGTAGGACTGTGGCTGAGAATGGCCATGGACTACAACATGCCCTCTTCTGGCATGTTGTAGTCCCAATCCTAATCAGGTCTCTCCCTCAGCTCCACTATTATTTATCTTAAATTCAGGGCCAGATTTGGCATTCATCATAATACATGGTTTGGCCTTTACTGAAGCTTATTTTGAAACATTGCAAAGTTGGCTCCAACTACGGCATAACTTTAATTTGCCTTCTTTAGTTCTCAAATTAAAGATTAGCCAACATTACCTAGTGTTCTCAAATGTAACATAAACAAATTATAGTTTGCCATGAGTTTGCAGAGGTGACACATGCCAAGCCCTTCGTTATAACTGCTTGCTCATGAGAGGTTGCAAAGATCCATCAATTCTCACAAGGTTTTGCTACATGTATTTGTACAGTAGTTATTAATTTCCAAGAGTCTAGAATTAATTGCTGTTTGTTAAGACCAAAGGTTCTTCCCTTGAATACAATCTTCTTGGTTCAGAGTTTTCACTTGTTCATCTACTTCAAGAGGCCTTTACATTTTTATTTCTAGAGCCAAGAAACCTTTGGCACAACTGTCAACCAAGTCAATTTGTCAGCCAGGATTCAGGGCCAAACTTATAATGCCAAAGTGAAGACTGAGTGGATATGAACTGAGGCATGGAAGTAGTCATCTGAGTGACTGCATAACACAACCCTTGTCCAATGCACCACCAACATACTATTGGATGATCTACAGCGGTGCAGTAGAAGTGCGTTTAGTTTCATGTAGGGCGAAGCAATCACACAGTTGCTTTAGCAAATGGCTAAAGCAGTTCTAATCCACTACAAGCTGACATGCCTTTCAGTACTGAGGCAACACACGTGCCTATTCATTCAGACTATTCACTCCATGTGGATTAAACACACTAGAAAAGGAAACAATATGGATACCTATGAAATACGAGATTACCTAATAGGGCAGGGCACCTCGCAAATGATGTGCTGTCCTGGGACCACCACCAGTCCCTGTACTCTTGCTACCCTCAACTCATTTCTCGGCCCTCAATTCCTGCCTGTAGGCTTCCAGCGGCCTCTGGTGGGCCACTGTGTGAAACAGGATGATGGACTAGATGGGCCTTGGGCCTGATCCAGCAGGGCTGTTCTTATGTACCAATGGGAAGCGGGAAGGGGAAATGCCAGCAACTATTCCCTGCAGGCATGTTTTCTTACAAACCCATGCATGCACATGCAGAAAGTTGCAAGTGGCAGAAGAGTAACTAATGCAGGGGTGGGCAAGCTTGGCCGTCCAGCTGTTTAACTACAACTCCCATCTTCTCCAGACACAATAAACTATGACTAAGGAAGATGGGAGTTGTAGTTCAACAACAGCTAGAGGGCAATGGCCCTGCTGGGCAATGGCAAAGGGATAGGAAAATCCTTTACAAAGTGGGCTTGACAAGCTGGGGTGTGAGAGGTACCTGTAGAAGTAAAGGATAAGGTGCTTGCTGGTAGCAGCACTACCCCCTACCCCCGGCAGCCCACGTGGTGGTGGCGGCAGCAGCACTCACCTGGCCTCTGCATATACTGCTGGGTGGGGAGCGCTGCTGCTAGTAAGCACCTTACCCTCTACTTCTACAGGTGCCTCTTGCTGCCCTCCCCCGGGCTTGTCAAGCCCTCTTTGTAGAGGATCCCCCTATTTCCTTTACAAGCAATGGGGAATCCTCACTGGATTCCCCTTTAAGTAGCAGCATCAACCGTCAAAGTGGTTCGAAGCAAACTGGGCTCAATTCAGTTTGACCGCAGATCGGGCCCCTTCCCCAAAGGCTGGTCTGGCTCACGACAGAGCCACTTGAATTGGCCCAGTTCGCATCAGACCATTGGTGCACACCCCTATTAAGAGGCTTCCCAGGCCTCGTTAGGTGTCTGTTGATACACAGGAATTTTGTATGCAACTACCAATCCACTCACTTGCCTCTTACATACTGCCAATTTTCTTTTCAAATTGCTGCTGTTCAGCCAATGCCTTGCATGAAATTTACATTGAAGCTACAGATAGATTTAAATTATCTGCCTCAGCATGTGGAAGGAACAGACACACAGCCAAGAAAGAACCTTACTATGCTCTGTATATATCAGCTAGATCCAGATTATTTAAGTATACCTTTATCCTACAAAAAGATCTTTGCCCTCTCTTTAAAACTATAGGCAGTCTGTCAACTATTAATTTTGCCATCACCATAAGCTTTTAGGTGTGTCATATCAAGCTCTTTTGCAATGAAAAGACCTTTGAACTACAGCAAATTGATATTTCTCTTTCCATTTCTAGAAGATTCCTATTTGTGCTGATGTGTAGCCCTTACCCATCAGAGCAATAAGATCTGTCATAGCTTCATGTACCGAACCACCATATACTCCAGAGTGAAGATCCTTGTCACTGCATTCCACCTTTATGCAAGAAAAAAACAACACACACACTGACAGTCACATGTCTTTTGTATTATTTTAATCTTTCAGAGCTTTTTGACAGCCAGTGACTTGTAACACTATTGCACATGTCAGAGTTAAGTTGCTGGCAGCCAGGATTTGAATTGCAAGAGTAATATGGCTACAGTCTGTTGCAAATTAAGATTTTCTGAAACAGACATTTCACAGATAGAAGAGCTACTGAATTTTAGTATCCTGCTCATGCTCAAAACCCAGATTGAGAGCGGCCCAGTTCAGACATCACATCAATGGTCCAACAAGCCAACTCCCTACAAAGCAAGATTGCAAAACAGTTTGATCCTGGTTTTCAGGGAATGATTTAACTACTGTCTCCCAATTCAGATGTCACAGCAACCTGTAAGTCAACAGACAACGAAGTTTTCTATGAAGCCAAGGCCACAAGGAAGAGGTGGGGAAGGAGGAAGAGCTAAACCCCATCACTACTTCTACTCGCGCTAAATAGTTATGACTGTTGGAGCAGGAACATGTACCAGAACCAGGCCAGTCTGTTTATGAATAGCTGTAAGAATTGCTCTCCAAAACCAAATTCCCAAGATTAGTTTTATAATGTATATATTTATAAGATTTGCTTTTATAACAGGACTCCTACACATGCCTGATTATCAATGTTTATATTTGCATACGACTTAACATTTGTTTAAAATTAAAAATAAAATAAAATTGAAAAGTGTATATCCGGTGCAAGTTAAAAATAAAAATTCGAGGCAGTTTAAGTCAAGAAAGTAGAAACAGAATAATAGTGAGAAAAAACAAGCTATATAAATAATATACATAAATATTAAATGAAATGCTACTGAAAGATCAAAACCCCATGCATTTTATTACTTTCTGCATTCTCTTCTTCATAGAAGCCAACTGGCATGCCAATACAAGACCCCAAAACTTCACAATCTCAATATTTTATTTGCTAGAATTGACAATATGCCCCCTGGTTTCTCAGGAGGAATATTCACTCTTTGGTTCTTTACCTCTATGAAGTAGTAGCAGATACCCCTGAGGCCGTAGGTGATGCAGGGCTTCTTCTTGCCCAGCCAGTAGTTATCAGAGATACAAACATAGTCTACATCTTTGAAGAAAGCATCTTTCTGTGCAAAAATCAAGTCATCAAGTCCTTCAGACCCAGACTCTTCCATACCTTCAAAGCAGAACTTGACGTTCACTGGTATTTCCTGTAGGGAGGAAACAAAACAGCACAATCAGAAAAATGTGGGAGAGTTACATACACTCACGTTCTTTCTGACCCCACACAATCTCTGTCTTGTGTTGAATGTGTCTCTGTCCCAGACCAAGGTCACACAACCACAAGCTTTATGGCTGAGCAGGGATTTGAATCTGGATTTCCCAAAGCCCAACACTCAGGCACTACACTAAATGAGCAAAAGTACAAATCTATACACATACACAGTTACAGAATCAATAGCAGTGGTCTGAATGGCACAGCATAACCTTAACCATAGCGTACCAGGCACTAGGTTAAAATGAGAGCAAGACCATCATCATCCGTGTGTGAAACTGTTTAGAGGAATATAACACATTCTGAACCATCTATTAAATTCATACATTTGCCCTTTCTAGTTTATTAACCAGAAGGAAACTGCAGAGGTTCTGTATGGGCCAGTTCAGCCATCAAACAGAACTATGGTTAAAGCCTGGTTCCACAACAAGCCCAAGATCTGGTACCAAACTGTTCCCCGTCACCATGTGAGAGCCTCCAAGTTAGTCTTTTTTGGATATGAGTTAGAAATAAACCAAGATCAGTTATGATGTCTGAATGGACCAATCTTGCTTTATTCTAACCAACCCCTGCTAACTTGGCAAAGTGGTACCTTTTAACATGGTGATTCTCTTTATTTAGCAGGGGGAGAGAAACTGGCCCTATCCACCCGCCGCACAGTACCTCCAGTGACTGTTGCTGGTGTCTGTCTGATGTTTCTTTTTAGACTGTGAGCCCTCTGGGGACAGGGACAGGGATCCATCTTATTTATTTATTATTTTTCTGTGTAAACCGCCCTGAGCCATTTTTGGAAGGGCAGTATAGAAATTGAATAAATAATAAAATAAAATAAAATAAAATAATATTAATAACTTCCCTTAAATAAAACAACTGTGAACTAAACATTTGAAGCAGGTTTCATCAGTTTGGATCAATTTGTTTGGATCAAACCAAGATCAATTTTGATCTTGGTTTGCTTCTAACCTAAACTGGAACTAGAATTCCTTGGAGGCTTGTGCAGGTGGGATGTGTGAACACATGTGCTCCCAAGCCTCGGGGACATCAAATGGAACGAAGTTTTAACCATGCTTCTGCACAATGTCTGAACTGGCCCTGTGCCTGACCTGGATAAATAATATTCTACCAGCCTTAAATCAGCTAGCACAAGCTGTAAGATCTAGCAGCAGGAATAAAGGTGCATATTCACACTCAGTAATAGTGCATACAGAAAGTCTAGAATGGTGGGAGCAGTTAATTTATATATACACAAACACCATACTGAGTAACTGCTTTAAGTGTACTGTAATTTTATATTTTATCATTGTTGGATACCTTGGGAGGGTCTTTTCTTTGACAGAAAAACAGAGATAGCAATCAATAGCTACCAGGGCTTAAACTTTTTTTCTCTTTTTAGTATCCTACGAGCCTGGTGTGGGGATCTAAGTAGGTGCGGATTATACAAAGTTGTTTTTACATAGATTTTGTCATTTGTCTTAAAATATCACTTCACACTGTGCTCTATTTGCCAACTGGCTAGTGCTGAGAATGAACTATCTCAGCCAAAACACATACAGGAGGACCTTGTTAATCGTGGGTCTAGCACTCATGGTTTTTGCATGCCTGCCGTTGGATAATTAGCCCCCGACCACAGTATACATGGAAAAAAATGTGGTGGGAAGGGTTAAACCCATATATCCGCGGGTTGGAGGTGGCCAGAAATGACATCGGAGGTCATTCCTGACCACCAATGTGTGTGTGTGTGTGTGTGTGTGTGTGTGTGTGTGTGTGTGTGTGTGTGTTCATTTAGTTGAAAATAGGGGGAAACCTACAGTTTATGGTCCCCTGGATGCCCCAGACTACTCCACAGTATTGGGGGGTGATTTTTTTGGCGGGGCTGTGATCTTTGGCCTATTTTCAGCCCCGTGGATGTCCTGGACTACTCTGCAGCATGGTAAGGCAGTTTGGGGGGTGATTGGGGTCGGGCTGCGGCAAAACCCATGATTTTTGGCCATTTTGAGTGGGAACCTAACTCCCATGGAATGCCCCTGTGGAGTGGAACCCGCACTAATAATGAGGTTCTCCTGTATTGAGGGAGCCCTGGAGATACATGTGAGTCTATGAAGTCTAGCTGGCTGTAACAGGCTGCCACATCAACTCCACCAAAGAGTCTAGTGAGAGGAGGAGGAGCAATGAAGATGTAACAAAGTAGCATTATCTCACAGCTGTATTTGATGGACTAGGCCAGGTCTCTATGGTATTTTTGCATATATACTCTGCAAGTATGTGGGAATACATGTGTGGGCTAGTTTTTTTAAATTTTAAATAACCTAAATGCTAATTTCCGTTGGTTATACTCAGGTGTAAGTTATACCCATGTGCAGGGTATATATGCAAAAATATGCTAGAGACCCGGCCTAATCCATCAAATATGGCTGTTGAGATAAAATCACTACAACTCAATTGCTCCTCCTCTCACTGGACTCTGTGGTGAGTTGGTGTGACAGCCTGTTACAGCCAGCTATACACTTCATGGACTCTCATGCACTTCTAGGACTCCTTCAACGAGTTATTGGGAGAGGAAGAGAACATATGAAGCTGCCTAACACTGAATCAGACCACTAGTCAATTTAGGTCTGTATTGTGTGCACTATCTGGTAGTGGCCCTCCAGGATTTCAGACAAGGGTTTAAACCTGCCAGGGATTGAACCTGGGACCCTTTACATGTGCTCTACCACTGAGCGACAGCTTTGGGTGCTGTTACTACTGAGCTCAGCAAGGAGATGTAGAGCTAAGGCGGGAAGAAAGTAGAGCAAGGGGGGGGGGAATGGAACAGAGCAAGGCAAACAATAAGTGAACCAAGAAACGGGGAAATTGAAAAATGGGGTCCAGAGACCTGTCGAGTGGAAAAATAAGAGGGGTAGCAGAAATGGAGTGCCAAGTGTGCTGTGTGCTGTAGTGACCAGCCACTCCTCCTCCCTAAAGAGTTATGTCCTGACTGACATGCTGGTGAACTCCAGGGATCAGTCAACTAGCACAGCAGGTAGGTGGGACCTAGAGAGCCATTGGAGAGGAAGAAGGGGTTTCTTGGTTAGGAGCTGGCTGGGGGAGCAGGGAACATGTGGCCATGAGCTGCAAGAAAATCTTTCTGTAAGTCCAGGAAAAGCCAGGAGGGCAGGAAACTTGAATCCTCAACTATGGTTTGGTGAGTTCAAGAAGAAAGCCAGGGCTTTTGGTTTTGGGGGGTTAGTTTAAGGAATAGTCTATTTAGTCAGATTTCGCATTTGATTTTGAGTTTCTTTGGTGTGCTTGCATATTCCTGATACTGGTCTATTATTGTTTATCTGTAATGTAACCAAACTTTTTATGTTTGTTCTTTGCATTTTACACGCCTCTCTGACTGGATTTTTAACTCAGGAAAGTTGGGGCTGGAAGGAGGATCTCATTCTGGTGTAACACATCTCAGACATTCAGCAATTCTACCAGTTTTCTCACCACATGTAGGCTTGCACGTGGGGAATTTTTGAGTATTTTTCCTATAGCAAAAGAAGGAGTTTCCCCCTAGGATTTCTACCCCAAGCCCAGGGAGAGACATTGAGCCGGGTCTCACGATCAGTGAGAACCGGTTTTGGAGAGTGAATGGGGAGAGCGGGCTAAGCCCGCTCTCCCAGCACACGAGCAGGGCAGGAGCCCTGGGCGGCTGGATTGGCTGCCCACACGATTGCCGGCTCTCTGATGGAGCCGGTGGGGGCTGGGGGGAGCGGGGGCCAATTGGCCCCTGGAAGCTCCAGCATGTCCTGCGCGAGCCGAGACCCCCGGAGCCAGGAGGCGGCTTTTTGCCTCCCCTCCGGAGGTCTCCTCATGAGTAGCCGCGGCACGGAGCCACACCGCAGCTACTCACAATGGCACAATACAGCCTCACGATCACAGAAGCATCCACCATCACAGCTATGTTGCTTCCCTGTTCACACAAATGCTGCTTTAAATGTAAGCAGTGGGGTGCAACTATATTGAGTTAACAGCATTGCAAAAGTAGCCCTCATTTGCGCAACTAGGCTAGAGGGAGAATTATTGTACCTAGCACTTATTATTAGACAGAATATTTAGATCCGCCTTGAACTTGCCACTCACCTATGGTGAGCAACAATTGCCTGGAATAGCCAACCACACAGGACTATGATGGTGGCATATGAGGCTTGCTCTTTTCTAGCCTTAAACTACTAACTTTCAAGGCTAGAGAGTCCATCCTGATTAGCGCTGCCCTGTCGCAACCTTATGGAGAGACGCAGCAAGCCTCAAGATCTGTTGTTCAGCAGATAGCTTACATAGCAGGCTTTCTGGGTCTAATTTCAGATTCAGTAGGCTTAATTTTTATCTTTAGCGATAACTGTAGCCTAACACAAAGGTCAGGAGCTTAATCTTTTACTAACAAAGCAGGTTTACCCATACCTGTTTAGTTTGTTGATAAGCCTCCAGGGCATTCAGCCAGGCAAGGACTGGACCTTTGTCATCGGTGGACCCCCGGCCATAGAGCTTTCCTAAAGCAGCCACAAACAACAGAAGCAGTGAGAACTCCAACTCAACAGTAGCTTGAGTCACCTACTGTTCACCCTCACAAGAAAGGCTGTGGTGTGTAATGTATATGTCTCCTTTGCATTTTGTTTTTGTGTCTCATCAGCTTTATCTTGCTTTTGCAAACCAATCTATTTTATTTTGATAAGTGCAGCAAATTGTTACCTGCATGCATGAAACTCACATTAAAAACTACAGACAGAACTATGATATCCCCCTCTTTCTAGAGGAGAACTGGTCTTGTGGTAGCAAGCATGACTTGTCCCCTTAGCTAAGCAGGGTCCACCCTGGTTGCATATGAATGGAAGACTAGAAGTGTGAGCACTGTGGGATATTCCCCTCAGGGGATGGAGCCGCTCTGGGAGGAATAGAAGGTTCCAAGTTCCCTCCCTGGCTTCTCCAAGATAGGGCTGAGAGAGACTCCTGCCTGCAACCTTGGAGAAGCCACTGCTAGTCTGTGAAGACAATACTGAGCTAGATAGACCAATGGTCTGACTCAGTATATGGCAGCTTCCTATGTTCTCAAGTAGTGGGGCACACATGTATCAATCTGCCGTTTGACACCCACAGGAGCTGTCATTCTTGCCACAGAGCATGCCCACATATCTCTTAAGGTAGGGGTTTCCAACCTTGGGCCCTCAAATGTTGTTGAACTACAACTCCCATCATCCCCAGTCAGGGTATTTTAGTCCAACAACCAGGTCATTCCAGGTTTGCTGTATTATATCAACTGAAGTAGATGTAGAATTCCAGAATTGATAAATTGCACCTGTGCTACAGGTTTCAGATTAGTCACTATCTAACCCACGTCAAGCACTCTTGGCACAAAATAAGTAGTTTAAAAGTGTGACAGCACCGGGGGTCCACAAATTTAGGCTGAGCTTACTAGCCTGCCATTATGTGTGGTCACCAGCAATCCCCTCCCTTCCCTCAAATTTGTTTCTGGCACACAGCTTAGGAGAGAAGCCTTCTCATTTGCACTGGAATATGAAGAGGGTAAGAAACAGAGGGAGCCCCCTCTGACTGGTCAGAAAGGTTTCCTACTCCTACTCAAAAGTGGCACTGGAAATGAGACCTCTGGTGAGGAGATCTGTGTGGTGCTGGGTGTCTTGCTCACCCTCCTCAATAGCGGGGACCAGGGCTGGGGGCACTCATCACTGGCCAGCTGACACATAGATTTGTGGATGCCTAGTGACAGCCCAGGTTATCAATTCAACAGTAGACCTGCACAGATTCAGATCCATGATCGGCCTTTCTAACTGCCATGAAAGGAAGTGCCACACATCCTGTTGCTCAAACAGTTTCTAAATCCTAACATGAGCTTGGAGATGGCAGGGACCAGGGTAAAGTAAGCTGGAGCATTCTCAACATGGCCTTCTTTCCTCCCTCAGACACTGTTGCTAGTGTCTAGGCAGCAAAGGCAGACAGGCACTCTATCCTCCTTGCTGAGCACCTTTCTTTTCTCCCCCTCAACTGTACCCCCTGCCTGTGTCTCATTTACTCCCGGGGTAATGTACCACAGGTTGATAAACGATGGTCCATAGGATCTAAAATCAAAATCTTCCTTCAAGAAAGGTACCATATAAGGGCTCTCTCTACCTCCCAGTCCCTTTGAATACATTTTGAATTTGAAATACTCTCCTTTTTTATTCTCTCTTCCCTCCCCCCACCGGCCAATGGGGGCACAGTTCCCCATGACAACACAATTGCCCTTGACAACACTTCTCACTTGATGATAAGAAGATTGCAAGCAAATCAAAAGCCAGTTCCACAAAACTAATCAGCAAGGGAAAAACAGCCGTTCAAAATGGTGCTTGAAATGTCAAAAAGTTTCCATCAAAATGGGGGTGATTCTGCTCCAAACTCGAAACAGGTCCTTTAAGTAGAGGGCATTCTGTTTCGAGCTTGAAACATTCAAAACAGCCCATTTGAGTCAAAACATTCTGCACATCCCTATTGTAAAACAAACGGCTTTGGAGAGCAGTTATGCTAAAAGTCAGAGCTGTGCTTTTAAACAGAATTACCCATGAACTCTTAGCAGAGGCATTTGTTCTTTCTAGGAGAAGACTATACTGTAAATGCATTTCCTTTTACATAAGTTTGGTGTAGACACTGGTATAGGGACTGGAGTAAAGAAGCAGTTCCCTTTTTAAATAGAGGTATCTCATAAGATTATTGGATGTAAGTACATCGTTATTATATGTTTTATGCAAGGTTGGTAAATGTTTTAACTATTTATTTATTTAATCACATTTGTATACCACCCAAAACACAAGTCTCTGGGGGGTTTACAACAATACAATAAAAACAACAAATAAAAAGGTTAAAACATTACAACAATTTAAAATTTAAAATCTTAAAACTATTAAAAACACAACTAAAACAATATCTGATTAAAAGCCTGGGTGAACAAGTGTGTCTTGACTGCCTTTTTAAAAGTTGTAAGAGATGGAGAAGCTCTTATTTCAGCAGGAAGTGTGTTCCAAAGCCTCAGGGCAGCAACGGAGAAGGCTCGTCCCTGAGTAGCCACCAGACAAGCCAGTGGCAACTGCAGACAAACCTCTCCAGATGATCTCAATGGGCGGTGTGGTTCATAGCAAAGAAGGCATTCTCTTAGATACCCAGGGCCCAAGCTGTTTAGGCTTTATAGGTTATAACCAAAATCTTGTATTTTGGCTGGAAACTTATCGGCAACTAGTGTAGATCTTTTAAGATAGGAGTGATATGGTCTCTCCGAGATGACCCAGAGACCAACCTGGCTGCTGCATTCTGGATCAACTGCAGTTTCTGGACTACGTACAAAGGCAGCCCCACATAGAGCACATTGCAATAATCATTGGAGCTGACCAGCAGATGTACTACTGTTCTGAGGTCATTTATCTCAAGATACGGACGCAGCTGGCATATCAGCCGAAGCTGATAAAAGGCACCTCTGGCCACTGCCTCAACCTGGGATACCAGGGAGAGGTTTGTGTCCAGAAGCACCCCCAGATTGTGTACCTGTTCCTTCTGGGAAAGTGTGACCCCATCCAGAACTGGCAGATCAAAAGTCTCCCGAGTTCCAAGCCCACACAATAAGTACCCCCGTCTTATCTGGATTCAACCTCAGTTTGTTATCCCTCATCCAGTCCATCACCACCTCCAGGCAGGCATTTAGGGAGATTATACCTTCTCCCAATGAGGCTGACATGGAGAAATAGATTTAGGTGTCATCAGCATACTGATAGCACCCTGCACCAAATCTCCTGATGATCTCTCCCAGCGGTTTCATGTAGACGTTAAATAACATCGGAGACAATATGGAGCTCTTAGGGACACCATATGAAAGTTCACATTTTGAGAAAGAGCAGTCTCCAAGGGACACCATCTGGAACCTGCCCCAAAAGTAGGAGTGGAACCACTGCAAAGCAGTGCCCTCCACTCTCAACTACCTTAGATGCTCCAGAAGGATACTATGGTTGATAGTTTTGAAAGCCGCCAGGAGGTCCAAAAGGGTACACTTCCTCTGTCAATTCCCAGTAAGAGATCATCCATCAGGCTGACCAAGGCAGTTTCCACCCCATAGCCCACCTGAAAGCCCATCTGAAAGGAGTCTAGATAATCAGTTTCATCCAACTGCCTGGAGTCGGGAGGCCACCACCCTCTCAATTACCTTGCCCAACCACGGAATGTTGAGACAGATCTATAGTTGCTTAACTCTGAGGAATCCAAAACAGGCTTCTTCAGAAGTGGTCTAATAATTGCCTATTTAAAGCAAGGAGGCATCCTGGGGCCCCCTCAGAGAAGCATTTATGAGCTCTACTAGGTCTTCTACAACAACCTCCCTGCCAGATAGTATTAGCCATGTTGGGCAAGGGTCAAGAAAACAGGTGGTAGGCTGCATCACTCCAGGCAGATTGTCTACATCCTCATGAGTCAAAAACTGAAACTGATCCAGCCTGACCACATAAGAAAATACTGCAGTGATTGTGGGGTCTAAATCCGTTGGCCCAAATACGAGATATTTGATCGACAAAAAACTCATTAAACATGTCACAGCGGGCAACAGATGGTTCCAAATTATGATTCAAGAGAAGAGGGGCACTTTCTAGCCCTCTCACAACCCTAAACAACTCCGCTGGACAAGAACTTGCAGACACAATATGGGCTGAAAAGTATCGTTTCTTTGTTGCCTGTACTGCCAGAGCATAGATCTTCAAATGTGCTCTATATTGTAATCTGTCGGATTTGAATTGAGTCTTCCTCCAATTGCGCTCCAGTTGTCTACCTTGCCACTTGAGCCCTCATAGTTCTTCCGTATACCAAGGGGCCAATTTTGGAGCAGTTAGAGGGGATATTAGGAGCAATCATGTCTACTACCCTGGTGAGTATGTTGTTCCAATTCTCCACCAGAGCATCCACAGGATCACCAGCAGAGCCAACACTAAATCCCTCCAAGGCTTCTTGGAACCCTATTGGAGCCAATAACCTTCTTGGGTAAACCATTTTAATGGGCCCCTCACCCCTGAGAAGGTGGGGTGTGACTGTGAGTCCAACCTTAACCAGATGGTGGTCCGTCCATGACAATGGGGAAATCTCTGGAGTCCCCACCCACAAAACATCATCCTGATCAGAGTGAATGGGCAGATGGCTAATCTGGGCAGACAGTCCTCAAGAACCGCTGACTCACTCCCTCTGGCCCTGATCCCGCACAGACTCACCCACAGGGCAGCAGCCACAACCCCACATGCAAGGGGGTACAGAGGCTGGCAAGCCAACAGCAGACAGCAGCTACACAGGCTCTCACCACTGGGCAGCAGCTGTCTCTGGGAAGCAGATGTTAAGGTGTCCTCCTCCCTGCAATTTACCAGTTTAACTATGTTTAACTATGTGGTTTGTCCTTTGTGGTTTTGTCATTTGAGATTTTACTAAGAGTATTTATATCTATATATATTTTAGAAGTGCCCCTGAAGAAAGCTTATAGCTGAAATGTATTGGGGAAATGCATATCAATAAAGCAGCAATTGTCATTAACGCACATGCTGTACAAGCACTTGAAGGGGGGATTCTGTTGTGACCAGGGGAGAGCTCAGAGTAAACATGGAACAGGACAGCTGAGTCCAATCAAAGGATCCATTAGGGTCAGACTGAAATAAGATGGACTAAACTGGTTTATCTCCATGTGTCCGGACAAAACTAGTTGGCAGACTGCAGCTGGTTACTGGGGACAGGAGATATTTCATAGGTATAGAAAGGTGACAAACACAGCTGGAATAACTAAAAAGTAAAAAAGTGGCAATAGCTGTCTATCAGTTTCTCAAACATCAAAAGAAAAGCCAGATTCCTTAGACTGCCTTTTATGAGTTGAGGTTAGAAATGTTTGCCCCCAAGTCTGCCATTTAAAGACAAGCCAAATACAGATTTTGCAAAGTACTCCCAGGTATCTCTTACCATCTTTCTCGACCAAGGTAAAGGGTTCACTGTCCCATCCATCTTCTTGAGCTGCAGGTTGTACATCCAAATGTCCGTAAACGCAAACTGTTTTCTTGCGGGGATCTGAGCCAAGCTTGCCCAGAATTATTGGAGGCAGGGGAATTTCTGAACCATCTGGCAGCTAGAATTAGAGATACGAATGTCAGTGATATGACGACTTTGGGGGCATTTTCTATATAGTGCATTTTATTGCAAAATCCAAGAAGCTTCAGTTCTGAGAGGTTCATTCATAATTCAGTTTTGAGCCTTGAGTGTCAAATCAGATTTACTATACCTTCTTTCTCGGCTGCTTATTGTGGCTGCCAGCACCTCAGTCCCAGCTACCATCTTTTCTTAAGATGCATATACACAGTGTAGGAATTATATAAATAGCCACATAATGCAGCATATGCAGCATTATAAGGAAGTGTGGTGCTTAGGACTGGTGCTGGGTAGTTGGGAGAAGAACAGGTTCATTGACAGTATTGTAGGAGTAGAAATGAGAAGTAGATCCATTCCTGCCTACACTGAACAACATTACACGGAATATTATTATTATTATTATTATTATTATTATTAAACACATTTTTATACTGCTCAGAACTCACGTCTCTGGGTGGTTTACAACAAAATAAAAACAGAAAATAGAACATCAGTTAAAACCACAAACAAGAAATTTAAAACACAACAATTTAAAATTTTTTAAACAATATTCTAAAACAAAATTAAAATTAAAACAATATTAATTAAGAGCCTGGGTGAACAGATGTGTCTTTAAAGGTATTTAAAATCTGTCAGAGATGAGGAGGCTCTTATTTCACTAGAGAGCACATTCCAAAGCCTCGGGGCAGCAATGGAGAAGGCCTGTCCCTGAGTAGCCACCAGAGGATGTATTAGTGGGATCAGAAGAAGCTTCAGAACAATATACATTGACCTAACTGGGCAATGGGGCACCTTTGTAATGTGCTCCAGCATCAAGGGCAGGGTGCCTCTGAGTACCAGTTGCAGGGGAGTAATGGCAGGAGAGACGGCATGCCCTCAACTCCTGTCTGTGGCTTCCAGCAGCATCTGGTGGGCCACTGTGCGAAACAGGATGCTGGACTAGATGGACTTTCTTGGGCCTGATCCAGCAGGGCTGTTCTTATGTGGTGGCTCTTATATTTAGCAGAATGAAAGCAGCAGTTCAGTCCAGCATAGCATCTATCCAGCAGCTGATGCCGACACCAGTGCCATTTGTGTGCACACACATGTGTGCGGATGGATACACACACACCCTATGACCCCTCTACCTAGACTGTGAGCCCTTCTGAGACAGGGAACTATTTTCTTATACCTTTTGCTATTTAAAGCACACAAAGAATTTTTTGTTTTGTTCAAGTGTCTTATGTGTTAAGGTGCAAGCATGAAGCTTACCAAGATATTGCTTCTACCCTTAGGGAGGCTTACACTTCAAGTATAAAATAAAGCAATACAAACAAACATAACTTAAACTATCACCAGCAATAATAACCAAAAAACACGTAACTGCAAATGTATCCCGTTGCATTATCGTATGCTCAACTATGACCTTAATACTGTGTGTACTATTTTGGTGCATAACTTGTAACTTTGTCGCAATATTTGGCTTGCAAAAAGTATAATGTGAAAGCCATTGTGCAAGTGGAAAAAGAATTCTAATAAATGCAAATAAAGTCACTTAAGGTTGCTCTCACAACCAGCTGCAGTGGGGCGGGAACAGGGAAACCTGCGAGGCTTGTGTGGAGCCTCAGAACTCATTCCCACCCCACCGCTTAAGACAGAGCTGGCAAAGCCCCAGCTCACCTCGGCAGCCCTGATTGTGTGCGCGATCAAGGCTATGTTCTGCAGCTCCCAGCAGCCCAGCTCCCTGAGGATCAGAATACTGCTTAAAGAGCAGTCAGAAGCTGCAGCATTGCAGTGGGAAGCCTCTCTGCTTCCCAAGCAATGCATTGTGGGGTATTGGAGGACTTCCTCCTTCAGATCCCCTATCTATTCAGCTGCACCATGCTGGCGTGTGGCCCAGCAGAGCTCTAACAAGCGTCTGATCATGAGGAGAAGGCAGGAAGGGATTTTAATTGTGGGAATAGCCTCAATAAGTTATTTTAAGAAACTCTGCCTGCGTACAGTGTTTGAACCTCTGTATGGTTCATGAGTAGAATGTTTTAAATGTTTAACTTGCTGTTTTTACCAGTTTTATTTTGTTTTTCTTGTGTTTATTTTTGTGAACCGCCTAGAGCCTTTGGAGTCAGGCGGTATATTAATCAATCAATCAAATAATTAGGATCTTGCATTTAATCTACTGACCTAGTAGAATATAATCAATCGCTATCCAAACTACTCATACAACAAAAAGAGGAACAAAAAAAGTTGTTACTTTCATTTCTTTATGTTTGCATTTGTTACACTTCAAAGAGTTTTCCTGCTAAAGGTTGCTCGACTTGTTTGGTCCTCAAAGTGACAGCAAACTCCTATGCTCTGTACTCCCAGGCAAGTTAGAACGGAGAGCAGCAGGCTCTTGAGTCTTAGGACAACTAAGTTGTCCTAGACTCAAAGATCGCAGTTGACAAAACTGTTAGGCAGCCTGATCCCATCTTCAGAGTTTGCACACAGCCACAACTCAAGTTCCAGAAACCAGAGTGCAGCAAAGAATAGTAAGAAAAGAGAGCTGCAGAACAGTCCCAGTTTTCTGAAGATAGTTATCCAAGTCAGCCCAAGGAAGCTTGAGATTAATACAAGAGTAGCACACCCAATTTCAGGGCCAAACTAGATGATATGTGGGGGAACTGCAGCTGTGTCTCCTCTTCATGTAGTTTTCTTCTTTTAAAAGCAACCATGGTGAGCCCTGATCTGAACTGGGGTGGGGGGCCAGGCGGCATAGTTCTTTCTTCCTGTGCTGTGGCTCCAATCCAAATGGCACCCTCCTTGGAGCTGCTGCTAGGCCACAGAAAACATGCAAGCACCTTTTACACCATACCCTTTCCCTCCATGGCCAATAGCAGCTTTGGGTTGCTTCATCCCCCAGCATGGGGAAGGTGTGCTAGACCACACTTTCTCCATGCTGTGGCCCTGACTCAAATCACACACCCTTCTTTTAGAAGAAGGAAATTACATGTGGAGAGCCAGTCATGGATCTCCTCTGCAATATCTAGTTTGGCCCTTAGTCACAGCCCAATGAGTTTCAACCACAAGTATACACATTGATAGAAGGGCACACCTGTGCTGGCCAGCAAGAAGCAGTCTGTTCCTCAAGTGTAATATCCCAGCTGACACAGAAGAACAGGCTGAACTTGATACTGATTACTTTGAAGATTCTGAAGATGGTATTTTGACGAGGTTTCACTGGGAGGGGTCACATCCAGCAAGCAAGTCCCAAGGAAAAGAATAACACTGCCCAGCTTAGTCCAGTTCTGTCTCCAATAGGAATAGGAGACAGAGCTAGTAGGTAGAGAGAGATTTTATGGCACAGTGGTATCTAGGCGACATTGTGCCACCTATAAGATAAGGATTCAAGCAGCCACCATACACACACTTATTAAGGAGTAAATCCTGGTGAACACAGTGGGCCAGTTCTCACAATACAGTGATGTTCGTTATACCACCAAGTGTCAGGCGGTGGAAGAAGGAGAAAGCATGCAGACTCCTGACTCTCCATCGTCTGCATGGTGAAAAGGATCCTTCCCACACAATTGCTTCCCGTTCCACCATGGTTGCTCAGCATGGGCAACTAACATCAGCCACCCTACTTTAAATCTCTACGGTCATTAATGTTAGTCGCCCGTGCTTAGCAACCACAATCATTGTTGGAGGGAGGCAAGCGGAGGCCCATGTTTGGCTGTTGCCACAACCCCACTCACCCGCCCCGTGCCTGTCATCAGATGCAGAGAGCGTTTAGCCACGCCCCCCATGTCTGACATCAGACGTGAGGACATGGTTTAGTACCCGAACGGGGTCGCACAGCCCCATTCGGGAGTTAAATTGGCCAGCGGCCGGAGAGACTCTCCCTCCCTTAAAGGCAGGGAGAGCTGCTCATGGCTGTGCTGTGAATGCAGCGCTGGCCATCTAACTCCCAAACGGGGCTGTGCAGCCCCATTCAGCAGCTAAACCATGGCCCCGTGTTTGATGTCAGACGTGGGGTGTGTGTTGGGGCCGCGAGGCTTGGCCTGAGGGGCAGCGGCCCGGGTTCTTTGAACCCTGTTGCCCAATGGTGGCTCCGCCCGTGACCACAATGAACCCCTCCCACCCACTTTCTGGTGCTTTTCACTTTGCAGTCAACCAGGAATTGGGAGCATGCACGTTTGGCGGCATAACTAACATCTCTGGATTGCAAGAACCACCCCAGAGCAATTTGCTTCCAAGTTAATATGCATAGCATTGTGCTGATATTATATTAATATACAAGTCCAAGAACTTAAGGGTTTCCCAAAATCTCAAAAGCTACTTGGGTGTTTAGATATGTAAAAACCTATCACAGCTTAAAAGACTGAACTTATCTCCAATTATTGGCCTTACAAAAAGAAAAACTAAAAATTGGGAAGACATTAGTTTGTCCTTGATGGGTCGGACAGCCACTACAAAGATGCATTTGCTTCCAAGATTACTGTTTCTAATGCAGATTTTGCCAATTAAATTGTCTAAGTCTACACTGGGTAGATGGCAAAAAGTTTTAAATGTTTTTGTTCATGCTGGAGGGAAAATGAGGTTTTGTAACAAAATGTTATACACAAAAACACTCCAGGGTGGTATTGGAGTTCCAAATTTAGTTGCCTATTATGAAGCTTTGCACCTTTGCAACATACTTTGGCTAATAGCAGACCCAGAGGCTAAACTCTGGACTAAGATGGAGGTTCCAGAACAATTATTTGGTGATGTCAATAACCTGCTTTTAACACCAGACTTTCCTAAAAGATTCAAAACTGTTGAAAATCCTTCAATTGTTACACTTAAGACCTGGGAGAAATGGTATAAGATTTTTGCTCCATCATATTGCACCCCCTTATACCAATTTGCAGTCATCCTAAATTTCCTGATTTTGATATACCTTCTTGAATACTTAGTGCTATTGGACACCATGTGACTAAATTAAAAGACCTCTACTATTTGGATAAACCAATCGATTTAGATCCGATATGGGAGAGGTTTATGAGCATGCGTTACACCTGGCTGAATTTCCTTCCGTTTAAGTCTTTTATTTCTCACCCAGATATAATAAAGCAGGCTAACAGAAAGCTGACTAAGTTTGAAATATTAATATCAGAAACTCCAGAGTCTCTAAAGGCCTCATTTCTAAATCATATTGTATTATATTAAATCAAATAAATAACCCTTCAATTGGCCTTAAGTTGAGCTGGGGAAATGATTTACAGCAGACTATTAGCGATCTGGAATGGAACAGGATATGGAAATGGAAGCCAATGGCTTCAACCCCAGCCCCTGTTAAAGAGAACTTTATAAACTTTTCCATAAGTGCCCCTGGTGGCACAGTGGTAAAACTGCCGCCCTGTAACCAAAAGGTTACAAGTTCGATCCTGACCAGGGGCTCAAGGTTGACTCAGCCTTCCATCTTTCCGAGGTCGGTAAAATGAGTACCCAGAATGTTGGGGGCAATATGCTAAATCATTGTAAACCGCTTAGAGAGCTCTGGCTATAGAGCGGTATATAAATGTAAGTGCTATTGCTATTGCTATTGCTAAGTGGTATATGACCCCTTCCAGATTAGCTTGTATGAATAAGAACATTTCCCCCTTTTGTTGGAATGGATGTGGGTCTAGGGGAACATGTTTTCCACTTATGGTGGTCATGTCCTAGTGTTCTTTGTTTTTGGACAGAGTTTTCTTAGAGATGAGCAAAATTACATGGCAGAGGTTAGGTCTGAGATCAGAGTTGGCATTATTAAATATATTTTCAGGGGTCAATTCGGAGATGTCATCTAAAGAATTGATAGTATTCATGTTAAAAGCTGCTAGATTGTTCATTTCACAACACTGGAAAAACAAAAAATATGACTCTTGTCATTTGGTACCAGCATATGTGGCACCATAGCCATATCAGAAAAATTGACCAACTTGATTAATCTTTGATTGGGTCAAGCTAATTCCAATGCTTTCCCCCCCTACCATATGGTCTGATTTTATTTTATTTACAAATCAGGAAAATTTTGCTCATTCCCCATCTTCCAACTATATTAATATCTGGAAAGATTGTTAAAGGAAACTGCTGTGTAATTAAGTAGAAACCAGAGTTTTATATGTTTGTAAAAAGGGATATTATTGCTAGTGATGCTTGTTTCCCCCCATAAATGTTTGTTTTGTGACATGGCTTAATGATAATAATGATGATGATGATAATGATGATAATAATACTACTAATGATAATAATGACAATAATTTTAATAATAAGTTTAATACTGGCTGCACAAGAACAGGCACTAAGAACAAATGCAATAAGAGCAAAAGTAGAAAAATCCACCACAAACAGCAAGTGCCGCCTTTGTAAAGAAGCAGATGAAACAGTGGACCACCTAATCAGCTGTTGTAAAAAGATCGCACAGACTGACTACAAACAAAGGCATGACAAGGTAGCAGGGATGATACACTGGAACATCTGCAAAAAATACAAGCTACCAGTAGCCAAACATTGGTGGGACCATAAAATTGAAAAAGTGGTAGAAAATGAAGATGTAAAAATATTATGGGACTTCCAACTACAAACAGACAAACATCTGCCACACAATACACCAGATATAACTGTAGTCGAGAAGAAAGAAAAACAAGTGAAAATAATCGACATAGCAATACCAGGGGATAGCAGAATAGAAGAAAAAGAAATAGAAAAAATCACCAATACAAAGATCTACAAATTGAAATTGAAAGGCTGTGGCAGAAAAAGACCAAAATAATCCCAGTGGTCATTGGCGCCCTGGGTGCAGTTCCAAAACAACCTGAAGAGCACCTCAACACCATAGGGGCCACAGAAATCACCATCAGCCAATTACAAAAAGCAGCTTTACTGGGAACAGCCTATATTCTGCGACGATATCTATAACAATTGACAATAAAATTCAGCCATCCCAGGTCCTTGGGAAGGACTCGATGTCTGGATAAAACAAACCAGTCAATAACACCTTTCTGACTGTGTAAACAAGAAATAATAATAATAATAATAATAATAATAGCCAAAAAACTTAACCAAATGTAAAGCCACCTAATTCAACTGGGAGCTTTGGTATTACTGTTTGGTGCTTGGTGTGGATGAATGCTGCTCCCACACGATCCTGGGACTAAGACCCATGTGTAAAGATTGAAACACAATCCCTGCAGACCAGGCCTGCACAACTTCGGCCCTCCTGCAGATGTTGGGCTATAACTCCCATCGATCAACACTACTGGCCACTGTGGCTGGGGATCATGGGAGTTGTAGTCCAACAATATCTGGAAGGCCTAAGTTGTGTAGCCCTGCTACAGACATTGGTCTAGGTACAAATGACAAGCAGACTGTATCATAAAAACCAGGCAACCAAGCAGACAGTGCAAAGAGGCCTCCTGGTTCAAGACAGAAGAGGTAGTACTATTGAAGCAATATCATTCAGTCAATAATTCATTTGCTGCAAGAGAGATGCACGTCTTAAGTGTAAAGGTCAGAACAGAAAGACTACACACAGCAAACACATTTTCCCTTCAGACAGTAAAAGCAAAGTGCAGATACAGAGGTGGCTGGTGCTTCCTCAGAGGCTGTGTACAGCAAAGGTTCTATATGGTTGTAGTGAAGGGACTCTAGATGTTATGAGAGTAGACTGATGCCATGCATATGAGGACAGTATTCCGTGTCTAATCCCTATAACTTCATCGAAAGTACACAAGTGTATAGCTCAGGACTTCTTCCAGTGCCTATTACCACCCTACTATGGTGCATGCTGCTATATGGAAGACAGCACAGGTTAAGAAGTGTTTTAAATGGATAATCCTTAAGTGAAAGATTATAATATCGTTCGTGATAACACTAAGGTCCTTCCAGGGCTCAAGTGATAGGAAATCATGCCCACTCAAGTCTTTACTTGCATATATTACAGCCATCACTAAACACATTAAAAAACATGCCATACTGAAGAGGTGGGTAAAAAGGGCAAGTCTTCAGTGCAGTTCCACAGTGTCCTAAATATGGCCTGCTGGCAAGTCCCACCGTCATAGCCACCTGTTCCCTCCCTTTCTGTCCACAGTTCACCATTCTACATGTCCACTTGCCTGTTCCTCAAGAACAGAAGTTGCATTACCCACCAATCCCCCACTGAATACAGCCTGTTGGTAGTGTAGTGGCTAAGAGACTCCATTATAAGTCAGGAATTACTGGGTATGGATCTCATCTCTGCTATAAACTCACTAGATGGCCGAAGGGCAAGCCACTTCCTTCTCAGCCTCAGCTACAGTATGGAGATAATACTCCTCAGCTACTCCTCAGGGTTGTTGTCAAGATATCAACAAGCTATCCGTGAAGCTCTTGGAGCCCTCAAAAGCACTACATCACAGCTTGACAAATCTCAGACTCCAGGAGACAGGGCTCCTAGAAATTTAACCATGCCATCTAGACTAGGATATTCAGAGGCAGAGGTATTTAATAAAATATATATTTGGCCCAGGCAGCCCCATTTCTATTCTGTTACTTGTAAAGTGGATAAAGAGTAGCCCATTTAGTCTCCTCCCACAATGTCCCTCACTAAGTCTGGTAATTGTGTCAAGTGTCCATGGTCTGGCTCCTAAATATTTCAGCTGGCTCCTAGATCCAAAGAAAATTTGTCAAGACCTATACAAATGTTTAGGATTAATAAGCTAACTGGCTGGGATCATAGGGGCTGCCCTTGTGGTGCTTGTTTCAAGGAGGCAACCAAATGAACTTCTGCCAGTTACAACTGGCAGAGAGGAGAAGCACCACAGCTGGTTATGTAGTGTAGACACCAATGGCTCCATAAGATGTCGCCATGCTCCAGATGGCACATCTTTAACCAGGATGCTGAATGAACGAATCTTATTAAAAACCCACTCATGTCCATGCTGCTAGGATTATTATTCAGTTCTCCCGATACAGCCTCAAACACACATCTTCTTACCGTCTGCTTTCCAATATCCTTCAGTTCAGTCGTACCACCCAGCCGTTCAATATCCTTGGCTGCAACTTCCATCATCCGTTTGATTTCTCCTCTCTTCTCTGGCCATGCTGAGACACTCTGAATTGCCACCCACTGGGCCAGCCGCTAGAGTTTAGTGAAGAAGCAGGGGTGGATGGGTAAGGAAAAGAACAAAATACTGCACGGCTAACTTGCTTGACTAATACTTAGACATGCTACAAAGATAAAATTGTGAACATTCTGCAGGGGAAACTAACTCTGCTAATATCTTGAAATGTAAATATGATCTTGGAGTTCTCATTATGCTCTAGTTAGAGTTGCTCCCAGAACATTCAACTCCAAGAAGACCTACTGATTTTTAGCTCAGAGCCTTTCAAAACAAAATGGTGGCAAACTCAAACTCTCCACTCTCAGCTGCCCCACCTGCAGGTTCACAGCCTGTGTCACATGACCACTAGCAGGTTGCCTCCATTCAATATAGTAGTCAGTTGTCACTATGGAAGTTGATGTTCTGCTGTGTCCAACTGTATTGTTAATTTTTGGCTTCTGACAGTAAATAACTGACTATGCACCATTTAAGTTCTGCCTCAAGGCAGAAGCCATAGCCAGCTACTGTTCATACCTGAAAGCATAGCTAGCTTCTGCTACTCTAACCAAATGATTTCCTAAAACTGAAAATGCAATTCCAAACACAGCTCTTTGTATAAACATCACCACTACAGCTATGCAAATTACATATCTGATTAAGCAAACCCTACTGCTATTTCCTAGTCCTCTATGCACTACACCAGGACTGCGCAACTTTGGCCTTCCAGCTGTTGCGGGACTCAAACTCTCATCATCCCTGACTATTGGCCACTGTGACTGGGGATGATGAGAGCTGCAATCCAACAACATCCGGAGGGCCAGAGTTGAGCAGCCTAGTACTAACCAACCATCTAAGGCCTAGTTTTCATTGAGGTGATGATAAACCTGTGTCGGTGTCATTCATTACTCACATGAATGAATGTGCACACATCTTCACTCCCCTGCACGCAGAACTAGCATGTCTATCAGAAAGCTACCCTAGAGCCCTTTCCACCAACATGCTAGCTTTCCATATGCAGGGATTTCTAATTTTTAGTGTGGAGGATGACTCAGTCATATCAGTGCCCACCTAAAATTTGAAGGGTCACAGTCCAGACACAAGACTACCACCTTAATATTAACTAATCCTCATGAGTGATACCATGTCTCTCCCTCCACAAATCCTTTAGCATCTATGTATGTTCTCCTCTAGGCAAGGAGTTTCTGCTTCTATCTACAAGGAAAGCAGACACTGAGTATGTTCCCCCACCATGCAAGTATCCCTCAGGACTTGTTTAGGTTAATGCTCCCAATGTCTCAAGCAGGGTTCAACCCCTACTCAGCAGTGAACCTTGGTTAGCATTATCCAAGTTAAGACTGATAGCACTTTAAGCTCTAAGCATGGTTAAGAACAATGGGGAGAGAAGGGAGGACATTTATTATTTTAGCACATTTGTATACTGCCCCAAACTGGGTGGTTTACAAGAAGACAAAACAATTTAAAATTTAACACATGTTATCCTGTAGTCCACTCGGGCCTTTAAAGATATGCAACATATGTACTAACCCCATTACTAATGAAAAACATTCAGAAAAATGGGTGCCTCTGCATATAGAAACTTCCCCTCAGCATACTGAGGACAGATGGAGCAGTTCTTCTACCATCATCTAAGACATGGGTTTTCAACCAGGGGTATTTGGACCAGGATACTTGAAAGCCTTGGAGGGGGTACAGAGACCCCACATGCCTCCCTGACTCACTTGCATGCTACAGTGTTGGTTCACTCTCCATGAGGGGAGGGAGGAAAGTGTCAGGGAGTATACCTCCCTCCTCTTCTCCATGCGACTGGCTGACTATGTGCTGAGACTCAGTCTACCCCACCCTCAGCCTGACTGACAGGCTTGGTAGTGAGGGAAATGCTGGCTGATATTCGGACAGGAGGAGGGAGAAGCAGGGTCAGGGCAGGGGTATGCTGTGGAGCCCTAGTCATGTTTAAGAAGTGGAAGAAAGCAAGAGAGTAGAGTCAGGGTTGTTGTTTTGCCCGATTTCAGGGGCAGATTCACTTAGCTTACCTCCCGCCCAAAGTAGGCAGGAAGTTTTTACTTCTGGGGATCACAATTTTGCCTGCTTATATGAAGTACTTGAGTTGAAGCTTTGAGAAAGAAGGAATACCCTTGTTAAAAATGGTTTAAAACTCCTGAGCTAAGACAAAAAAACCCACAGAAAATAAAACACCAAAAGCCACCACCTGCATTGCAACACTGGTTTCACAACCCTGCAGCTTAGAGAAAAGAATTTTGCAGCTCAACATTAACATATCAATATTGCTGGCATTAAGAAAGCAGCTTAATATTAAAGGTTTACAGAAGAGGCCACTTACATCAACGTAGAGGTCCTGGTGTTTGTCAATGTACTCGAAGAGGGGTTCAAGAACAGATGACATTTTCTGATCAGAATAGTGCGGCTGAAAGATCTAGGAAGAGGATTTAAGCGAGATTTAGATTTCAGAGTTTTTAATGGGTTGCAGCCTCAACTGAAAGTGTACCCAGGATTTCCTTTCTACTTTACACTGTGTTCTGTCTGCCTCAGAAACTGCATCACTGCAGTTTTAGTCGAGTCATGAGGACCTGATAAACGAGACACTCATTGTGAATCATTCTGCAGGTCACATGACAGAAGCAAGCAAAGCAAGTATAGTAGTGTCACCTGACCACTTTTAAACTCTGCTATTTCAGCAGAAGTTGCTTCTGTGGCAAACAATATCATGAAATCGCCCATTCATGAAACCACCCTGCTTCTGTCCAATAACTGTTTCATAGACTCCACTGTACTTGGAACAAGTCATCTAAAACAACTGTTCAGAAGATCAATAGCGTATCTGCATGCTGCCGCAAACTCAAAGCATGTGAATAAACTGTAAAATCAAAGTATTCTCATAACAGACACATATAATGGTTGTCTGAATTGGCTCATGTTTTCCCACTATCTTCAGAAATACACCAAGACTAATTGGCACTATGACCCTAAACACATTTTTGTGAAGATCCAATGAAATCAACATTGAACAGGGATCCACAGATCTGATCAAGTTTATACTAGCAGCCTCTACCAAGAGGAATTGTACCACTTTGTACCATTAGCCAGGCATCTAGAAATCCACTTACCAGCTCGCCAGTGGTGAGTACCCCCAGCTCTTTGGCAAGCTAGACATTCTGCACCACTCACCTCTCCTCCCCAGAGGATGTACCCAGATGGTATAAATTCTACGCACCAATTGCTGTATGCTCTCCCATATCTAAGATGGATCCTTAGAAAGTGTTCCTTCTCTGGATTTGTTCAGTTATGTCAGGATCAATGCTGTTTTCCATTACTGAACGGGAACCCAATTATGAGCTTTAAAATCTAAAAGCAGCACTCCATATCCAAAAAAGGAATCCAACACTACTTAGACTTCTATTTGTTAAGGACGGGTCTTCCAAATTAAACAGTGAACCAGGGAAAAGTGGCTGATGAGTAGAATGTTGACATTCAGGGTGCATCTATCTTGCAAGTATTCTTTATTACATGTATTTGGACTGATCAGCAACTCTCTTGTATGACTTTTTGGCATTAAAGGTAATGCTAAAGTGTGCCTTCAAGTCGATTTTGACTCCTGGTGCCCAGAGCCCTGCCGTTTTCTTTTGGTAAAAAACCAATTAACACTGCTGACATCCCAGGTGTGCTGTCTATCCTAGGCATCTCTTCTGCCACCTTAATGCTTGCATGGATAGTCAAGTTGGCTCCCAGTCCCCACCCCCTTCTTTCGTAAACCTAAGTACAATATTCTTCAGGCAATAGTTGCAGACTTTGTGATGTGATGACTGAGGCTGTTAAAGTCCTCTCCCAAAGGTTTACAAAGAATGTACAAAAACCCAATATTAAAGAGTGAACTTATTCACTCTTAATATTAGAGTGAACTTAACCCCACATTTCAGGTTTAATTCACTAGTTATTTTCATAAAAGTTATTTTAATGCATTTTCTCTGTAATTAGCATTGCCAGGCTGTTAACCATCATGTAGATTGTCAGTGATTTATAATTTAAGGGCAAGAGAGCCATGAAATAAGCAGTTGTAACACAAACAGCATCTATTAGAAGCAACACCAGAGAGAGAGAGAGAATATGAATGAATATACTGAGGCAAATAAATAGGGAGTCAAGGGTTGATAAAAATTGATCAAAAATAAAAATAAAATCTGATTTTATTTAAATTGTTTTAAACAATAAAAAAACCTAGATCAAAGATGATGATATGAATATTAATCATAACTTCTAATTATATTCTACAAACATGTTAACAGCAGTATATGGGGATGAGAGATAACAGACCTGATCAATCCTATTTGGCAGCACACATACACACAGAGGCTATTCACACTCACAGAGGAAACCAGGCTAAGGGAGCCCAGCCCAGTTTCCCATGTGCGTGTGACCTGCTTAGCCCGCTTAACTGCCTCCCTTTAAATGAGGTTAGTGGAGCGAGCACTCTGCTAACCCCATTTAGTTGATCGTGAGTTGTCATGGTGCAGCTCTGCACTGCAGCGACTCACGAGTAGACCCCTGACTGGGAGGCAACAGCAAGCCTCCTAGTCTCAGGGGTCTCCCAGGAATGCCCCACGTACTTGTGCAGGGCATCCTGGGACTTCTGGGGGATGGGCGAGCTGGTAGTTGTATGGACGGCTGATTGGGCCACCCAGGGCTAGCCCGAGGATCGTCTGTGGGGACAGAAGGACCCGCTTTCCCCACAGAACCCGATTAGGCTCTACACACCAATCATGTGTAAAGCGTCACTGTCAAGCCCTGCCCCCCCACCTAAAAGTGCAAAGACATTAGGCCCATTCACACATTATGTTCAGCACTCATATAATGAGTGTACAATGTACACAGGCACAGATCTGTACGCAGGTAGTATCATTCATGTGTTATGTTGAATGCAGGTGCAGCAGTACCTATCTATATCATGCATTTGAAGGGCCTGTGTCCAGGTTCACTTTTAAAGTGAACCCATGTACAGTGATTCACACAAACATATGCACAAGTGTACAAACACCTATCCACTCATACAGCATAATGTCTGAATTGGGCTAAAGGAGGCCAATGAATGAACAGAGGATATAGGAGGATGGATTAGATCTGACCAAGGAGGAGAAGTCTGGATATAAATGCAAGGAATAGGGGCGGGAAATGGAGAGTGAAACCCAAACCCAAAATGAACAGGATGTATTCATTCAGTCCTGGGGAAATTTTTTCTAATTGAGTGTATCCTCCATTGTGGAAGGAAAACACCTATCATGGAGGTGGCCATAAGACTTCATTTGGGAATATTTTTAATGAAGTTCCTGTACCTGTGGATAAGGCATGCGTGCATGCAAAATACAAATGGTGCAACAAATAAATGCAAGGAAGCTGAGGCGATCGCCCCCAGCCCCGTGCTCCCACAGGCCCCGCACCTACCCTGCAGCCGGTGTGGGCTGAGATAGCAATAGCACTTACATTTATATACCGCTCTATAGCCGGAGCTCTCTAAGCGGTTTACAATGATTTAGCATATTGCCCCCAACATTCTGGGTACTCATTTTACCGACCTCGGAAGGATGGAAGGCTGAGTCAACCTTGAGCCCCTGGTCAGGATCGAACTTGTAACCTTCTGGTTACAGGGCGGCAGTTTTACCACTGCACCACCTGTGCGCCCCGCATGCCAGCAGCATAGGGCAGGCTAGGAGCAGGAGGTTTGCCTGCTACTGAAAGGCTCTCGGCAGGCTGCTGCAGCTCCCTCTCCACCACCTGACTATCAGCTGTTCGGAAGGGCTTCCAGAGGCCTCTCTGCTGGCCTCCCTGAAGCTCTCCAGTGAGGCTGACAGGTTGACTGAAGGCAGCAGATCAGATAGGGGGCAGAGTGGCACTGGGAGGCTGTGCTTTCCTCCTCCTCAGTCAGCGATGGAAGGTTGGAGATTTCCTGTTTGTGGTTATTCCCCCCATTCCTTTTATAGTTATGGAGTGGCTTGCTGTAGGGCTTGGATATCAGGCAGAGATGTAGGCAGGGTGGGAGGGCTCTACAGACTTATTTTGAAGTGAATTTGAGAATTTCTGGATTTTAAATATTTTTTTCTAAAAACATCAAAGAAGTCATATAAATGGCTTGTTTCATGGCAGCCATTTACAAAAACCTATGGAACCGAAGCCTCCCCTTGGACCATCATTCCATCCCCACGTGGAGGATCTGCCCTTTGCCTTCATAAAGCACCACTCCTCCGCCCTTAGATCTCCTGGAATGGCTTGGGATAGGGCTTTGATATTGAGCACAGATTTAGGCAGGGTGGGAGAGCTCTGTGTATTTAATATGAAGTGGATTGGTCAAGCACTTGATCTTTAATATATTTTCTCTACTGCAGTAAAGCAGCCAGAAAGAGCTCCCTATCCATAGAATTCTTCACATCCAGTGAAAGTGGAGCTAACTGTAAATGGTTGCATAAGCAAGCCTTTTTCCTTTTGTAAACGCACTATGCTCAAGTTGGCTTGCAATACAGAAGGTGTAAGTGAGAACTGTGAAGTAAGGGCTATGTGTTGTGTCTTTAACTTTTCCCTTACAAATGCACTATATTTATACTTATTTGTTTGGCCTGGCTCTCCAAGGTTTTTAAATTGTTTTAAATTTTGTTTTTATGTAGTTTTAAGCTGATTGTTTTAAATGGTTTTTGTTTGTTTGTTTGTTTGGGCTGTTGTACACCAGAGCCTTTGGATGGACAGGGTGGTATAGTAATGTAATAGATAAATAAATAATGCCCAAGCTGGTTGGACACATCCAAACCAACTCAGTCACACAATTTTTACACAGTGTGTCGGAAAAAGACTTGACTAGCAAGCCAGAGGTTCCTGATTCAAATCCCTGCTGGTATGTTTCCCAGATATAGGAAGATTCTGAAAGGCAGCATCTCATACTGTGCAGGAGGAGGCAATGGTAAACCCCTCCTGTATTCTGCCAAAGACAACCACAGAGCTCTGTGGTCACCAGGAGTGGACACCGACTTGATGGTACATTTTATTATGTCCTCAGTCAGTATGATTTGGTAATCATATGAAATGTTAAGGAGGTCCTGCACATGCTGATTCACCCCTTGCCCCTCACCTCCCTAGGGATGGCCGTGGTACCTATTATAGTGTATACATACCTTCTAAAAATGAAACCTACACCTATCCCTGAATATGTATTAAGATTATATTAGACAACATGAATGTACTTTTACAAGAAAATGATGATTAAATAGAACTAGCTGGGCTCGGCACAGAGCATCTGCGACTCTAGTTCTCGGCCCCTCATTCCCAGTCCTCCCCCCCTCCAATGTCTTTTTCCTCTGGCTGGCCGCCTGGCCAACTGCTTTTTCCAGCCGCACACCCCACCCCACCCCGTCATCGCTTTCTTCCCCTGCCGGCTGCTGCCGCTTTCTTCACACATCCCACCACTTTCCCCGGTGCTGTTTTCTCTCTCCCCCAACTGCAGCTTTCTCTCCCCCCCCCCCCCCCCGCCGCTTTCCCCGGCACCACTTTCCTCATACACACCTTCTTGCTTGCCACCTTCTTGCTTTCCCTGGCGCTGCTCTCTCGCCCGCCCGCCCATTTCTTCCCATTCGCTTCCCCTCCCCCCCCCGGCAGCTCACTCGTGAACTCTCGCGAGAGCTGCCATGTGGGAGCGATGGGAGTGTGCTGGACTCATTAAAAGTGAGTCCCTCTGTGAAGAGATTTAAATCATGATTTAAATCAAATCAACCCTGAAGGAGTCTGCGCCATACAATGGTGGACTGAAAAGCAAAAACCTGAAGTCAAAAGGGGTCTTCAGCATTGTGGGAAGCAAAACAGGAAAAAAGGAACTTCAGACCACATATCAGGCTCTGGCACCACAAGAGACTGAAATCACTAGCGGACCACACCTCTTCTCCACCACAACATTTCCCTCCCACTGTACTAAAGTTAAAGCCATTAAGATCCTGAAAATCCTGGTGGAGCTCTATAAAGCAGCTGTGTACATGTATGCAATGCAAGCAAGCAGGGAGCAAAAGGCTCGGAGTGGGAAGGAAAATAAAACTAAGAACAAGAAGTGAGAACAAAGCAGTTGCCATGGGGATAAGGAGAAATGAATGATGTGTGCAAGTGGCAGTTAAATAATAATTCCCCAAACAAACTGACAGTGCAAGTAGGAGCCAGGATAAGAGGTTAATGACAGAGGATAAGCACTCCTGAAAAGGCAAGTCTCTGAATTAGCAACTACACTATATGAGCAAATGTGCGAATCTATACACATACACAGTTATAGAGTCAACAGCAGTGGTCTGAATGGCACAGCATAACCATAGCGTACCAGGCACTAGGTTAAAATAAGAGCAAGACCATCATTGTTCATGTGTGAAACTGTTTAGAGGAATATAACACATTCTGAACCATCTATTAAATTCATACATTTGCCCTTTCTAGTTTATTACCCAGAAGGAAACTCTAATTGCAGAAGTTCTGTATGGGCCAGTTCAGCCATCATACAGAACTATGGTTAAAGCCTGGTTCCATGACAAGCCCAAGATTGGGTACCAAACTGTTCCCCATCTCCATGTGTGAGCCTCCAAGAGAGTCTTTTTTGGATATGAGTTAGAAATAAACCAAAATCAGTTATGATGTCTGAATGGACCAATCTTGGTTTATTCTAACCAACTTCCCCTAAATAAACCAACTGTGAACTAAGTGTTTGAAGCAGGTTTCATATTGGTCAGTTGGGATCAATCTCAATTGATCTTGGTTTGGTTCTAACCAAAACTGGAACTAGAATTCTTTGGAGGCTTGTGCAGATGGGATGTGTGCACACATGTGCTCCCAAGCCTCAGGGACATCAAATGGAACCAAGTTTTAACCATGTTTCTGCACAATGTCTGAACTGGCCCTGTGCCTGACCTGGATAAACAATATTCTACCAGGCTTGAATTAGCTAGCACAAATGATAAGATCTATAAGCAGGAATAAAGGCTCATATTCTCACTCAGTAATAGGGCATGCAGAAAGTCTAGAATGGTGGGAGCAGTTAATACACACACACACACACACACCATAAACAGTAACTGCTTTAAGTGTACTGTAATTTTACATGTTATCATTGTTAGATACCTTGGGAGGGTCTTTTCTTTGACAGAAAGGCTGGTATAGCAATAAATAATTACCAGTGGGTATACTTTTATTTTATTTTATCGCAAGCATGGTGTGGGGATCTAAGTGGGTGTGAATTATACAAAGTTGTTTTTACATAGGTTTTGTCATTTGTCTTAAAATATCACTTCACACTGTGCTCTATTTGCCAACTGGCTAGTGCCGAGAATGAGCTCTCTCAGCCAAAACACATACAGGAGGACCTTGTTAATCATGGGTCCAGCACTCATGGTTTTGCATGTCTGTGGTCGGATAATAACCACCCAACCTTGGTATACATAGGAAAAATGTGGGGGGAAGGGTTAAACCCACATATCCACAGGTCGTGGCCGGAAATGACCTTGGAGGTTTCCGGCTGCCAGTGTGTGTTTGGGAGACATTTTATGGCTCATTAGTTGGGGAAAAAATGGGGCAAACCCCACAATTTCCAGCTGATATTTGGTCCTCTGGATGCCCCAGACTACGCTGCAACATGGTAAGGCACTTTGGGGGGTGTTCAGGGGTGGGACGGGGGCAAAAACCATGATTTTTGGCCATTTGGGCTGGAACCTAACTCCCACAGAATGCCCCTGTGAAACAGAACCCCCACAAAGAATAACAGGGTTCTCCTGTATTGAGGGAGCCCTGGAGATGGGTCTCCCAGATTAATACCTAGTTTCAAAAGCTGCTTTCTTTTTCTCCTGCAGTCTAGCTTGCCTATAGAAATCTATCCTGCCTGTCGTTTTGGTTCATTCTCTTTCAAGAGCATCTCTATTGGCCTGTCGCTTTCAAAGAGCATATCGTTAGCACTTTCTCCAGCTGCTCAGTCACAGAGCTCTATAGCAACATCTGGAGACCCAGGTTTGGGTTTACTGGAACTCGTTTGCAGCTGCCTGATATTTTAAGAGCGGAAACAGCAGAGAATCCAGGGCAGCGCTGGCCACCCTGTTCTCAAGCCGCTTCGAAAGCCAAGGCCTGCATCAAAGGACGCAAGTCGGGCAGAGATACCCGCCCTCCTCCGCCAAGGCAGGGGGAAACCAGTTCCAGGGGGAAAGCACCCCCAATTAACCAATCTACGCCCTAGTAAGAAGATACTTGGGTTTGCCCCTACTTACTCTGCGGATCGGGGCGGGCCTCCATCTCCGAGCACGGAAGCTGCTGCGAAGGAGAGAGCCACAACCCCTGGACAAGATCAGTGCTGCAGCCATGGCTGATCGAGCAGTCACAGGGGTGGGCCGGGTGTCGGAGGCGACAGCATTAAAGAGAAGGCCCGGGGCGGGGGAAGAAGGGATGAGGAGAGAAGCGCAAATCCGCCGAGACTCCTCCTCGCCATCTGCCTACTAAGTCGAGGCGGGGGGAAGCAGACCGGATCTCGAGAAACTTCGCCAACTCGACACCGAGAGCTCACCCGGCGCAAGTGGAGTCCCACAAGCCACAGCCGAAGACACGCACGCGTGCACACACCCCTGAATTGCCAGCGGCGACGGGATGCGGCGCCCGGCGGCGGCTACTACTAAACTCACCCTGTGCAGTCCAACGCAGCCACCTGAACCCACACGATACCTGCCCAGATGGGAAAAGCGAACAGCGAGCTGGAGACGGCCAATTTGGAGATTGAAATCCTTTCGTGGGCCCGCCCCTTTGGAACTGCGCGAAGACCAATCAGCGCCGCCTCAAGAGGCTCAGTCGCGTGTCATTGGGCACCAAGCAGGAAAGAACGGGAGCCAGAAGGGAAGGGGGCGCGGCCAAATGAAGATCCGAGAAGGAGCGACCACGCTCGTCTGCCGCCGGGAAGGTCTTGTGTGGCCCTTTTGGTGGAAATAGGGAAATGCTTTGACCCGTGGCTGCTGCAGAGTCAACTCAAGGAGAAGGACCCACTCAGAAGGGAAATGAAAGCAAAAATGGCTTGATGGACGTTGCTGGCTTGCGCTGCTGCCCTTCCATCGTGGCGCTGCTGGTCAGGCGCTTTTGCAAGAGCTGTACTCGCAAGGCGGCACGTGTAGAATCTGGTTTATTCTTGGATCGTGCCTATCTCGCCTTTCTTGCAACCTCAGCTAAATTCCGCCGGCCGCCTGCAATCGGGCCTCGCTCCCCTTGAAGAGAGCGCAGTGCTTTTTCATCCCGTGGATAAGAGAGTAGTCAGACGTCGAGGAGGATGGCCCGATCCTCTGGGAGAGAAAAGGCTGAAGGGAGTCAGTGCCTAAGCACGAGGAGGGCGGCGGCGGCGAGCGCCTCCCATTGGGGAGGGGTCCCGACGCCCGAGGGAAGGGCTTTCCGTGGGTGCCGTCGGGGTACTTGCTTACGCAGCTGATTACAGCAGCTCACGCCGCCTAGCTTTCCTCCTCTCTCCCGAGCCTCTCGTCGCCCGCAACGCGGTTTCTGTGTAAAGGATGAAGCCTTAGCTCTGCGCACCTTTTTGCGGTAGAAATTTGCAGGGTTTGTCCCTGGCATCTTCCGGTAGGGCTGGGAAAGACCCTTTTCTCCGAGCCTGGCTTGGGGGTGATAGGAGTTCTGGAGTCCAGCATCTGGGAACTCCTGCTGTAGACCTTAATATTGAGTTAGATGAACTAATGATATACATGGCAAGGTTGCTATATATTTCCTTCCCATGTTGCTTGAGGTAACGGCACGTCGTGTAGTGTGGCAGGGGCCACAGTCCCCGTCCGTACTTTTCCTCCTTCCAGGGTCTCCGCACAGACGCAAGGCATTTTGCTTCAAAAATGGAACTAATATGCTGCTCTTGCGGTCTCAACCGTTTGTTCCATAACTGAAGCCAGCACAGCTAGTGGTTAGAGTCAGGGGCATAGCAAGGTTGGAGTGGGCCCAGAGACAAGATTTTAAAATGCCCTCCCACTGAAGCTCAGCTCATGAAGTAAAGAAATCTTAGATGAGGCTGAATAGTCATAACAAAACCTATGTGCCACAACAGAACATCACCATAAATTATTTTTTGAAGGTTTTGTAAATTGTGGACAATGCAAGTCATTTAATGGTACTAGAGAAAGACATGCTGTTCTGGTAGCTCCAGGTCTCAACACTCACATCAATTTCAGAGGATGAATACAACTGAAGGAAGCCCGAATGGGTGTGTGGCTGGGGGAGTAAGTCATGTGACTTACCTCGGGGGGGGGCCAAGGCAGTGGGCCCCCAGACAACTGTCTCCCCTTGCCCTATTGTAGTTACGCCCCTGGTTAGAGTGTTGGACTAGGACCGGGAAAACCTGAGGTTGAATCCCCATTCAGCCATCAAATGTACTGGGTGGCTTTGGGCCAGTCATGTATCTCTCAGCCTAACCTACCTCACAGAGATGTTGTGAGGATAAAACATATCCATGTACACCGCTCTGAGCTCCTCGAGATATAAATGTTAAATAAATAACTGAATATTGGCCTACAACTGGTTTTTATTACTATTCTCCCTGTGTTCCATTACAAGGAGTATCCTATACCCTTTGACAATCCACAGACTGCTCTTATCATACAGAGCTTGCATCTCGTGCGGTTATTCACCCAGGATTAGGAAACAATTCTGGACTTCTTGTAACAGAACACCCCAAATTATTGCATCTGTGGAGTATTGGCTATGGGGCATGACTGTCAGAGTGGGTGTGGCTATGGGGGCTATCATGGAGAGTGCCTGCACTTCTGAATTTGCAACCACACCACTGGCTAACATGTAGTTCAAGGGTAGTGCACGGAACTGAATTTGCTTAGCATTCTGAGCTCAGAACTGAACACAAATCTCCAGAATGTTTAATCAGAATCAGGTGAGCTGATTGTTCCAACAGAACAGGTTTGAAATGTTTTGAGTGTTCCAAATGTTCCAAGTGACATGTATTTATTAATTTATTATTATTTATTTAAAATATTTATACCCCGCTCCTCCAGTACATTACTGCTGGCTCACAACATTTATAAAATAGTTAAAATATTAAATCAGACTAGTAGAAAATTAACCAAATTAAACAAGTTAAAAATCCAAGCTAAAACCACAATTAGAATTAGCTTTTAAAATTTCAAATTAAGTTATTTAAAAAGCTAAAAACTAAGAATTATAAAAACTAAATAATCTACCAGATATAAGCAACTTGTGAAACATTAACAAGCCTTTTTAACAAGATGTGTGTTTAGTTGTTTTCTAAAAACTCTTGAGAGCATGGCAAAGCTCTTCAGGGAGGGCATTCCAAAACCAAGGGGCCACAACAGAAAAGGCTCTGTCTCTAGTCCCCGCCAACTGGATCTCTGTTAGTGGTGGGGCCATGAGTAGGGCCTGATATGATGATTGGAGGGCTCTGGCAGATTCATATGGGCAAATGCAGTCTGACAGGTAACCCAGCCCCAAGACATGTAGCGCTTTCAAGGTCAAGACCAGCACCTTGAATCTAGCCCAGAAGTGGGCTGGTAACCAGTGTCCCCTCTAAGGCGTGGGCATGTGCACCCACTCACAAGTTTCTGGATGTCCGCTCAGTTAATTTTGGATCCCACTCAGGTTGAATCAGGAAAGCCCCATTCTGAATGCACATGCGCGCACACCCTGCCTTATACTGCTGCCCAGAACAAAACTCATTCCGCACACAGATGAAAAAAATGAGAGAAAACACTGCTGGTAACCAATGAAGCTGCAGTAGAATGGATGTGGTACTCATGAAGCAACTTGTACCCATGAGCATCCTTGCAGCAGCATTATGGACCAGCTGAAGCTTCCAAACTGTCTTCAAGGGCAGCCCCACGTAGAGCGCATTGCAGTAGTTCAATCTGGATGTTACCAACACATAAGTGACTGAGGTAAGGTCTGACTTCTCTCTCTCTCTTTTTTTGCATTTTAAATTTTTATTGGCTTTTGCAATAGCTTTACATACAAATTACATTCATTTATTTATTTAAGTAAATATTGACTTCCCACTTACCTATCTGCCTGGTTCACGTTAACTATACATATAAACCATTGCAATAATAATTCAAAACATAGATATTCCACATTATTACTGCTTGATTTTACCCAACCCAACCTGCTGTTATTACGACTCGCACCCATGAGCATCCTTATGACTTATGCCCATGAGCATCCTTGCGGCAGCATTCTGAGAACCAGCTGAAGCTTCCAAACAGTCTTCAATGGCAGCCCCACGTAGAGCTCATTGCAGTAGTCCAATCTGGATGTTACCAACACATGAGTGACTGAGGTCAGGTCCGACTTCTCCAAGTAGGGTCCCAGCTGGCGTACCAGCCGTAGTTGGTAAATGGCACTTCTGCACACCGCCACCATCTGCACCTCCAAGGAATGTGTTGAGTCCAGAAGCACCCCCAAGCTACAGACTTTCTTTCAGAGGGAGTGTGACTCAGTCCAAAACCAGATTTATCTCACTACTCAGTTTTACCAACCTAGAGAATTTCCATCTTATCTGGATTAAGTTTCAGCTTGTTTGCCCCCATCCAGTCCAGAACAGCCTCCATCTTATCAGAGCATCCACTGCCTCCCTGGTATCTGCTGACTTAAAAGATAGGTAGGGCTGGGTGTCATCTGCATCAGACCTCCCCCAGAGGATTCATGGATATGTTAAACAGCATGGGGGACAGAGTAGATCCCTGTGGCACCCCATAGGCCAATGGCCAGGGGCTGGAGCAGGCATCCCCCAGCACCACCTTCTGAGTACGACCCCCAAGGTAGGAGTGGGGTCATTGTATAACTGTGCCCCCAAATCCCAACCCAGAGAGACATCCCAGAAGGATACCATTGTCGATGGTATCGAAAGCAGCTGAGAGGTCCAGGAGAATCAACAGTGTGACTTTCTGTCTATCACCCAGTATAGGTTATCCGCCAGAGCGACCAAGGCAGTTTCCATCCCGTATCCAGGTTGGAAGCCAGACTGGAAAGGATCTAAGTAATCAGATTCATCCAGGGCGGCCTGGAGCTGACATGCCACCATGCTCTCCAACACCTTGTCCAAGAAGGGGAGGTTAGAAACTGGTCAAAACTTATTCAGGTCATCTGTGTCCAATGAGGACTTTTTTAGGAGGACCATGATGACTGCCTCCTGCAGGTGAGGGGGCACCACTCCCTGCCTTAGAGAGGCATTCACCACCCCTGCCACCCGTGGGCCCAGTCCCTCTATAGAACCCTTCACCAACCATGAAGGGCAAGGGTCAAGCACGCATGTGGTATCCCTTAGCCTTCCAAGCAGCCTGTCCACCTCCTCAGGCAACACAGTCTGAAAACCATCCAATATAACAAGACCAGATGGAGCATTGGCAACATCCAGTTCTGGTACAGCAAAAATCTTAGCATCGAAGCCAGAACGGATGTGAGCAATTTTATCTGCAAAATGTAATGCAAATTGGTAACAGAGGGCTGCTGAGGGTTCTGTTAGATCATCTTTGGGGTCCTCACGTAGGACCCAATTGGAAGCCAGTGTCAAAAACAGGAAGCAAGTGAAAAACACCCTGCCAAAATGGCACTCTCAACTCGGAACACGGTCGTTCTGTTCTGAGCTCTAAACAGGCCCTTCACTTGAAGGGCATTCTGTTGCATGCTCAGAACACTCGGAACGGCCCATTTAAAGTTGGAACATTCTGATCTAGCAAAAGATGCTCAGTGGAGCAGAGGCCAGAGCAGAGCCCACTAGAGCATGATTGCATAGGTCAGTTGAGCCTGTGCTATTTAAAGCAAGTGCAAGCCTGGGCTACCAGAGGGGAGGTATGTGCACTTTGGAATGGGAGTAGCATTGCAAATATGACATCAAAGCTGCTTAGTAGCCACAGAGAACCCTGCCTTTGGAAGCAATGTGGGCAGGGTGTAGAGTGGCTCGGAAACAGCTTAGATTGGTGGCTGGCTGCACAGTATGAGAGCCACTATATGTATGTTCATATCTGTATACAGTAATTCACACTAGCCGACCCGCACAGAGCATCTGCGCGCTCTTTGGGGCCTGCTGTTCTCTTGCCCCACTCCCCACTCCCGCCTCCTACCCCACTCTCTTGCCCCCCTCCCTCCTGCCCCACTCTCTCTTGCACCCCCACTCCTCCCGCCACAGCCAGGTCCTCCTTACCGCGGCAGCAGGCCGGAAAGGGCCCCACTGCAGCCATTCTTCCTCTCGGGCAGCGAACTGGGAAGTCACGCTGCCCGTTTCCCTCCCGCCCCGGCTTCTAATGGGCACTGGGGCTGCACCCCACCACCCATTACCTTTCGCTGCCTGTTATCTTTCGCTCCTCTCCCCTCTCTTGGGCCTGGCCATCCTGCCGCTGCCTCCTGCTCCCGGCGGCCAGGCCCGCTGCCTCTTCCATAGCCTGGCCAGGCCAGGCCATCCAGCTGCCTCCATGTCTCGTCAGGCCGTCCCGCCGCCTCTGCCTCCCGCCAGGTCGGGCTGCCGCCACCACCTCTTCCATTCCTAGAACAGCCTGGCCTGGCCAGGCCAGGCCGTCCTGCCGCCTCCGCCTCCCAGCAGCCAGCCGAGGCCACCACCTTTGGCCGTTTTGCGGCCGCTGCCGCCTCCATTTTTCCTTTCCCCTCAACTCTCGCTGGGCCAGAACTCTCGCAATATGTCGCAAGAGTTTTGCCGCCAAATTGAGGACATGCACCGGCTAAGAGAATTAATTATATAGATACTAGTATTTTTAAGCCCGTTATGATAACGGGCGCTAGCTTTCTATCCCGTCTTTTCTGTCTCTCTCTCTCTCTTTCTGTCTCTTCCCCCCCCCTTGTCCCCTCTCTCTTTTTGTTTTTTGTTTTGTTGTTGTCTCTGTTTTTGTTCTTCCTTATTTTGCTTTTACTTTGGGGGGGGGGTGGATGAATAACGGCCAAAATGGCCCATGAGAAGGTGGCCGCCCCCGCCTATCGCCCTCCCGCGCACCCAGCTGCCGGAGCCCACCTTACCCGCTCCAGCCCGAAGGAGAAGAGAGGAACTCGGGAACAGAGCTACTCTCTGTGTTAAGCTGCTGCCCATACTGTCGCAATGGACGCAATAGGCGTCCTTTGCGTCCATAGCGGCAGTTTGAGCAGTGACTTAGCACAGAGAGGAGCTCTGCTCGTGAGCTCCTCTCTTTTCCCTCGGGCTGGAGCGGGTAAGGTGGTCTTCAACAGCTGGGAGGGCGATAGGCGGGGGCGGCGACCTTCTCATGGGCCATTTTGGCCCTTAATCTTTTTTGGGGGGGAGCGGGGAAGGTGATTTTGGGCAGCTGGGAGGGCGGGTGAGCAGGCAGCAGCGGCGGCTGTGAGCGGGCGGGGGCCTCATTGGCGGCTTCGCCGCCACCTCCCCCAGCTTCATTTTGGGCAGCTGGGAGGGCGGGTGAGCAGGCGGCGGCGACGGCTGTGAGCGGGCGGGGGCCTCGTTGGCGGCTTTGCCGCCACCTTGCCCAGCTTCCCTGTCCCCCGTCTCGGTCTTCCCCCGCCGCCATTGCCCTCACCTTTTTCAGGGCGGCCGCTTCTGGTTGCCTCGGCCTCCTCACTTTCCGCCGCCGCCACACACCGGCTAATGGCCGCCCGTGGCTGTGGGACACTGGTGTCTGAGGTCCTGTGTCCCTTGGGCTCTTCTGGGCCTGCGCTTTGCGCAGGCCCAGAACAGCCCAGGGAGGCAGGGACGCAGATCCCCAACGTTCCAAAGCCACGGCCACTCACTTAGCCTTTTATTATATAGGATTAAGGCTTTTCACACGAACATCTTGTCATGAATTTGAATGATAATCTTATTTAAGAACTTCCAGACTCACAAGGGACTGGCTTAATCACATGAAAGAGAGAGAGGGTGGCCATGTTTTATCATCTCTAATTAACAACCAATACTAAGGTGATATATATGAGATTTTTATTGTGAAGGTAACTGGTGGTAACTTAGATTGTCAGGCTAACTGGAGCATGAATTTGTTAGTCATTCTGGATGGATTCTTGCTGGAATCTTTCTTCTCCGCATCTCAGCTCTTAGACTTCTTTTATGCTTGCATCTCACCTCAGCATAGGCCCCCATCTGACTAGGCTTCTTGTTTTCGAGCAGTCTAGCTTAACCACAAATACAGCTCAAACTGGTTTCTAGGGATGTGAATGAACTGGTTTGTCACCTCCTTTGGGAAGTGCCGAACTGGTTCGTGGGGGCGGGGGCAAGAGCCATTCCCTTAAAAAGCAGATAAGCAGGTCTTTACCTGCTCTGCTGCCGGCCCACTGCTTTTCGGGGTTCGTTTTTCTGGGTGCGGCTGCAGTGCTGTTCCCTGCAGCCTGCACATGGTGTTGGCACACATGTCTGTTGCTGCACATGTGGGGTGGCCATTTGTGTGGTCAGCAGACGTGTATGCCAATGCCGTGCGCAGGCTGCAGGGAACAGTGCCGCAGCTGCACGTGGCTTTTGCTAGAGCGAGCACTGCACCCGGAAAAGTGGCAGGGTGGCAGCGGAGCAGTAAGGACCTGCTTACTTGCTTTTGAAGGGAACTGCTCCCTGCCCATGCCTGCACAAGCTGTACATGCACATCCCTACTGCTTTCTGTCAGCTCTGTGGTGGGCGCAGTCTGAGGTGGCAATGCCAGGTGAATACCTGCGTCTGTGCTTTCTGTGTCATCTAGGGTCACACTCAGCCTTCTTAGCCTGTCTTCAGTCATCTTCGACACAAGTGTCCATACATGCAGCCTCATACACATCTAATATAACAAAAAGCAATTTATGTTCTAAATAGTCTAAAATGTGTTAGAATAAAATACTACCAACATAAAGCAACTGATCACATATTAGAATGGAATGCCCTCAAGTATCCTAAAGGCTAAATACTGATTTGCTCATGACAATCGGGGGTGGTTGGTGCCGGGGGAGGGGGAGAGGTCCTGTCCTGATCCTGACAGACATATATAGCCCCCATTTGGCTTTGCAAGCCAAGCACATGCATGAGTAATGCTGCTGCAATTTTAGAATCCAGGAGTTGGGTCGTCGAAGGATTAAAAGCTATCCCAGGATCCCATCCCATCCTGGAGATCCCAGGATGCATTGTGCTGGCTGGAGCCTGGAGATCCCCATTACAGCATCAGCCACCCTCTGATTGTCCACAAGGGGGCAGGAGGCAGGCCCAGCCCTATTCAAGCCTTTTTGAGGAGAGGATCATAGCAGTCTCTGTAACCCCTGCTCTCTATTACAAACATGGTGCCCGGCTGCCAGGAGCAGCTGGAAAAGGGAAATGTCCACCCACGATCAGAATCATTGAGGTAAGGGAGCCCTCTTTCCCTCCTACCTTGATAAAGAACAAGGTAGAGAGGCTTGGCTACCCACATTTGAGCAAGTTCAGCTGGAGAGATTTTTATGGGTTATCACAAGCCTCCAAATTTGGGCTGCATGCCTCCAACCTTCATTTTGATAATCATGTGAATATCCCTGTTATTTTCAATCACATAGGCAGAGCACTTCCTATCCATATCCTATGTTTGAGGGTGCTTTCACCCAATTCACTTTTAAAATGAATATGTGCAGTCATTAATACAGGTACATCTATATGTTTACAGACGCCTGTATGCACACACACATCATTACATCTAATAGTCCTAAAGGTGGGGACAAATTCACAAAAATACCTGCTTGAGCATATATCAAGAGCTAATTGTTTGAATGGGAGACCACTGGAAGCCACATGTAAAGCCACCTGTTCCCAATAAACCACAGGATATAATAATCATAATTGTATTAAATACTACTTTAAAGTGTTTAAAAGACTTCACAGTATGTTATCTCAGTAATCCTATTTGATCTTGCAGGCTAAGTGTCTGCGGCTGAGAAATAATGAGTAGGAAACCTGTCATAGGTGGTATTTGTCCATGCTTTTCGTTACCACGAGCTATTTACCATAATTAAAAGTAAGAGCCAAGTGGGTAACAGTACATTTTTTGTATGAATGAGAGACCACAGGTAATCCATTCACATAGACTGAATTAACTGATACTAGCTTAACCCATGCAGAGCATCTGCACACTAGTATTTGATTGCTCCCCTCACCCCCCTGCCACATTCCCCCCTCACCTCAGAGATCTCTCCACCCTCAACTGAACTATACTCCTGCTCCTCCTCCGTCCATTGCTTCCACCCCCCTCACCCCTCTTGGTCATGGCTGCAGCATTGTGGTGCCTATTGGCCAAGCTGCAGCCCCCTATCCTCACCCGAGCCCCGGTCCTGCCCCAGTCCCCACAGGAGCAGCAGCAGTTGACCAGGCCCTTCCTCACTGCTGCCACCACCATGGCCGCTCGTTCCCCTCAGGCAGCTGACAGGCCCGGGCCCATCCCTTGCCTGACTGCCTCCCTCCACCAATGGACTGAGTAGCACCAAACAGCAGCAGTGGTTGACTGGGCTCTTTCTTCCTTGCTGCCATTGCCACCATAACCATTCATTCCCCTCAGGCCGCTGACGGGCCCATCCCTCACTCTTCCTTCTTTCTCTCTTCCCTTCCATTCTTTCTCTCGCCTCCACTTGCTCTTTCCCTCTGTCTTTCTTCCCCTCTCTTCTTCTCTCTTTCTCTCCCTTCCTGAGCTAACAGATCTTGAACATCTTGTTTCCTCATTTAATTCATACAGTGGCTGCCTCCTTCTCCTGAAGGGGCTCTTTCCTCTCTCGTGACCCCTCTCTTCACAGACACCTGCTCGCTATACTTTTAGATATATATAGAGAGATATTCCTCTCCTCTACAATATAGAGAGATTCCTCTCCTCTACAATCAAGAACATCGTCCGACCAGTAACAGTTGCATTCCGACAGACCTTAACCATCACAGGCTCCTCCTCTCTATCTGCATATGGAATCCCCACTGCCCAATCACCACGGTGCCACAGGCTCCTCCTCCCTGTCTGCATATGGAATCCCCTCTGCCCAATCACCATGGTGCTTCTGCTCATGAACTGCTCTGAGGAGTGCACTTACTGGAGGCTGGGAAATGAATCCTGGCCTCCAGGAATCCCAAAAGATACTGCATGAACAGCGTGGTGCATTGGGGGATTTCTCCTCTAGCTGGGCACTCTAGGCACCTGGTTCCGTGACTGCACAGGCTGCCTGCAGCTCAAGCATTCACATGAGCCTGGACCTGGGGTAAAGGGCGCACTTGCACCCTTTAACCCAGGTAACAGCCTGAGTAAAAAAACTCAGGCTATGGAAGGAGGCAGCCCCAGGATCAGCCTCAATCCCGACGCTTCATACAAGCAGCCCCACCGAGGTAGGGCTACCCAAGCCTGGGTAGGGCTGCTCATGTGAACAGCCTCAGTGTTCACATGAGCTGGACAAAAAGTTAAAAAAGAAAAAAAGACAGCAGTTCCTAAGAAGCCACCCTTGGGGAGAGGATTACAGAGAGTTATTGCCTATTATGCATTACTTTTCAACACTTGATATAATTTAAGAGTTGAAAGGGTATGCTTTCATTGAAAATATTTAGAGCTAGTGTCGCATAGCAGCTAGCTCAGTATATCAGCTGCTTTGATACCTCAGTTGATGATAGCACCATCACTAATTCAAATTTTCTTCTGCCATGATCTCACTGGATGGCCTTAAAGGAAAATATTCTCTTCTACGCTCAGATGAGGATAATAATGGCCTACCTTAGAAGGGTGTGCACAGAACAGTTCACGGCAGTTCAGTTCGAATTCAAACCAAACCACCAGTCCATGAACCAGTTCATTAGAACTAGCTGGTGGTTCAGTTCATGCAGTTGACCCGTTTTGATCTGGTTCAAGGAGCTATGCTTATAAAGGGGAATCTAGTGAGGATTCCCTTTTACAAGCAAAGGGGATTCCTACATCTAGGGATTCAAAGGGCAGGTGGGGGCAGGCGAGAGGGCACCTTGCTGCCAGTGACATCAGCTCTTCAGTGGCAGCAGCAGCTCCTCTAGGCTCCAGCAGCAAGCACACACACACACATCCAGAAGCAAGGGCCGGCAGAGTCCCAGTTCTGGCCTCTGTGCATGCATGGAGGCCATTTGTGTGACTTCCACGAATGTGCAGGGGCCATTTATGTGACCACGTAGTCATGCAAATGGCCTCTGTGCATGTGCAGAGTTTACGCAGATGGCCTCCGTGCATGCATGGAGGCCAGAATTGGGATGCTGCTGAGCCGTGCAGTTTGAGCGCTGGCAGGGCCTAGAGGAGCTGATGCTGACGACACTGAGGAGCCACCAGTGGAAAGGTGCCCTCTTATCTCCCCCCCCCCCACACCCTTTGAATCCCTTTAGAGGTTGGAATCCCCTTCGCTTGTAGTTTCAACATTAGACATGACCAGCCCATGAATAGGACCTATGGTTCATTATTTCTTTATATACATTCCTGTTAGTAAAAAAGTGTTGAGCAAGTTGCTAATTGTAAGTGAATTGCCAATAGATATGAATTGGTCCTGTGTGATAACTAGAACAGTCCACAAGGTGGCTTCTTGTTCCTGTTATGAAAATGAAATAAAAAACACAACTGTAGTTTTCAGTCTTCTGCTTGAATTAAGAGGCAGATATTTACTTACATTGTGACAAAAATGTATATATCCAGACTCCTAGACCCACAAGAAAGTTAATATCTATGTACTTTAAATATTGTTTTATAATGGGATACTAAAATTGTCAGTGCTAGTTCTAGCTCTGTTGCTGTTGGCCGACATCCAGACTAACTTTGTGCCCGAAGAGTGTTGCACGTGCATAATGGGGGATTGGCAGTTTTTACTGATCCTCCCTCTGTGCCTCCTAAAAATATGAAAGGGCTGTGTGTCTTTCAGGGAAATATTTTTGGTGGTACAGAGGGATGCAGAATGCCCCTTTCCTGTTGTGCATTTGCAATGTTATTCAGTGCGTCATATGAATCAGGATGTCAGCCAATGGCAGAAGAGCTTGAACTGAAACTGACCACTGTAGTATCTCATTATAAAACAATATTTAAAGCATACATAACCTAGCTTTCTATTGGTTCAAAGAGTGCATATATAATATGTTAGTGTGGATGTCAGTGATTGTTTATAAATTAAACTGGTCTGAAACAATATAAGGAGCTTGGCTTTAAATTAGTAATGACAGGGGCATAGCAAGGTTGGATTTAAAATGCAACCCCCCAAGGTCCAGGGCCTCCGCCAGCCCAGGCCCCCAAGAATTTTGTCTGATATTTCAAAATAAGTATGCTGCCTGGAAATACATTTCACTGAATACACACACGCACACTTCACAATATATAGTGATATACATTGAGTACTATATGTTTGTGCTACTTTTAGTGCCTAGAACACACTAGAAACACTAATTATTAAAATGGCCCCCTCGCTGCAGATTAGCAAAGGAGACTGTCAACCATGCAGGGTGAGCCTATGTACGTTTTCTCAGAATTCTGAACAAATTCAGTAAAGTTTGATTCCAGGAGCTTTTTCACACAGGGCTTTTAAAGCCCTTTAACACACATCTCCTCTGGAATGGAGGTGCTGCATTCACATGTTGGCCAGATTTACCCTGAAGTCCCTGAAAATTGTTGGGGAGCAGTTCACACACAATTCAGCTTGTTCACTGCTCGTTAGAGTGTAACCTGATTAATATCCAGAGTTTAAAAACATCCACTATTTTGCGTTGGTTCTTTGGGACAACTTCAATTTTGCAGTAAAGCCTCCCAGTAAACCTTCAGTAAAGCCTGCTGTGTGTAAAAGTCCCAGGTAAGTGTGTGGAGAATTGCAGCCTCAGGCAGCAAATCTAACCACATTTAGCTAGAAGTACATTTCATTGAAACCTAAAGGACTTGCAAGGAAAGCATGTCTACTTAAAAATAAACTCCATTGCATTCAACTGTCTGAGATCTTTCCCGGGTAAGTGCATGTAGGATTGCACATGCTCAGGGATGTAAAGCAAACCAAACTTATTTGTGCTCCCAGCATATTTTGCTCCCTATAGGTGACCAGTAAGTCCCACTGAAGCAAATAAGATAGGTGGGGAGAAATAGAGAAAAGAGCAAGAATTAGCACTATTCCTCAGGAGAAAAAGTGTTGGTGGTGGTGGTGGGGGAGAGAATGAGGGATCTGCCTCTTCTTGGTAATATTTAAAGATAGATGAGACATGCCGGGGCTCAAGTTGCTCCTGAAGTTATGCCCTAGTCTGTCCTAAAAGTCATTCTCCCTGCTCCCCAATGTGGAAGTAGGGCTGGTTGTGGTCTCTCACTATACTCTCTACAGGTGCTCAGAAGCAGGGTCATCCCTAGTGGGGTGCGGGACTGGGGTGCAAATCAGCATGTGCAGGGCCTCAACATTTCATATAATTACAGAATCGTACTGACTGATGACATACAGTGTAAATAGCGTGAGTGAGGTTTTTGGACATGCCCAACCAGCTTGGGATTTCTAAAGAAAAATAAAATAAAAGCACCACACATGCTTCACAGTTCTCACTCAGACCTTCTGGATTGCAAAACAACTTGAACATAAGTGCATTTATGAATGAATGAATGAATAAATAAATAAATAAAATATTGTTTGTTCCAGAGTTTTTGTAATGTTCTGCCATGAAACAAGCCACTAATTTGCGGGGGGGGGGGTCAACCACAAAAAGGAATTCACAACACCTCTATTAGTAAGCAGGCAGAGGCTGGTCTGTGCTGGGCAGAGGGTCTGCAGAGAACTGTGGTGGGTAAAAGGCAGCCAGCGATGGCCACTCTGCCTGCCTCCTTCCTTCCTTGCTGCCTGCCTGCTGGGGCACTTGAGTTTAGGCTTCAGGGATGCCTGCAGGGAGGCCGCTCTGGAGCCCCGCCCACCCACCAATCAGTTTAGACGTGGTCAGATAAGGCGTTCTCTAGCAGCTTACAGGTTGGCTGCTTAGATTGCCGGCCTGGAGGGCTGGCTGAGAGGCCTTGGGGCTGGGTGGGTGGGCAATGGGGAGTCATGTGACATGTCTCTGGGGGGGGCCCTTCAAGGCAGTGGGCCCCCAGACAACTGTCTCCCCTTGTCTAATCATAGTTACATCCATGTTTATGCTCACTTTTTTGTCAGTCTCATTACACAAGTTCACCTTTACTTCCTTCCTTCCTTCCTTTACTTCCCTTCCTTCCTTTCTTCCAGATGTAGAACAATCTCGGGATCCTTATTAAACTCATCACTGCAAGGGTCCCGACACATTTTTCATACAGAGTGTAGAAAATCTATCTATATATTTAATTCTCCTGGGTGTGCCTTTTGAACGTGCTTCCTGGCAGCCCAGCTGATTGGTTGGGCTGCGGGGGCGCCTGATTGGGTAAGGCACCCCCAGGAGAACAGCGGCGGCGGCCATGGCTGGGGAGCCAGGCGGGCCTGACCGCAGAGGCGAGTTGACGGGCCTGGCCGGGGAGGCGAGGCGAGGCGGCAGGACTGGCCGGGCCCGGCCATGGAGGCGAGGTGAGGCAGCGGGACTGGCCGGGCCCGGCCGTGGAGGCGAGGCGGCAGCTGGTGGCGGCGGCCGCACTTGGCCCCTGCAGGGTGGTGGCGGCTGCACTTGGGTCAGCTAGTATATTTAATTCTCTTACAGCCAACTGAGGAGATAACTATGTGGGGATGCTTGGCAAGCTCCACCCCTCACTTCAGCCGCAACCAATGAAAAGGTGGGGGTGGAGCTGCTGCTCAGTGACAGGACAGGCAATGGATGAAGAAGAAAGTGGTGGCGAGCTGGGGCCAAAAGCTGTGGCGAGATGGGAGAGAGAGGGGGAGAGGGGGTTGTAGTTTGGGCAAGGCAGGGGAAAAGTGAACAAGTGAGAGAAAGAGGCTCCGGGGGAAATCACTGAGGAGATGCTGGAGGAGGTGCTGGCAGGCTGGCCGGAGGCAGGGGAAAAGCGAGGGCAAAAGAAAGAGGCCCCAAGGTGGGGGGAGTGCCTAGGAGATGCTGGAGGAGGTGCTGGCAGGCCAGTGAGGAGAGAAAGCGATGACAGGGGAGAGAAAGGGGTGGTCAGGCTGAGAATGTTGGAAAGACCAAACTAGAGGTGCAGATGGGGGTGGGAAAGAACTGGGGTGGGGGAAGAAGAAAATGGGGCTGAACGGGGGAAGAGTCAGGATAGAGTGAGCAAGAGAGTTGTGGGGGGGGGAGACAGTGAGCGAGAGAGTTGGGGGGAGAGTGCGAGCAAGAGGGTTGTAGGCGGGGGAGAGCATGAGCAAGAGAGATGTGGGTGGGGGAGAGCACGAGCGAGAGGGATGTGGTGGGGAAAGCGCAAGAGAGGGTTGCGTGGGAGAGCGCAAGCGAGAGGGTTGGGGGGAACGCGTGAGTGAGAGGGTTGGGGGGAGCGTGTGAGTGAGAGGGTTGGGAGGAGAGCGTGAGCGAAAGGGTTGTGGGGGGAGAGCATGAGCGAGAGGGTTGTGGGCGGGCGAGAGCACAAGCGAGAAGGTTGTGGGTAGTGGGGGGAGAGTGCAAGTGAGAGCGTTGTGGGTGGGAGAGCGCAAATGAGAGGGTTGTGGGGGGAGAGTGTGAACGAGAGGGATATGGGGGGAGAGTGTGAACGAGAGGGATGTGGGGGGGTGCGAGCGAGAGGGTTGGGGGAGAGTGCAAATGAGAGGGTTGTGGGGGGAGAGCGAGAGGGTTGTGGGCGGGGGAGAGCATGAGCGAGAGGGTTGTGGACAGGGGAGAGTGTGAGCGAGAGGGTTGTGGGCAGGGGAGAGCGTGAGCGAGATGGTTGTGGGCGGGGGAGAACGTGAGCGAGAGGGTTGTGGGGGAGCACGAACGAGAGGGTTGTGGGGGGAGAGCGAGAGTGAGAGGGAAAGTTGGGGGCGGAGAGCACAAGCGAGAGGGCAAGTTTGGGGGTGGGGGGGGGATGCCACAGGCTCAGTGTACTACCGCACAGATGTTCTGTGTGGATTCAGCTAGTGATGAGTAAAGCTGATAGGAGCATAAGAGCTTGGTCCTATGCAGAGTTAGGAATGCCTTGGTCCACTTATATTCTATGAATAGTTGGGGTAGTGTGGCTTCAGGTGCATATAACCAGGAGACTCAGAATATTAAAATATGCTAATTAAAATAGCAAAATAAATAAATAAATCATAAATGTAAGTACTTCCTAATTAAACCCAAGCCTTTGGAGGAGAGCACATTAGAGACATGACATTTTAGTAGTATTTGCTTTATTTACACACATCTGCCAATAGAGCATAAATGGAAGCAAGTACAATCCTACCAGAAGACATCTGCTAGCTAGCTCACATCAGATCCCCATAGAAAGATACCCCGCCCCTTAAGATGTCTTCAGTCTTCAGCTTTTGCTCTCTCTTTGTTCCAAATTGTACATTTGTTTGTGTGTGTGCGTGCACACTCATGCTCCCTTTAAATGGAGTGAGTGAGTTTTGTCACCTTCCCCAGGGCCAAAACTCTGCTGGCTTTTCCCAGTTTAAACATTCCAGAGGGATCTCTGTATCCAGATACCATTTCCTAACAACTACTATAAAGAAACATCAGCTGATCATGAAGGAGCATTAACTCCTATTATTAGCCGCCCAGAGACGTATGTTTGGGAGGGATGTAAATTCAATAAATAAATAAATAAATAAATAAATAAAACTTGTTTTGTCAAATCTTGGACTCTGATCAGGCATCAGTTTAATGCAAACCTATTGTGATAGCTCTATTCACAGTAACCAGACAACAAACTCACAATATGAACCAACAATGGTTAATAGAAAAACTGGAACAATGTAGTGCTGAAAGTGACTGCTCTAGTGAGTGGAATATATGTGTGTGTTTGTGTGTGTGTGATATAGATTGTTTATTAAATACGCCAGAAAAAATAATAATAAAAGGCTATGTGAAGTCTTATTAAAGCTTGAATTCTTGGTAGGACACTCTGTTGTCCAGGGTGATGGTGGCCTTCAGCATTATCTGCTGCTCTCTCTTTACAGTCTCTGCACTCTCTCACTCTTATTTCTGCTCTGGCTTGTGTTTCCTATTTTATTCTTACTGTTCAACTTTTTTGCCATTTTTTATATTACTCTTTTCTAAACATGCATATATTATTTTTAATTATTCAAGTCAGTAAGCCACCTGAGTGTATGTTTTGCATTGGTTGTAGCAATTATATTATTTACTGTGATTTGGATATTTAATAAAGTGCACTTTAAAAAAAAAAAAAAGGAAAGCACTCATTCTTTGAACCCAAGAGTTGTGAGGAGTGTATTTATAATTCTCTGGGGTTAACAGAACATTACAGGCAACAGGCAACACAAGATAATTTTTAAAAAATGCACCCATACAGCACCCAGCACAATATGAAATGCATTAGCAAACCATCAAGATGGGGCTGTGGATAGAATGTGTTTTTTGTTATTCCTAGAAGATTTGACCTGCAGATTAATTAATGTGTTTTCTCTCTCCCCCCCAATACTGGATCTTTGGGTGGGTGGGGGGAATTATTTATTTGCATCTCTTCTTCTGCTTACTTAATGAAACAATCACTTCATTAGAATGCGGTACAGCTTCTCAAACTGCTCCCAAAAGTTTTATTTCTTGTTAGTGACATTAATGAGAGAAATGTGTTTGGTAACCGTTGGCTCATCAAAACCAATTTCACTGCCCGACTGATATGTTCAAACATCTGCCAAATCTTGTGATGTTTGCATTTGCCTGCCAGAAATCAGAAAGAAATATTTATAGGCTAAAAATGTATTTTTAAATTGCTTCCCAGTGGGTTTTGAAAGTTTCACATACTTGCTATATAAACAAGAAATCCATTTGTTTTGAGCACAAATAAGAGAAGGACTGCATTTTCAAAATAACAGGTTCATAGCTTTTTGGCTAATAGATTTAGAATATAGTATGTAAGATCAACTAATAGCCCCTTCATTCATAATGGGCTAGCACACTTTCTTTAGTGCATATACTCATACACTTTATTTCATGATTCCTTGCTTGAAAGGGCAGTTTTTAGCAGAGGCGTAACTATAGGGGGGGCAGGGGGGGCACGTGCCCCGGGCGCCATCTTTTCTGGTCACGTGGGGGGCGCCGCCATGACAAAAAAAATGTTTTTTTAATTGTTTTTTTAATTTGTTGTTAATACAAATGTTTCCTGCTCAGTGCAGCAGCGCTGCAGCAGTCAAGGGAGCGCGTCGGTGCCCCCTCCCCCACGAGCGGTCCCTTCTGTGCTGCCCACGCCCCCCCCCCATTGCTTTGCTGGCGCCTGGCGGCCAGTCAGTGGCCTGGCTTGGCGGCGGTGGCGGGCGCTTGTGAGGAAAAACCTAAGTATAATGTAGTATGTTGGGGGGCGGGGGGGGCGCCATTTCAGTGCTTGCCCCGGGCGCCGTTTTCCCTAGTTACGCCTCTGGTTTTTAGAGAACCAAGAAAACCTTCCCAGGCTGCAAAATACTGAACATCTTATGAGATGAGCAAAGATAGCATCAGTTTTCAATGGAGCGAAGCTATCTCACGCTTGAAAGGAGAGAAGGGATACTTTGCTGAATAGTTTTGAAGGAAGTCAGATGGACATCTATTACATATTTACCGGCTACAGTGCTTGCACATTGGTTATGTCAGTCAGAGCAGATCCTTTGCCTGCCCATCCCCATCCATGCCATAAAACCAGGATATTGGGGGAACTAGTGACTCATGCCATTTATATGACAAGATTTATGTTGCTCCAATCAAAGAAGCAGACTTGATTAGGAAGCTCCTGTAGCATAGTCACATCATTCCTTCTGACCTATTAGATTGCTCTTGTGAATCCTGGGAGCCAGTGTGGCATAGTGGTCAGAGTGTTGGACTAGAACTAGGAAGAGCTGTGTTCAAATCCCCCCTCAGCCATAAAATTCCCTGGATGACTGGGCCAGTCACTCTCCACCTAAACTGCCTCACAAGCCGTCTACCCTGCTACAGGAATTCCCACATGTTGCTTACTACTACAGCTCCCAGCTGCAAGAGACACTGCTCACAGGGTTGTTGTGAGGATAAAATGTGGGACATACCATGGAAACCACTCTGAGCTCCTTGAAAGAAAGGTGAAATGAAATAACAGCATGGGGAATCAAATCAAATAATAGTTCTGTCTAATCTCCTCGCCATTTCCTCGTGGTGACACAAAGGTTGAGTCAATACTCGGCATCCTACAGGTTCAAAAGGCTGCTGCTACTGAGGTCAGAGGGAGGACTTGCATTCGCCAACTTTCTTTACTTCTGCCGGATTTGTGCTAAAGGCAGCAAGTAACCCTGCACACGTGTACTTAGTTTGGTATGTATGTAGTGTAGCATCCATCACTAAGAGACGGAATCTGTAAAACAGTGTTTGAGAATCTGTTCTCTGCAGCAACTTCACACTGTTGTAATTTTGGAGAATTCTGGCTGAGGCAATGGAAGAAATAGTCATGAACATGAGGGATTGTTGATATAAGCAGTTACCCTCTTAGCTCACGTAAGGCCCTACTTTGACTACTTTTAAGTTATTAGAAGGCCAAAGGGGGTGAAAAAGTCTCTCGATAATTTGGAGCTCTTGACTTGCCGCTCTTCAGTCTTGAGATGCCTGACATTGTAAACAATAGTATCTCTGGTACGCAGAAGTAACAAAAAGTTCCATAGCTGCATGGACTACCTGAGGGTGAGCTAAGAGACCAAAAGTTTTTCTAAACCATCCTGAGCAGGAGACATCACATTGATTCAGGATAACAGTTCTACATAAACAACCTCAGAGAGTACAGCGGCTGTTCATCCAGCTGCTCCGGGATCTATGCAGGCTCCCCGTTTTCTATCGCTGGATAAGATGGCTTTTCACCTAACAGGCGAACACAGTGTAACTTGGTCAGTGTAACTTGGGATTGCTTATAGAGGGATACTTGGTGTCAGCAAGGATGGGTAAGGGAAATAACTTCTTGTTCCAGGTGTAACCCTCACCTTGGCACTTTCCAGACTAGCTGCTCAACAGTAGCATAATGCCTCTGTTCAGGCAAGTCGCATTGAAAACATAAACAGCAGGGGAGCAGTCTCGCAGCAACTAACAACCTGGAGAAACAACAACATCCTTACGCCAGATATACAACGTCCTAGTTCTATATCACAGTGATTAAATTTGAGACAAGGCATTGGCAATGTGAATGGCACCCTGCTGTCTGTCACCTGTGACAGTGCCAACTCACCCCCTTTCTCCATTTGAGGAGAGAGGGCATGTGGCCACCTTGCTGATACCCCGTGTAGAGACTGCAGTGTCACAACGCAGAAAGTGTGAAAGCACACTTCCGAGATCTGACGTGACCCCGTTGCAGGGTGTAATCTGGAAAGCATCCTTGCCACTCAGCACCTCTCCAGTTGTGAATTAGACAGTAAGGCCTGAGCTCAGTTAGGTGTGGGAAGAGTGAGGAATAATACAGCAAAACCCCAGACTAGTGTAGTTCAGTCCCACCCTACTCTTTTTCTATCAGAAGTAAGGGTAGGAATCCAGTGACACACACACACACACACACACACACACACACACACACACACACACCAGAACCAAGGTTTATTCCACAAAAAGGGAGGGAAAGGGGGGGAAATGATAAAAACGATTTCAGCATATATAGTTTACAATAAATCTCTAACCCAAACACACAATGGAAAACCCTCAATGATTTAGTTGAGTAAGACCTGTCCCTAGCTCCACTCTTCTGAAGAGAACTGATGAGGCTATTCATACTTGTGTGCAAAGCTGGGCTAAGGAAGCCCAGCCTGGTTTTGTACCTGTATGTGAGCAAGATCAGTGCAGCGGGGTGGGAGTGGGGCAATGGCAGGAGACCCCCCAGAACACTTGGAGGCCCCCCCCGAGACAGGAGGCCATGGGCCAACACCCCATGGTCTGGGGTAAGAGTGTCTCTGTCTGCCTCATGACATTGATATGGAGAAATAGATTTAAATTTAAGTGTCATCAGCATATTGATAACACCCTGCACCAAATCCCCTGATGATGTCTCCCAGCGGTTTCATGTAGATGTTAAAAAGCATTGGAGACAAAATGAAGCCTTGTGGGATTCTATGCAAAAGCTCTTATTTTGAAGAGCAACAGTCTCCAAGTGACACCATCTGGAATCTGCCTGAGAGGTAGATGAACTTGTCTGGAAGATCATCCTCTAAGGCCCTTCTCCAGATTCTTTTGCCTTCAGAGGTTAGTGGGGAGTCATCAAAGAGAGTGCCTTCTCAGTACCCTGCTTGTAGGACCAGGGGCAGTGTGCCTTGAGCCTACTGTGATATCTTTCTGGTAACAGGCAATGACCTTTTTGTGTAAGCAGGCTTTCAGCTAACTTCTTAACTTATGATAACCACTACCATTACTACCAGAGTTATTGCTAGCGTATGGTGGGGATTAGCATTAGAGGATCCCTGAATCTGGCAACTAAAGGGTGTGGTGAATACCCCTCCGCTTTCTTAAATCTGTTTGTTTTTTTGTTTGTTTGTTTACTTGATTTCTATACCGCCCTTCCAAAAATGGCTCAGGGCGGTTTATATTAAATAGTAGTGGAGTGTGGGGAAGTCTTTAGAATTTTCAGGAATTTGCTGCACCAGCAAGAAGGAGCGTTGCTCCTGATCTGAGAGAGGGAAAAGGAGGCTTTGAAACACTTTGCTTTATGAACTTGCTTCTGTTGTTGTAGGTAAAGTGAAAGGGGTCTTTCGCTTTGGAAAATAGTTTTATGAAAGAGAATGTTAATCTGAATCTAAGAATAAACACTATTAATTTGAATCTGAGAAATACACAGGGTTGGCTGAAGAGTTCATGTTGTTGTAACACACCATTGCTACAAGAAAAGAAGGATAACTAGCTGGGCCGGATGCAGAGCATCTGCTCCTCTTGCCATCGCTTGCCTGCCACTGCCGTTTTCTTTGCCCGCCTGCGGCAACACCCCCCCCCCGCTGGCCCGCTTGCCGCCACTGTCTTCTTTGCCCGCCGGCTGCCACCGGCCACTGCTGTTTTCTCTTGCCTACCTGTTGATGCTGTCACTTTCCTCTTCTGCTGCTGGCAGCTCGCTCGCGAACTCTCACGAGAGTTGCCATGCATGGGATTAGCAACGGGTACGCCTAAGAGGGGGGGAAATGTATCTATGGTGAATGTTGTAGAATATTGTAATTGTTGAATGGATTTATACAGCATTGTATAGGTTCTGTCAGAAGGTCTTTAGAACTTTCTGGAGTTTGCTGCCTCAACAAGATGCAGAGTTGCTCCTGATCTGAGAGAGAGAAAAGGAGGCTTTGAAACACTTTGCTTTATGAACTTGCTTCTATTGTTGCAGTTGGTCTTCAAGCAAGTTTGTGCACCAGTTCAATACTTTGGACAAGCCAAGGAACACATTCCATGTCTGCCTTCCTTGTCTCTCATATCCTTGAGACCGCATATAGGATTGGTATGAACAGTACAGGAGTACTTTTGGGATGTTGCTAGAGAGAGAGACTGGGAGTTTTGATCTTCTTAACAAGGCACATGCTATCTTAAAAAAGACAAGCTATTGTATAATAAAGTGTGCCATTGAGTCGGTGTTGACTCCTGGCAACCACAGAGCCCTGTGGTTTTTCTTTGGTAGAATACAGGAAGAGTTTACCATTGCCATCTCCTGTGCAGTATGAGATGATGCCTTTCAGCATCTTCCTATATCGCTGCTACGCAATATAGTCTGGAAAACATACCAGCGGGGATTCAAACCGGCAACCCCATGCTTGCTAGGCAAGTCATTTTCCGCTGCACCATTAGGTGGCTAGATGGTATAATAGCTGTACAATAATATTATATACACATGATCTGTGATTTGTCCTATTGTAAATTTGTATTTGGAATTAATCCGTACTTGTAGATAGTTTTGGAAGTGAAGGACTATATGCTGTTTCTTGTCTCAATGACATAGGAGGACAGACTAGTGAGTCAGAGGGCTAGAGGGTCAAGACATTGGTCATCCCTTCTCTACTGTTCTGACAGTATCCCTTGATATGTTGATTGCTATTCTTAGAGACTTCCTTCTGTCCTTCCTGCCACTTCCTCTCCCCTTTCCTTCTCTTCCCTTCCTTTCTCCCTTGCAACATGCAAGCTCCTCTTTCCCTGCACCATGTATGCAGAGATGCAGAATCTATCTGCATCCAGCTAGATAGACAGATTAGAGATTCTATCTCCTCACTTTCTTATCTAGAATGGAGTTCTATAATAAATACTCCTTATATTGATTTGAAACTATGAACTGGCTCCAAGTTATTTTATACTCTCAGCATACACGCATGCCTAACCAAATTCCACTGTGTTGTGCCTCTGTGCACACTGCTATAATGAAAAAGTGTTTCTCTTACCAGAGAGAATTCCCAACAGACATAAGAATTCATGCATACATACATATATGTACCTTGAAACGTTATACACATAAAAAAAGAAACTTAATCCTCACTAATCCTTTTCGTTTGACAAAAGAATTTTGCAGCCACTGGTGCAAAATACAACAAAAGAGAAATACAAGCAAATACAACAAAAGAGAATTGATGTGTCCATGTATGGGCAATAAAACTGTTTACAGAGCAATTACTGTTGATGAACCAAAGGGAATGTGTGTGGTCACAGCTTCTTTGCCATTTTCACAACTTGCAAAGCCACTAGATGGCTTGTCTGAATTGGAATGTGGGTTTACTCCTGAAAAGAAGGTCAGTAGTGACTGGCCTCAGCATCCTGGAAACTGTAGTGTCTATAGCAAGATATAACCGTAGCAAGATATAAGTTATTTATTTAAAGACACTTTTACCCCAATTTTCAATATTTCCATTCCCAGGTTGCCTTACAAAACTCACCAAAACAATGGTTTAAACAACAAAACAATTTAATAATAAAATGGCAGGGCAATAACCAATATGCATTTCAACAAGCCTTAAAACCATAGTACTGTAACCCCTCTTCTTATTCAAGAAAATGTGGGGGTTGGTGTTTAAGTCTCTCTTGTTTTTACTGGTGGGAAAGTATTGTTTTGTTGTTTAAACCATTGTTTTGGTGAGTTTTGTAAGGCAACCTGGGAATGGAAATATTGAAAATTGGGGTAAAAGTGTCTTTAAATAAATAACTTATATCTTGCTGAACTTGTCACACTTTTAACAGAACTTTTAACAGAATGAGGTATTGTGAATAGACACTATGGTTTCCAGGATGCTGAGGCCAGTCACTACTGACCTTCTTTTCCCACATTCCAATTCAGACAAGCCATCTAGTGGCTTTGCAAGTTGTGAAAATGGCAAGGAAGCTGTGACCACACACACTCCCTTTGGTTCATCAACAGTAATTGCTCTGTGAACAGTTTTATTGCCCATACATGGACACATCAATTCTTCTCTTTTGTTGTATTTGCTTTGATCTAGACTAGTTTTCTTTAATTGCTCTCACTTTAATCTTGGTAAAAATCAATAAAGTAAAGTAAAGTTGTGCTGTCGAGTCGGTGTCAACTCATGGCGACCACAGAGCCCTGTTGTTTTCTTTGGTAGAATACTGGAGGGGTTTACCATTGCCATCTACCGTGCAGTATGAGAAGATGCCTTTCAGCATCTTCCTATATCACTGCTGCCCGATTTAGGTGTTCCCCATAGTTTGGGAAACATATACCAGCAGGGATTTGAACCAGCAACCCCTTGCTCTCTAGTCAAGTTACTTCCCCGCTGTGCCAAATCAATACATTAACCACAAATGGTGAATCACCTAAACAACCCAGACTTCCATCCCCTGAAGCTGGCCTTTGCTAAGAGACCAAGGACATACTTCTGGTGTAGTGGTATACAAATCTAACAATCAATCAATCAATCAATAAAATACCTGAGGATTTCCATGCTTATGGGACTAGCAAGGCTCATGTGTTGCCCCAAACACCCATAGAAGTGCTGCTGCCATTCTGGAGCCAGCGTGGTGTAGTGGTTAGAGTGCTGGACTAGGATCGGGGAGACCCAAGTTCAAATCCCCATTCAGCCACGATACCAGCTGGGTGACTCTGGGCCAGTCATTTCTCTCTCAGCCTAACCTACTTCACAGGGTTGTTGTGACAAGACACTTAAATATGTAGTACACCACTCTGGGCTCCTTGGAGGAATAGTGGGATATAAATGGAAATAAATAAATAATAAATATAAATCCTAAAATTCTTCAAATCAAAACGGGACCAGTACATACCCGCAGCCCTTAAGCTTAAGAAAGTAAGTTGATGGCACGACTTCTATATGGTGCCCAGCTTGGCCCCTTTTCCAACTTTGCTCCCCCCCACAAGAGCTTGCCCAATCCAAATTCCTAAGAGCAGTACTGCAAGTACTGATATGTACTAGAGATGTACATATCAGGTGGTATAAAGATATGATAAATAAATAAGTTCCCCATTGTGTCTCCAGTGCCACTCTACGATTGGAAGCAGGCCTAGTGAAAGTCGAGGCCAGAGTTTGGCTATCCATTCTCAACTACTGGCTGAGCTTATCCTTCCTCCCAAAGGGCCTAGCCACCTCAACATTGATGGACGGCTTCCAATCCACATGGAAGCAATCTCTGTCTATGAAACTATCCTTACTTAGACTCTCCCCTCCCCACCTACACTCCTTGGGTTACAAGGGGGCCAGGATACTTAACAGTGCATAACTGATGCAGAACCAAACCGACTTAGTTGGGTCTCTGAACAGGTCTTAGTCGATAAGTCTTAGGTTTTCTGAAAGCCTAGGTACATAACAACACCTGCTGGATACCTGACACAGCTAGAAGTACCAGAAGGGCCTTTACCCTGGCTTGCTGTAACACCCTTCTCTCAGCTGTCCCTGAAGGAAGATACAGGAAGTTTCCTTTCCCAGAAATTCTGTGCCCCTGTGACTCAGGACAAGTCGAAACTATTGATCGTGTCTTCCTTCACTGCCTCTTCTATAGAGATGTATGGAACGCCCTTATTCTCCCACTACTTGACAAGCTGCTAGGATGCTCAGGCCAGTACTACATCTCCCTATTACTCTCAGACTGTAACCCATCTATAACATACAGTGTTGCCAAGTTCTGCGCCACAGCATGCAAAATTCGCCAGGCTCTAACTGCCAGCAAGAACGAACGAACAAACGAACAAACGAATTTTATTTATTTATTTATCTATCTATTTATTTATTGTTAGATTTACATACTGCATTTCATTAAAACATGCAATCATTCAGCCCTACTGCTTTTAAAGTCTCAGCTTATCTTCTAATATTTCATAGACATTATCTTACAGATTTTAGAATTGCAGGAGTTTTATAGCCTACTAGTGTTTTCAGACCCGTTAAATAACGGGCGCTAGTAAGTGATCCGGGCCCACCCCCACTCCCTCTTGCCCTCCCCCCTCCCCAGAAGTCTTGCGCTCCACCCACCACTCACCCGGCAACTTTAGTCAGTTGGGGCCCAGTCTTCCCCTTGCCACCGCCTCCATGGCCACGCTGCCGGTCCGATCTGGGCCGCCCCCGCCCCCGCCTAACATTCCCGGCCGGGCAAGGGCCCCAAAGTGTCTCCACCACCGGGCGTTGCCAGCGCCGCCAGGCCTCGGCGGTGGCTCCACCACCACCTTGGGCGGCTTTCCTCGCCGCCTCTTGCCCCCGCCCGGCTTCCTCTGGCCCCCCGGACGGCGGCTCTGCCGCCGTCTCGGCCAGCTTAACCTGCCGCCTCTCTCCTTGCTTCCCAGCTTCTTTGGGTGGCCGCTTCTGGCCGCCCAACATGGCCGCCGGGTGCTGGCGGTCGTGTCTCTCTTGGACTGTTCTGAGCATGCGCTCCGCGCATGCTCAGAACAGTCGAGGCACGAACGCACGCTTGGTGTCCGTCCACGGACGGACACCAAGCATTTTATTAGAGAGGATAGCATGTAACCTTTAACAGCATCTCATAGATTTTAATCCTACTGTGACTTCATAGTCACATGCTACTCTTCTATCAATTTTAGAGCTCCTTTGTTGCCACCTAATGGTGCAGCAAGCCAGAGGCTGCTGGTTCAAATCCCTATTAATATGTTTCCCAGACTATTGGAAACACCTATATTGGGCAGCAGTGATATAAGCCCCGGGAGAGGTCATCTGTAGGTGTGGGCTGTGGTGCCATCAGTATGCTGATGACAACTAGCTCTACCTATCTTTTAAGTAAGAAGACACCAGGGAGGCAGTGGATGCTCTGAACCGGGGCCTGGAGGCTGTTCTGGACTTGATGGGGACAAACAAGCTGAAACTCAATCCAGATAAAGACAGAAGTGCTCTGGGTTGGTAGAACTGATCATCCAAGTAATGAGGTCAATCTGGTCTTGGTAGGAGTCACGCTCCCCCTGAAAGACAAAGTCCACAGCCTGGGGGTGCTTCTGGACCCAACGCTGTCCTTGGAGGCACAGGTGGCGGTGGTGTGCAGAAGTGCATTTTACTAACTATGGCTGGAACGCTAGCTGTGACCCTACTTGGAGAAGTCGGACCTGACCTCAGTCACTCATTGGTATCATCCAGATTGGACTACTGCAATGCGCTCTACGTGGGGCTGCTCTTGAAGACAGTTTGGAAGCTTCAGCTGGTTCAGAATGCTGCCACAAGGATGCTCGTGGGTGTGAGCTGATTCACGTGTATTACACCCATCCTGCGTCAGCTTCATTGGCTACCGGTCTGCTTCCAGGCTAGATTTAAGGTGCTGGTATTGACCTTTAAAGCCCTACACGGCTTGGGGCCGGGGTACCTGTCGGACGGCATTTGGCCATATGAATATGCCAGGGCCCTCCGATCATCATCTCAGGCCCTGCTCATGACCCCGCCACTAACAGAGATCCAGTTGGCGGGGATTAGAGACAGGGCCTTTTCAGTTGTGGCCCCTCGGCTTTGGAACACCCTCCCTGAAGAGCTTCACCATGCTTCCTCCCTCAGTGTTTTTAAAAAACATTGTAAAACACACCTTTTAAAGGAGGCTTTTTAATATCATTATTTTGTTACATCTGATAGGTTCTTTAGCTTCTTAAGGTTTTTATAATTTTCAGTTTTAATTTGAACCTAATAATTGTTTTTAATCTGACTTTAAAAAAAAAATTTTATTACTTGTATCTGTGTTTATGTTATTGTTGTAAGCCGCCTCGAGTAGTATTGCACTGGAGGGGCGGGGTATAAATATTTTAAATAAATAATATATAAATAATAAGAAAATGCTGAAAGGCATCATCTCATACTGCACAGGAGGAGGCAATGGTAAACCCCTCCTGTATTCTACCAAAGACAACCACAAATAAGAAGAGGTCTCAACATGTTCAGAACAAGTCAGACTTGATTGTTCACTTTCACCAAATTTTACAGAAGACTATATTTTTTGCTCCTGTTTACATAACTAGTGTAGAGCTAGAAAAAAAAGAGTTATTGCTGTTGCCATACACATTATTCTAACAGCCAGAATTCAAGGTGATTATAAGGAAACTATTATGAGTTCCTCCAGACTGCACAGAAGTGTTAATCTGAAGTTATTTGGAAATTGCAGTAATCACTAGAATTGGAACCTTTATTACAGCAATCAACACTATAACAAATTACCACATGCAAAAGTTCAAGTACCCTAGGAGAATTAAATTCAGCCCTCACCACAAAAATTCCATGTCAGACCACACTATTACCAGATGCAGAAAAACAAATACTAAAATAATTCTATTACAGCAGTTATACTGTTGTAAAAACTCCTAGATCCCAGATTCAAAGGTTCACGTGAAGGTTATAGTTTCAAGGACCTTCGTAGTAGCCCCAACCATTCCAGCCTTGAGCATAAGCTATATAAGCTTTCCATTCAGGAAACGGAAGCCCAAACCTTTGGAGGATGAAAAAAATAACCCTACAACTTGTATGCGGGAACAATGAATTTTAAAAAATGTTTCCACATAGACATGTACTAGGCATACATGTAGTGATAGCTCTCCCTCCCACTGAGGGGCCAGAACTGCTATTTATCCCAAGATTGAGAAGCACTCCAGTAAAGTATGCAGATAGTGCTAAGCACTAGTTCTCCCTCCTACTAAGGGTTACTTTTTGCCCCAGCATACAGCCTCAACCATAGCAGTCCCCAGGTCCCCTGCAGGGAATTCTACAGTAGGCTGTAGTAGTAAAGCTTGCGGACTGCAAGGGTTTTGAGACCTAGAGGCGCTTCACATGATTGGTGTGAAGCGCCTGAGGGGGTTCTGTGAGGAGAGCAGGCTTAGCCCACTCTCTCCGCAGACGAGCAGCCACTCGTAGCTGGGTGGCCGGATCGGCTGCCCACATGACTGCTGGCTCCATCACGGAGCCAACAGAGGCGGTGGGGATTGGGGGCCGCATGGCCCCTGGAAGGTCCAGGATGCCCCGCATGAGCGTGCAGGGCATCCTGGAGAGATCTCCGAACCTGGGACAGGGGCGGAGCCACCATTGGGCCAACGGGTTCAAAGAACCCGGGCCATGCCCAATCAGGGGCTGTGCCTTGTGGCCTTGACATGCCCCCCACATCTGACATCAGACGCGGGGGTGCTGGTTTAGCTCCTGAGCGGGAGCTGCATGGCCCCCATTTGAGAGTTAAATGGCTGCGGCATTAGCGGCATGGCCAAGAGCGGCTCTTCCCTGCCTATAAGGCCCTTGCAGCTCCGTTCAAGAGCCAGACCACGCCCCCCATGACTGACGTCAGACACGGGGGGCAGGGTGAGGAGGGCTGCCGCTGTGCATGGGCCGCCAGCAGTCACACTACGCCACTGACCTGGGAGGCTGCTTGCATCCTCCCAGCGGGGGTCTCCTTGTGTGTCACCATGGAGCAGAGCCACGCTGTGGCGGCACATGATCAGAAAACCTGGGTTAGGGGAGTGCTCGGCTAAGGGGAGGGCTACTTTGGCGGGCTAGCCACCAGAGAACCACCGGGCTCACCCACGAGTTCTCACAATGGGGGAAAACCAGGCTGGGCTTCTTTAGCCCGGTTTCCCCCCATCGTGAGAATAGCCTCCTAAACTTCCCTCATTGCATTTAGTTTGTTGAAGGTTCCTGTTTAATTCTCTGTAAGCTTTTGCTCCTCCAAAGCAAAAAGCTTCTTCCAGCCCTCCTCTCCGTTCCTGTAACTTTTTTGTTACTTACAAGAACAGCTGCTGCTCAAGCTATTCCAGCTTCTGATTCAATGGAGGCAGCACTGAGTATCACCAGGGGTGGGGGGGTGGGGGGGGAGGGATGTTGCCCAGAGCCATCCTCAAGGAGAAGCTGGAATAGCTTGAGTAGCAGTTATTCCAGCCAGTAACTCCCCACCACCACCCCCCAAAAAAAGAAATAACAGAAACAGGGCCTTGATATTGACTGTGTGATTGCCACAATTTTCTTTGTGATGCAATTAAGTTATTAACTTTAACCTCTCACATATTTAACATTTCAACACCTACCCTAACTTGAAGTAACAAACCTACAGGTAATATGACTGTAACAATGATATCTAAAGCTTTCCCCCTTTGACCTATTATCACTTGCTTTTTTCCAAATTTACCACCAACTTTGCTAGCTCATAAACAGTAAATCTAGGTCAAGTATTTTAATATTTAAATTTGATTGCATAGCTGTGTTGAAAACAAGGACAGCAATACCACAGACCATGAAGTTAAAATAATGAGTATTCCATAGCTGCCTGTGAAAACACAAAAATCTAATCCACTGAATCTGGATGAATGCTTTTCCATATCTATAGGTGACCATGAAATGATAAAGCTGTATATATACTATCTTTTGGATTATCAGCAGTGTGACTAAACTGAAGGCAGTTTATTTGGTATAAAAGAGCCCCTGGTGGTGCAGTGGTAAAACTGCCGCCCTGTAACCAGAAGGTTACCAGTTCGATCCTGACCAGGGGCTCAAGGTTGACTCAGCCTTCCATCCTTCCGAGGTCGGTAAAATGAGTACCCAGAATGTTGGGGGCAATATGCTAAATCATTGTAAACCGCTTAGAGAGCTTCCAGCTATAGAGCGGTATATAAATGTAAGTGCTATTGCTATTGCTAAGTGCTATAATATGTGTGGACAAAGATCAATTTAGCAAGAATGGTGAGAAGAGGCACTGAGCTTGTACGGGTTTAGCACTAGACTGTCAACCTCTGACCTTGATGTGTGGTAGGATTTCCCTAATACCATGAATACCAAAAAACAACAACAAAAAAACCCTTGAGAGTGATAAGGAATTTCTATTTCAGCTGAGATCTTGGGGTACCCACACTTCCACCCTTACTTTATTTTGTCAGCAACTGACATAGCTAAAGGCAAAATATGAGCGATGTGGTCATGTATTCCAGTAACATTTCCTGTGGGCATAGTTGTTAGATGGGGTTTCTCGTGCTCAAGACCCATTTCTGGAGTCAGGAAGAAATTGGAGCTATCCACACGACCAGGTGGGGGAGCAGATGGGCAAGTGGAAGGCTGTACGAAGCTTACCTTCTTGCTAGATTATCCATCTATCATTGCTGGGAGTATGAACCACACTCCCAGATGATCCTCCGCTGAGCTAGGCAGCGTGGGCCTCCAGGTATCCTACAGTGCACTGCATGCCAAGCGCAGTGCATTGAGGGATTCCAATCCCTGTAGGCACCCATCCCTGTGTCTCCATGGGCTAAATGAAGCCCGAGGAGACACACAATTCCGGACCCTGGCCTAACAGTGTGCTAGTGTTGTTAACCCAGGCTAAAAGCTGGACTTAAAAGCTAGGCTAGGCTGCGCTGCCCCACTGGGATCGGGCCCAATCCCAGTGGTTCTCACATGCAGCCTAACCCAGGCTAGGCTTCCCTAGCCTGGGTTAGGCTGCACATGAGAACAGTCTCATTTTATTTCAGGACAGAGGATGCCTGTGGAATGTGGACACACTTCTACTTTCCCATTTGGTATGCATTGACTCGCTTGCTTAACTCATCTGTGATCTGTATTATGAGTTCAGCTATGAAGGCTGATGATAGAATGTTAGACTTGGTTAGGCATCACTAAAATTTAAATTTTATAGCTCCCAGTTCTTGGTGCCAATCCACATTGATCATCAATTTCACCAACACCAAACTGTACTGCTTGCATTTAGTATGATGATCATTTACAAACCATTATTAGGGTGGCTGGGCTTGGTGCTGAGTAAGCATGCAGGCTGCAGACGGGATCAGGGAATGACAGGGCATGAAGAGGTTAGTGGGGGAGCCTATGATTAGAAAAATGTGGTTTGTGATAATATTTCAGCCTCTAGGGCTTCTTGGGATAGCATAGTAAAGCTTTTGTTTTCTGCTTCTCACTTCCACCTCCTGGCAGTCTAAAGAAAGCTTTAGGTCTTATACATCATCTGTAATATTTTAATCTTCCAGGTTCCCCCCTGGAACCTGAAAGTCTCAGGCTTTTCGAATGCCTTTAAGAAATTCCTCCAGCCCTGCCTCCTTTAGCAGGGGATCTTTGTTGAGTTTGAGAGCATAATGTTTTATTTCAGTCTGTTTCTATCCTTGACACAAAGGAATTTCATTGTCATAGTGAGAAAGGAAAATTTCATTCTGCATGTACAGAAGTCAATTTTTTTAATGGCAAAAATATACTCTTTTCTTTAATGAATGTCTGAAGGTGATGCTACAGCACATGCTTCTTACCGGCAGGTAATATTTTGCTTCATTCTCTGGACTTTGCTCTGCTGCTTTTCCACATGTATAGGTTAGCCTGAAGATAATCCAGCACAATTCCACTATAAAGCAGAACTTTCCATCAGGGTCATGCTAGAGATTTACTCAAGGATTTATCTTCTGTGCAAACTGGAAAAAAGTGCTATCCAGCCAAGAGAAGTGCTATGAGCTGGAACAGCATTGTGCCCAAGAACCTGGGTGGCCATAGATAAGCTACCATCTCTCAAATACAAAACCCCCTCTACTCCTTAATCTGAGATAACAATAATAGACTACCTTACAAGGTTGTAAGTATTACTGTGAACACACACGTAAAGTACTTTGAACTTGGAAATAGATTGATAGTTCTGCAGTCAATGGGATAGTGATAATTCCCTATGTATTTCCAAATTGGTTAGGCAGTTCACAAGTTTGCCCACTTGTACCTCAAATGTTCATGTGCCCACCATCTTGAATTGGGGTGGATGACATCATTACAAACTGTGCGTTTGAAGTGTCCCTACAACTGTACCAAATTTGGTCTAAATTGGTTCTCACGTACACCTCAAATGTTCATGTGTCTGTCCTCTTGAATCAGGGTGGATGACATCATTACAAACTATGCCCTTGAGGTCTCCCTATATGTCCCTACACCTGTAGCAAGTTTGGTTCAAATTGGTTAGTTGGTTCACAAGTTAGCTGAATTGTGCCACAAACAGTCATGCGTCTACCATCTTGGATCAGGGTGCATAACATCATTACAAACCATACCACTGAGGTGTCCCTATATGTCACTCACTACAACTATACCAAATTTGGTTCAAATCAGTTAGACAGTCCACAAGTTAGCCCACTTGTGCCTCAAATGTTCACGCATCTGCCTTCTTGAATTGGGGTGGATGACATCATCACAAACTATGCCACTGAGGTGTCCCTACAGCTGTAGCAAATTTGGTTCAAATCAGTTAAGTGGTTCACAAGTGAGCCCACTTACACCTCAAATTTATACATATCCGCCATCTTGAATCAGGGTGGATGACATAATCACAAACTACGCTGTTGAGCTGTCCCTATGTGTCCCTACAACTGTACCTGATTTGGATCATATTGGTCCAGGCACTGAGAAGTTGATGGCAGGGGACACATGATCCATGAACACGGACACATGGTCACGGGGACACACACACACACACACACACACACAGAATGTTGGGTGATTTCATAAGCTTACTGGAAAGTAGACTAAAAAATGGTCTACAGAATGATTAGAAGGCATATTATACAGTTCTATTGCTGAAGTTAAGGACATGTGGCCCTATAGACTGCCTGGATGTAAAACTGTTGGGCTACCATACACAAGACACTCCCAGTACCTTTGTAGAAAGGTTAGGATAGGAATATAGGAAGCTGCCCTATACTGAGTCAGACCATAGGTCCATCTAGCTCAGTATTTTCTACACAGACTGGCAGCGGCTTCTCCAAGGGTGCAGACAGGAATCTCTCTCAGCCCTATCTTGGAGAAGCCAGGGAGGGAACTTGGAACTTTCTGCTCTTCCCAGAGTGGCTCCATCCCCTAAGGGGAATATCTCACAGTGCTCACACATCTAGTCTCCCATTCAAATGCAATCAGGGCAGACCCTGCTTAGCTAAGGGAACAAGTCATGCTTGCTACCACAAGACCAGCTCTTCTCAACTTCCTGCTCAGGGGCGTAGCTAGAGGAGAGGGGGCCCTTGTTCACTTCTCTTCTCGGTGACCTCTCCAAATGAGGGAGATAATGAAAATAGGAAGAGGTGGAACTAGGGGGACCTCAGAAACTGGAGCACCCCGGGTTCTTTGAACCCATCTGCTCAATTACAGCTACACCCGTCCCTGCTAACCCCATTTAACTTAGCATTGCATCCCACACAGTGGTTGTGTGTGTGTTCTTAGATTGTGAGCCATTTGGGGATAGGGAACCATCTTTAATTCTTTGGCTATGCAAACTGCTCTGAGAGCTTTTTTGTTGAAAATAAGCTTATAAATATTCTGATGAAATAACTATAATATTGGTGACTGCAAAGCCATCAGTGTGATAAACACTGACTGGCATTCACAGGATGGTAACTGCATAAGAAAAGACAGTGTGTTATATCTTGGATACCATTGCCATAACATAACAGCTGTAGGATATGTGGTATTGATGTTATTGGTGAGTCAGTGTAGTTATGTTGTATGTAATATAACCATCACAATACTCCATAAAGTATGTCAGTTCTATGTTTCCAAGTCTGCTTTCACACTTAACATATTGTATTCTATTTCATTTTATTTCACATTTCCCAGGTTTGTTATTCAAATGAAAAATCGGTATTGGCTAGATTGAATCTACATTGACTCTGTATTGGCTAGATTTATTATTTATTTATTTATTTATTTATTAAACATATTTCAATACCGCCCCAAACTCATGTCTCTGGGTGGTTTACAAGCAAACAAACAAAAAGTTAAAACATTAGTTAAATAAATGTACATGTAATAATTTTTAATGTTGTATTAACAACATCTCCCAGATTAAAAGGACTTTGTGTCACGTGGGAAAAACAAGCCCCCGTTTGCACATTTGGTTTGCTTTCATGATTTCCTTCTCTGCCTAACCTACTTCACAGGGTTGTTGTGAGGAGAAACTTAAGTACGTAGTACACCACTCTGGGCTCCTTGGAGGAAGAGCGGGATATAAATGTAAGAAAGAAAGAAAGAAAGAAAGAAAGAAAGAAAGAAAGACATATTTATCTTCCTGAACCAAAGAACTGCACAAAGGAAATACTGTATGGGTACTACTTACTATTAGATTTGCTGCTTTTTGTTCAAGTACTGTACTAGATGCTGTACCAGATCCCTTCCTAGAGACGGAACAATTTACTTTTCAACAATCTATGTCATTTTTGCTTTGCAAGTTCTTTATTATAATTAAGAGCTGATCATGTTAAGAAAAAGGCAAAAGAAGGGAAGATGGGTGAGAGAAAAGAACTAATATAGAAAGAGAAAGGGGAGACAGGAAAAGATGACAGAAGCAGAAGTGAAGAAGATAAAGCAGAAGATAAAGCAGAAGTGAAGAAAAGTTCTATCTCTGCTTGAGCAATACTGTGTGTGCGTGTACACACACACACACACACACACACACACACACACAGAGTATATTGAGGCGTTCCCGTTTAAAAGGAATAGCTTCCCGAAAGAGTGAATGTAAAAATAAGTGTATATAGTAGTACTAAAAAAGGAGTAACGAAACGAGTTGCACAAGGCAGGCATTTAGGGACTGTTGCTTTAAAAATGTCAATCACCCACCTAGACTGTTTTTGTTTTAAGGCACGGCACTCTCTCTCTCTCGCCTCCACCAAGCCTTTCTTCTTCTTGTGTGTGAAAGTTTGTTGGGGCGGGGGGAGAGCGGCTTAGTAAGTGTCCAAGGGAGGCAGCAGACAAAAGAAGGCGGAACTACGTGGCTCCCATTCAAAAGGCAGGGTTCTCCCCAAAGCCCCAGTCCTTGCCGGGGAGGATCTGCGAATTGATGAGCGACCGTGCGTGCCTGTGTAATTTATAGGCGGTGCAGGGAGCACAGATCCGAGGCTAGGGGCTCGCTCCGGAGCGCGTCCTCCAGAGCTGCTGTGTGCACGGCTTGCCGCCTGCGGCTGCGGCGACTGTTGCTAGATGCTCCTGCCACCCTTGGCCATTCACTTTTGCATAGACCTTGCAAGCAGTGCACTGGATCAAGTCGCGTTGAGGACAGTTTGGGTTCTGCTGCTGCTCGGAGTGAACTGGAGTCACCCACTGCAAACCAGCCCGAGGCACGCTTGTGTTGCCGATGGATCCCGGCGGCTCTCCTCGCCGTTCTTCTTGCAGCTGCAGCACGGGCTAAGGCGGGAATCCCACCCAGCAGGCAGCCGGGACAGACTCTGCGAGGGATGCCCCGCTTGAAGCGCCTGATGAGAGTGAGGCTGAGCCGCCGACGTTCCCTCGCTTTCTTCCTCTTCTGGGCGGCGTGCGGGACTCTAGGGGGCGTCTTCTTGGTGGTGGTGGCGGCGGCGGCGCACCGCGGCGTCTTCTCCGGGCGCTGCACTGATGAGCAAAGCCACAGGATCCTGGCGAGGCTGGTAGGTGCCGAGTGGGGGATCTTCTCACCTCTCACCCTTTAACAAACAAACAAACCATCACAAATCTCCTTTGCGGGGCCAGAAAGAGCGAGGATGCGTCCTGGGAGACAAAGAGAGGGCTACATTGTGTCATCAAAGATTTTAAAGTTTCTTCCTTGACCCCTTCTGGGTGTTGGGAGCTTTTCTGACGGATGTGTCTTATAGCAGCGCGGTCTCTTCTGCAGCTCAGGACAGCATCTCGGCAGAAATGTCTGAGCTAAAGTTTGAGCGATATATATTTTTTTCAGAGTTAAACGATTCACAACCCGATCCTAAGGCATGTTTACTCAGAAGGAGGTCCTGCCAGTAATGCTTGCTTCTCAGTAAAGTAAGGGTGCGTGTAAAGGAAGCAGCCCAAGCCTATGCATGTGTGCTCGGAAGGAAACCCTAATGTGCTCATTGGGGCTAGAACTGCAGTTTGCCGCCTAAGGATGCAATCCTGTGCCATCCACGCATACATGCTTGAGAATACGTTTCACTGAATGCAGTGGGGCTTTCTTCCAAATAAACATGCTGGCTTCTTGGATATGCATACTTATTTGGGAGAAAGTCTAAAGAAACTTCACTTCAGTGTGTGAAGCCATTTTTGGAAAGGCGGTACAGAAATTGAATGAATGAATGAATAAATAAATAATATAGGAGCAAGAATGGAGAGCAGGGGCAAGTGAGGGGATAATGGATGTACAGAAAATGCCTTGTGTTGCCCGAGTTAAGATTTATTGTGTAAAGAGAATAGGGCATACAATTTGGCCACAATACTCTGTTATCACAGAGCATTCTCTTGGTGCTTGACTTATAAAATAAGATGTGCCTAGACTAAATTCTTTCTGTGTGTCATGATTTTTGCCTCGAAAACCTTTACCCCGATGCCAGATGTTGGGAGCTGATTATGGCCACTCAACGGGGAAGAAAAAGGCATCTGTACATACTCTGAGAAAGCCAGAAATGCCAGGTCACAGGCAGAGGGCAAGCATCAGACGACACTGATGAACCATCCAATGTTTATGCAAAACAACAAAAATGTAAACATAGAAAGAGAATGGAAATACTTCTAAATCAAAGGTGTTCAATATTGTAAATAAGTTAACAAATATTCCACCATCCACCAATTGCTGAAATTTGCTTGTATTTATCATAATCTCTGTTGAGTACCAGGAATTTAACATACAAATGCAAGCCTGATGAAGGGATAAAAACTAAAATGGATACAAGCACTACTAGAGCACTAGCGAACACAATACCCACGTTAATGTGACCTGTGTTAAATACTCCAATGTCAAGCTTAAAAATGATTACCACTTTCAAACAAGGCATGAATTTAGGTAGGGTGAGCTGTGCATGATAAAGATTGAAACAGACATGAACTTTCCAATCTGGAGTACCAAATGATAAAGGGTTATAAAATTATGGATGCTGTGGGCAAAGGTGTGGATAGTTTCTCTCTCTGTCATAATACAAAAACTTGGGGGTACCCAATAAACTGATTGACAGTAGATTCAGGACAGACAAAAGGGAGTACTTTTTGCATAATTAACATATGGAAGTTACTAGATGGTGCCAATGGCCACTGGAATTTAAAGGGAAATAGGCAAATTCATAGGTCTACCAGGATAGGTCTACCAATGGCTATTAACCATGATATCTAAATAAAGCTTCCTTGTTCAGAGATAGGATGCCACCAATACCAGTTCCCAGGGGGCCAAAGTTAAGCACATTTTAGTATGATTGGTTTCAATGGGAGAGTTAAGTGTGGCCTCTGCCTCATTGATTTCAGTGGGAGAGAGAAGTATTCCCCTGGTAGCTGAGTAAAGAGGCACCTTTTTAAAGTGGTAATTCTCTTTATTTAGCAGGGGGAGAGCAACTGGCCCTATCCATCCCATAACAACATCCCTCCAGTGGCAGTTGCTAATGTCTATCTTGTTTTTCTTTTTTAGTTTGTGAGCCCTTTGGGGACAGGGAGCCATTTTACTGATTTATTTATATCTGTTTAAACTGCTTTGCGAACTTCTGTTGAAAAGCATTATATAAATATTTGTTGTATTTGTATGCAGATAACTCTTCCCATGGAAATCAACAGGACTTTAAAAAGTGCTGTAGTTTGGCTGGATTATGCCTTTGTACTTTATGTTTTTCGCTACACTTGAGTTAGCCCTATCCCCCAGGATCAGCAGCACAATATTCCATCTATCTGTATGAACAAAGAGTTGTCCATTCCTTAACCCATGTGGGGAAAGACTACACCCATGTTCACGGCTTCTTTTTTGCAATCAGGGCAGATGTGTGTTTCAGCACCAGAGCGCAGGAGTTCACCACCTCGAAAAAGCAAAACAGATTTCCATTTTGCTCTGTGGTGCTGCAATGCTGTGGAATTATAAGAAACAATGCTTTAAAATAGGTTGCAGCCTTAAAACCATGGATGTCTGCAATCCTATATTGCACATAATTATAAAACACTATATGGCCCTGGCACATGCTATTACTGTTTCATGCTATGCCATGTCATGCCATTTCCCTCCACTGTGCCATATGAGAGTTAAATTGATTACTTTCACCCAGTGCTACGTTGTGGTCCATTGTCCATAGAAGTTCAGGCTTTTGAGTAGAGACTAATGGGAACCACTGAATGCTTGATTTCATGAATAGGAGATTTGTGAATGTGCTGGCATGAAAGACACTAGGAGACGGGTAGTCCATGCTGATGGAGTTGTGTGTGTGCTTTGAAAAAAAGAAGCCAGGCTGCTGATTAAGGGGAACAGGCAGCTTGCTTGCAAAGCTTTTGCCACTATGATTGCATTTTACACCTTCTAGGCAGCAGTTACTGTCAATTAAATGACAGAGTATTCAGCTGCTAGGTCTAATTGCTAAAACACCATAAAAGCAGCTAGAAAAAAAGCATTTGTATGTTTGTAGTGGGTTTTCAAGGCAATTGAGTAGAGGTTAGGCTGCTCATCTAGAACATCTGTAGTCTGTATCCTATTCTTCTTCACTGTGATAATCCAAAAGGATTTATTATTTTAGATTAGCTGGAAAAAGACTTGCTATTTATTGTCTATAATATATCACAAAGTAACACATGCCAACATATTTATAGGGTGGAAAAGTTAGTCCAGCATTTACCATACTTCTTGCAAAGTGTTCTCTTTCCAAGCATGTAACAGACAAAATAAGGAAAAGAGAAACACCTCTTGCTGGAAATCCACAACTGTCCATAAAATATCAAAAGATATAGATTTATCTGACCAGTCTGCAAACTTATTCAACTAGAATACTGTACATGAATACAGAGGTGCACCTAGGTAATTTTGGAGCTTAGACTGAATGGCCTTTGGAGGGCCCTCTCCCCCTACATGTTAAGCATCATCCCCCTACACACACACACACACACACACACCCACCCCGTGACGCACATAGTATTTTTAACATGTGGGTTCTTGAGGATACAAACAGCAACTGAACTCACAAGAATGTAAGAATATAAAACAGGTATTTTTATGCAAATATGCATTAGCAGAAACATTTCAATACTCAACAATATTCCCATCCCACATATTTCTCCCCCCACCCCCGCTGTCTCTAAAGCACCCAGTACAGGTCACAATCACACTTGGCTGCCTGGTGCAGCTCAGGCCAGCAGCACAGCGCAGTGACCACACCACCCAGGAGAGACTAAAGAGGATTTGAGGGCCCCCAAGCAGAGGTGCTCTTAGGACCGAGCCACAGGGATCTGGCCCTGTCCTCTGCCACCTTGGGGGGGGGGCTCCGAGTAGTGCTGGTGACGGCCATCTGCACAGGCCAACGCCAACGCAGTAGTGGATGGGGGCTGGGCGAGAGTGGGGAGGATGGGGCTGCACTGCTGTGGCCATGCTGTATGCTCCACCCCACCCAGAGCAGGACTTGGGAGTGGCCGCTGGGCTTGACCCCTCAGCCCAGCGGCCCTTGAGAACTGCGAGAAGCTTCCTCACAGTTCTCGTGAGGAACGGCATGCCGGAACTTCCGAGAACTGTGAGGAAGCTCTTCACAGTTCTCAAGGGCCGCTGGGCTGAGAGGTCGAGCCCAGAGGCCGCTCCAAAGTCCTGCTCCGGGCAGAGTGGAGCATACAGTATGGCCACAGTGGTGCGGCCCCATCATCCCCACTCCCCATTCCCATTCCTGCCCGGCCCCCATCCACTACTATGGTGGCGGTGACCTGCGCAGATGGCCGCCACCAGCACTACTTGGAGTCCCCCCCAGGCTCGGCTCACCCCACCCCCACCCCAGCCGTGTACATGGCATGGCTTGAATTTCTGAAGGGGCAGCAGCGGAGTGGGGTGGCGGCAGACAGGAACCCCCCCATGGACCGTGGAGATCCCCCCCGGACCTTTCAGTGTTGGTTTGCAGCCGGTATAACTTAACAAAAAAACCCTTCTAATTTTAACTTGCTGGGGTGGGGGGCTCCGAAGCCCTTCAGGTCCAGGCCCCCAAATCACCTAGGAGTACCCCTGCCCCCAAGGAGTGTGGAGGCCCTGGACTTTGACCCCGAAAGTCCAGGAGTAAGAGCACCTCTGTATGAATATTTCTGATCTGTGGTTTGAGCCGGGATTTACAAAGATTTTAAAGACAAAATACTGTAATTGTGCTTTATGGTTTGAAAATTCACAGGAAGGAATCATTGAACAGTTCACAAAGGGAACAGAAAGGGTTACATTTAAACAGCCCATTTCTTTTATTTGTAAATGGCGCTTGTTAAGTGGGAAAGAATCCTGAGTGGAAATTAAATAATCTATTATGGTAGCAAGCTATTGATGACTATACATTTCCCTGTGTTCTGCATAATAAACGAAGACAAATTATGCACATGCAGCAGCTCTGCCAACTTCTTGGAAACAGCAAGAGGACTGAATTCTTTTTCTCAGCTGTGAAGCTTGGATACCTTTGAGATACTGAATATTTTCCATTTCCTCCCAAGCTGTGCTGGAGCTCCGACATAATTCAGAGGTATCTGATACAGCTTTGAGAACAACATTTACATTATTCCCTTTGGCCTATGTCCTAACTTGGATTCCAGAAACTGAAAAGTTTATTTTCAGCCTTGTCCACAAACCAGCTAAGCCAGAGTACTGCACTTGGATTTCAGCCTGTTCAACCTATTGACTTTGAAGAACCTATTGACTTCATTGTCTTAAATCCAAACAGTCCGATGTAAGAGGTTTCCTATTAATCCATGGCAAAGTGGTATGCTTTGTCTTTGCACTGCAGGCTCAGTGCTTGGAACTCTAGATGATTTTTAAGAGGATTGCAGTCCATATTATTTAGCTCTAACATTCTGCGGTGGTTGACTCTCTGCTGTTTCAGAATATTTTAGAGTCTTTAGAGTGTTGATCATGCTTTAATTTGTATAAGAAAGCACAGAATAAAAGTAAGGTGGAAGTAATCACTTATACAATTTGAAAGATTGCACTACTTTAGCTGTCAGTTCCAAAACAGATATTCTGACATTTACTTAAATCTGTTATGTCATACTACTTGCAGCAATGAATGGCTTCAAGCAAAATCAGTGTCACTATTTCCATTTAGTCTATGAGTATTTGCACAGAAGTTTGCACAGGCATAAATAAACTAGCTTTTAAAATTGTGTGCTTTCTCCCTTACATTATTCGCATCCTTTTGGTTTAGCTGCAGGCTTTCATGACCTTAAGAGACTTCCATGACTCTGGAGATGAGAAAACTATGCAGATTTGTTCCTGGAATAATCTGGGGTCACAGCCCACCATTTAAAATATTTGGGAAGCCTGGTTAATTGATATTCCCTGTGATAAACTGTTAGGGAAGGAAATGAAAAAAGAATATTTGTGTATTCCTTCCAATAATATCTGAACTAGAAGATGCCTGAGTTTCCAGAAGTTTGAGACAAAATCTTTCATTTTTTCTCCATTGAGTGAACCACTGCTTTTTGGAACTCCTTCTCACAAGACAGTATTATGGCTCATAGTGTACAAGTGTTTAGAAAAACTAAGTAAGGACAAGATATAAATTAATTTTATACAAATATATGCTTTATACTGCAACCATTTATTGAATGTTCCATAACTTTGTTAGTAGGGTGGGAGCCATAACCTACTACAAAACTAGCCAAGAGTCCCAGTGCTGATGTGGAGGTTGTAGGGTGGAGGCTAGTCTACATAAAGCTGGCTGGTCCATTGACTACCATGAAGGAGAAACTAGGCGGAGCATATTACATCCTTTCCCCTGCTGTTTCTTGGTTCTCTGAAAATACTGCAGCATGGATGGGTCCACATATAATAGTCTGAAGCATCTTCAGTGGGACAGTTTAAAGTAGCCAGTGGCACCTATAAACGATCTATGGGAGCATGTGGGGCCACTTCCAGTCTTGGAGCAAAGAGGTGCTCATCCAGAGGCACCATTTGTGGGAACTGTAACAAATAGCATCTAGGTTTTTGGAGGTAGTACAAAACCATTCAGCCCTTGGAGCAAATAATCCAAATGGGGCACCACACAGTAGCCAGAATGTAAAGATAAGTCAGCTGTAACTGGGAAGATCAGAACTACAAAACGCTTTCCCTTAGTTCTTCCCATGCAGAGACCGTAGCCCAGAGCCAGGCAACCTTGGCTCTCTGGTTGAACTACAACTCCTCCAGGGGTGTAACTATAATAGGGCAAGGGGAGACAGTTGTCTGGGGGCCCACTGCCTTGGGGAGGGGCCCCAGAGACAAGTCACATGACTGATTCCCCCAGCACCCACCCGGGCGCAGTTGTATTCTTCAGTTGTATCCTTCAGTTGTATTCATCCTCCGAGGTTGATGTGAGTGTCACGAGCTGAGCTTCAGTGGCGGGGGTGGGGGGGATTTTAAAATCTTGTCTCTGGGCTCACTCCAACCTTGCTACGCCTCTGAACTCCTCATTCCCAGACACAATAAATGGTTGTAGTTCAACAACTGAGGAGCCAAGGTTGCCTACCCCTCCCATAGCCAATATAGTGAAATTGCACAGGGATTTGAGGGTGGATGGGGAGCTAGCTAGAGGGTTATGAAATAGGGCCTGAGAGGGGACCATAGCGGTTGTCTTTTTTGAGACCCAGATTGAACATATAGTGGGAAATGGTTGGCTGGGAAGTGACTGACTGAAAAATTAGGAGAGAAGTTGGTATCAAGCCACCAGCTGGTTGTTTGGTTTTTTGCGTCAGCAAAGACCTTGCGCCCTAGCCCACATCAGTGATCTACTCCAGAGATCTGCCCAGAATAGACTTTGCAGCTGCACTTCTGGAAGTTCTGAATGGACACAGTTATGCAGACAGCCTACACTCCTAGAAATGGAGGGATGGAAACAATTATGGGTGGAGGAAGGGACCGGCAAGGGAAATCCTTGTATTTCTCTCATGCATTTGAGATGACCGCATAACTACAGGGTAGCAACTTCTTTTTAGGCACTTCAGTCATGAATTGTACAAAACACAAGCTGTACAAATATACTTATACATACCTGATGCATATTTTTAAATACATTTTGACAGGAATATGATTTACTGCCAGGTTATGACTAAAGAGAGACTGTCTGACTTTGAAGTGCAAGCTTCGTGTTTTGTTTTAATGCATTTTTAAATCCTCAGTATGTTCAGCCTGGAAAGTAACAATTGGTTTAACTCTGCCACATCTTAGAATGAACGTTGAGACATTGCCATGAATGTGATTTGGAACAGGGCCATAGCTTAGTAGAAGAACACAAGCTATGGATTTTTTTTAAAAAATGCATTTTTAAAAAATTAAATGAGATTTTTAAAATTTAAATTGATTAAAAACAATTCATAAATAACCTAGTCAAATATATCACCATGAATATTAATCATAATTATATTCTATGAACATGTTAGCAGTATAGGGGGATGAGAGATAACAGCCCTGATCAAGCCTTTTCTGCAGGTGGTGTACATGCAGCACACACACACACACAGCCAAGCCCTTTCTTTCCACCCATCTCCACCCTAAAAGTGGAAAGAAGGTCAATGAATTAATAGAGGATTTGGAAGGATGGAGCAGATCTGATCAAGGAGGAGGAGTATGGATAAAAATGCAGGCCAGGACAGGGAAGGGAGGGGAAGAGAAAGTGAAACAAAAAATGAACAGAACATATTTATGTAGGCCTAAGGAAACTTTTTCTGAGTGTATCCTCCATTGTAGAAGGGAAACACCTATCATGGCAGCAGGCCATAAAAAGAGACCCAATTTGGGAATATTTTAATGAAGTTCCTGTACCAGTGGGTAAGAAAGGCATGTGTGCAAAATGCAAACAGTGCAACAAAGAAATGCAAGCAGGGGCGTAACTATAATAGGGCAAGGGGAGACAGTTGTCTGGGGGCCCACTGCCTTGGTGGGCCCCCCAGAGGCAAGTCACATGACTGACTCCCCCAGCCGCGCATCCACCTGGGCTTCCTTCAGTTGTATTCATCCTCAGAAATTGATGTGAGTGTTAAGACCTGGAGCTACCAGAACAGCATGTCTTCCTCTGGTACCATTGCACCATCCACAATTTCCTCTGGTACCATTGCATCATCCACAATTTACAAAACCTTAAAAGAAATAATTTAGGATGATGTTCTATTGTGGTGTGTGTGTATTTTACTATGGTTTTTGTTACCACTATTCAGCCTCATTTAAGATTACTTCATGAGCTGAGCTTCAGTGGGGGGGGGGGCATTTTAAAATCTTGTCTTTGGGCCCACTCCAACCTTGCTACTCCCCTGAATGCAAGGCCTGGTTGAACCAAATGAAATAGCATTATGGAAGTGTGTACCCATTATAGTGTGTAAAGGTAAAAAGGTAAAGTGTGCTGTCAGGTTGATTTTGACTCCTGGTGCCCACAGATTTCTGTGGTTTTCTTTGGTAGGAGGGGTTTACCATTGCCTCCTCCCACCGAATATGATATGATCTTCCTATATTGCTGCTGTACCAGCAGGGATTTGAACTGGCAACCTTCGGGTTGTTAGTCAAGCATTTTCCCGCTGTGCCACTTAAGGTGACTATATTATAGTGTGTACCTACCTTCTAAAAATAAAACCTACATCTATCTCTAAATATGTATTAAGATTATATTAGACAACAAGAATGTACTTTTATAGAAAATGATGATTACACAGAATCTTCCTGACTAGTAATTTAAATTGTGATTTAAACCATTAACATTGAGTCCTTATGTGAAGCAATTTAAATTGTGATTTAAATCATGGTTTAAATGGATTTGATTTAAATCAAATCAGTGCTGGCTGGGCTGGGCAGAGTGGGGTGGTGGGGACAAAACCATGTCTGAACCTATAGAGAACCCCTACCGGTCAGTGTTGGCAGTACTAAACTAGGTGGCCCAATGGTTTGACTCACTATAAGTCAGCTACCTGTGTGATTCACATATATCTTTCTTATTTTGGAAAGTTTCTGCCACAAGTTGGGCTTGGTTAAATCAACAAGTGTTTGTTCACTGACCTCGATTTGGTTACTGTTTTCCATGTATTTCAGTTGGTCCTAGGGTGGTTTCTGTGACATCATGGCTTAAGGCTGGGGTTTCCAACAGGGGCTATTAGTACCCCTTGGGGTATTTGAAGGGCTCCCAGGGGGTACTCAGAGCCCTCTTGCCTATCTATGCTGGAGCCACACTATTTATTCCCCACCTGAGGATCCTTGGCTTGAGGTCAGTGTGTCCTCAGCAATACATCTGCTGCAGAAGGGGACAGAGGAGCGGAAACATAGGAACATTGGAAGCTGCCATATACTGAGTCAGACCATTTGTCCTATGTCTCCCATTCAAATACAAACCAGAACAGACTCTGCTTAGCAATGGGGACAATTCATGCTTGCTACCCTCCAGCTCTGCTCCTGATTGGCTGGCTATGTGTTGAAGCTCAGCATACACCTCCCCTCAGTCTAACTAACAAGCTTCAGAAAATTAGCACTGAGTACTCCCATTGGCATTAATAGGTTAATAATAAGTTTATTTTTCCTGTTTATTTCAGTGGGAGTATGCATGAGTAACATGATCTGTATGTAAGCCAGTAACTGGAATAGCCTGTCTTGTAACTGTAATATTTAGATTTGTGTGTGCATGCATGTACACGCATGTACGTACGTACATGTACGTGCGCTCGCACACACACACAAACTCTATGGGGTACCTGAGCTGAAGGTTTGTGAAAAAAGTTTTAACACTTGTTAAAAAAGATTGAGAACCTCTGGTTGAAGCTAACCAATATACCTTTAATTTCTTATATGGTATATGCATCACTGCTTTTCATCATAATAGTAACTCCTATGCTTTTTACATAGTTTTTTGTGTAGTAGAAAGAAGTGAATTTTTTTCATAAAGTTGTGAGCTTCAGGGAGCTCATTTGAACTCATAATCATGTGAACACAGAGCAAAAACACCAGATATAAATCAGTGAAAAAATCCATTTTCTGGAGTTTTATATGCATACTGTAAGGCTGAGGGAAGTGGAAAAGCATGCATAAAAGTATAGGCCGAGCTCATCTTCATACAGTGGATAGAGATGTTTGAACCCATAACTCCATATGTAGAGCAAATGTACAGGGTTTAACCAGTGAGCCACTATTTACTGGACCTTTCTGAACTGTCAGTTTGTGATTTGCCTTTTACCAAAATAAAGGAAAGGTAAGGTTGTGCCATCGAGTCGGTGTCGACTCCTGGCAACCACAGAGCCATGTGGTTTTCTTGGTAGAATACAGGAGGGGTTTACCATTGCCTCCCCACAAGCAGTATGAGATGTTGCCTTCCAGCATCTTCCTATATCGCTGCCCAATATAGGAACCCCCACACCAGCAGGGATTCAAACCAACAGCCTCTTGCTCTCTAGGTAGGTCATTTCCCTGTGGCGCCATTAAGTGGCCTCTGCCAAAATTCCAGGCCTAAAACAGTTAGCCACATTTTTCTAGGATGTTACAGTCTGTCAGTTCTGCAGCAAAGATGAATGGTTAAAAACAGATATGTATTTCCTGCCAACTTGCCTCCTGTGCTTTCTGTGTACTACTTTTGTATGTGCTACAGAAAATGAGAATTTTATTTTTTAAAGACACGGGTTCTTGACGTTGCTCCTCTTGCTCTCTGCAAGCGATTGAAAATTATGGCTTTCTGCTGTCTCTCCCCCCCCCCCCCCATTTCTTCAGTGTCTTGACTACAAGAAAGGAGCCTTGACGGGAGATCTTTGTGAAGACTTGTGTGTGGCCCAGAAGCTGATATACAAACGTTGCCTTTATTATGACCGAGGTAAGAAGGTCATCCAAGCTGACTGGAGAGGCCGCCCAGTGATCCTGAAGTCAAAAAATGAAATCTTCTCTAGCTATCAGCATCTTGGCTTTCTGGAGGAAATGGAATCCCCGAGTATTCCAGAGGCAGAGCTTCTTCTGATGGTGGCTTTGGAGATCAAAAGCATTCTGGGCTTGGAACTACCTAATAACCCAATGGGACCTTTGTGGACTAGGAGGAGAGGTCCACACTGGAAAGCACAGTGGGCTAGTATGTGGTCCTTACTCCAACAAGAAGAGTATATTTATTTTAGTGTCTTGCAAGACTTCAGTAAACATGTCTTAAGGGTCATTGGCTCTTGTGGCCATTTTTATGCTGTGGAGTATCTGACTGCTGGACATGCCTGGCAGAAAACTCTCTTTTCTGTGGAGGATGCTGTTGGTGTGTCTTTCTCTGGGATTCAAAGCAAGGCTAAGGCCATCACTGAAATTGCAATCAGCTTCCTGGATATGGTACATCATTTTGACAATGACTTTTCTCACCGGCTTCATCTCTGTGACATCAAACCGGAAAACTTTGCTATCCGAAATGATCTGACAGTAAGTTAATCTAGATTTGGTGAGATGCTACTCTGTGCATGTTTACCCTGTAGTAATCCCTGCTATATTCAGTGGGGCTTCCAAGTAAGTGTACATAGGATTGCAGTGTTAACAGCACAATTCAATGCACAATTCTTACTCCAAAGCAAGTCCCACTGTGTTCAATAGTACTTGCTCCCTAATAATTGTGTTTAGATTGTGCTGCTATTTTATTATCCATTGTCATACCTGAAAGTCATGATCCTTCTCAGAAATGTCTCTATGTGTGGAAGTTTCTTGCACATTATATCTGCTGCTTTGTTATGCTCTGAAAAGTTCACACTTTTTTGTTTGGTTTGAGTGTTGATTGATTTTGGCTTATCATTGACAGATTTCACAATGGCAGCAGGGGACAGAAAGTATTTTAAAATTAAATAAGTTTTGACTGAGACTGTTGATTTCAGATATATTTTAATCCATTGTGAGCCTTTGGGGATAAATGAAAGAAATTCCGCTGACTAAAAACTGATCTTAGTGGAAATGTTTGCTGGGACTGGGACCTCTTTAGAAGGGTCCTCAAATCATGCTTTCGGTTTAATTCAGTGCAGATTAATTTCTTCCTGTACAGTAAAAGCAGAATGTGTTCATTAACACAGCTGCCAATAGAACCGTTATTTATTAACTAAGCACACAGAACTTTTACAGTTGAAAGTGCTGTGCAAAGCTTAAGCATGTACTAACTTATAGGAGTATTTTTACTTTCCAATTTAGTCTGAAGTTGATGCAGGTGCATAATTAGAACCAAGGGAATGGATGGGAGGGAGCAAGAAAGTTTGAATTATTAAGTGAAAGAGAATGGCATTTTTCGGGCGCAGCTTGGCTCAACATATTTATTTATTTTATTCTATTTATTTATTTGATTTCTATACCGCCCTTCCAAAAATGGCTCAGGGTGGTTTGCACAGAGAAATAATAAATAAATAATATGTGCAGTCAGATTCAGCACAATCCCTACACAGCACCATTTTGTTTTGAACATCCTTTCATCTATGTGATAAGAAGTCACAGGATGTCAGCACCCTGCACCCAGACAGAATGCTCCTGACCATTCACCTCTGGCACACACACCTGTATTGTGCTGAGAAGGCTGCCCCCTGCCTCAGCTGCCCCTCGTGCCTTCCTTAGGGTAGGAACTGTAGCTCAGTGGCAGTCAATCACAGAATCTCCATGCAGGGCTAGAAAATCTCCATTGCAGCCATGGAGAGGGCTGCTGCCAGTCAATGTAGACAGTACTCCCCTAGATGGACCAAGGGTTTGAGTCAGTATAGCAAGGGGTCTAAGGACATTCCCCCTCTACAGCTACTTTTCAGCGGTGGCAGCAAAATACTCCCTTCTGCCCCATGCAAAGTCTGTCCTGTTGCTGGACTTAAAAGCAAAATGTTCTGGGTTGTTGGTTTGACAGCCTTTTCTTTCAATAATTTGGATGACTGCTGCCATATTGAAACTTCTCAGTGAGTGTATTCTATTAAAATTGGTGTAGTCCTGTTGTTGTTGTTATTATTATTATTATTATTATTATTATTATTATTATTATTATTAATAATAATTCAATTTCTATACCGCCCTTCCAAAAATGGCTCAGGGTGGTTTACACAGAGAAATAACAATCAAATAAGATGGAACCCTGTCCTTGTTGACTGTTGTGAAATCCTGCTCCTAAAAACATTGCATGGAAATGCCACTGAAATTATTACAGTTTGGTATGCTGAGGATCACAGCCTGATGGCAGATCCTAAGATCACTCCATCCATGATGGCTGCACAACCCTCAGGGACACATTTCTGCAAGTGAATAATACTTTAGGAGGGAAGGAAAGCAGTACAAATTGCTCGGTGCCTTCCACTGCTGCTGGGCTCCAGAAAAGGGAAGAAACACAACTAGTTTCCAAGCTCTTTGTATCCCTGCAGGGCGCCTTCCTTTGTCAGCCAATAACAACATTTGATATAACATAAATCAGGTACAATAGTTTGTCCCAGTTAACTGGCTTCCATACTTTTCAGCGAGCTGCACCAGGCCAGACAAGATGCTGGTGGGATGCCCTCTGAAATACAAATGCTTTGCATGCCTTTCTAACAATCATCATGGAAAACCCTAGTCATTAGCACCTCTGTTCTTGCTTCCTAGCTAGGTCTTATTGGTAGCTTGCAGTGCACTGTAGAAAGGGGTATTTTATGAGACCGTCTCTGAGACATGCTGAGACCAGGCCAGCAGAAGACTACTCTCAAACGACAGGGGAAATGTCACTTTTGGTTTCACTGCATCTTAAGCTGATTCATAGGAGAACAAGAAATGGCAGAGTTAAGAGCTGTCGCAACAGGAGCTTATGGGGAACACTGTCTGAAAGAAACCAGTCACATAAAAAGACATAGCTCATTCCAGCATAGCTCATGCAAGGGTGGCTACAGAGGGAGCAAGTGATACCCACAGACAAGTAGTTTGCCCTCCACCTGCCATCCATTTGTGTTTCAGAATATCTATCTATCTATCTATCTATCTATCCATCCATCTATCTATCCATCTATCTATCTTTCAGATTTGTGGACCACCCCAAACTTCTGTGTCTGGGTGATTTTCAATAACATAAAACAAATTAAAAATGAAGACTTCAAAACAATTTAAAACCACAGTCCAGTTAAAAAGCTTGGTTGAAAAAATAAGTCTTTAGATGCTTTTAAAAAGTTGTCAGAGATAGGGAGGCTCTTATTTCAGCAGGGAGCGTATTCCAGAGTCTCGGGGGCAGCAACAGAGAAGGCCTGTCCCTGCATAGCCACCAAACAAGCCGGTGGTAACTGCAGACAAACCTCTCAAGACTATTTCAATGGGTGGTGGGCAGCAGTACCAAGGCAGTGTGTACCAAGGTGGTGGGGCCTTCCTGATCCAACCTGAGCGGACATCAGAAAACATGTGAGCGCATGCACGTGTGCACGCCATAGAGGGAACAGTGGTCGTGGGGCTCATGGCAAATAAGATGTTCTTTTAAATACCCAGCGCCTAAGCTGTTTAGGGCTTTATAGGCTATAACCGGCATCTTGAATTTTGCCCAAAAACTTATTGGTAGCCAGAGCAGAGTATTTCAAAAAATGGACACAGCTGGTGTATCAGCCAAAGCTGATGGAAAGCAAACAGGGACATCAGGGAGAGGTTTGGATCCAGAAGCACCCCCAGACTGTTCTTTCTAGGGAAATGTGACACCATCAAGAACCAGCAGATCAAATTCATCTCCTGAGTTCCGACCCTGCACAATAAGTATCTCCGTCTTATCTGGATTCAGTCTGAGTTTGTTAAATCTCATCCAGCCCATCACTCCTCCAGGCAGGCATTTAGAGAAATTATGCCTTCTCCTAATGATGTTGACATAGAGAAATAGATTTGGATGTCATCAGCATACTGATAACACCCTGCACCAAGTCTCCTGACAATCTCTCCCAGTGGTTTCATGCTTCCACCCCCAACCCCTTCAGATGCTCCAGGAGGATACTATGGTTGATATTATTGAAAGCCTCTGAGAGATCCAAAAGTAACAAGAGTCAAACTCCCTCTGTCAATTCCCAATTGAAGATCATCTCTCAGGCTGACCAAGGCAGTCTCTCCACCCCACAGCTCGCCCGAAAGCCAGTTTGAAATGGGTCTAGATAATCAGCTTTCCTCCAAGACTGCTGGGAGGCCACCACCTTCTCAATCACCTTGCCCAGCCATGGACGGTTGGAGACAGGCCTATAGTTGCTTAACTCTGAGGGATCTAATGCAGACTTCTTCAGAAGAAGTGGGACACACCCACCCATAAATGCACTTTGCCCCTGCTGTGCCCCCCAGATTTATGTTTTCCCCTGGTGCCACTGCTGAGCTCGTGGTCCAAAATCTGCATTCACCAAATACACATCAAGACTGCAGCTGGACGACAAACATGGAGCTTACTCCTGGATGCTGAGTTTCACTCTCTAACTTAAAGACTGATCACTCTTGTTTGTTGTGCTTGCTGACGTGATACAACTTGGCCCTGGAATCACCAGTTTTGCCTGTATTGATCTTCAGTGTATGAACTAATACACTACAGATGATACCTACAGGCTATAAGCAGGTATAGACTAGGCCCTCCAGCGGCTGTTGGACTACAACATGCATGATCCTTGGCTATTGGCCATTGTGGCTCGAGATAACAGGAACAACAGTATAAAGCCTCAGCTTGACCTTCCCCACTACTCCTTATTACTAGTCCCTGCTACTTTTCTTTTATTTCTATTTGTATCTGTTTTCTTGAACTGCCTGGGAGATCTGCTTAAGACTCGTGAATTTAAAAAAGCTACCATAAAACTTGGCTCACACAGGATCTGGCTCAGTTAAACACATTCTAACAAACAAAAAACAGCCTGAAATGTTTTCCAAAGGAAAAAGAGAGAGAAACCCTAAGGGGTTACAGTGCACTGCAGAATAAGTTAAAACCTAGATAAATTTCAGATATTGCCTGCATGAACTTGTGAAAGGCCCTAGGGTGTGTCAGTCTTCTAAATCTTTCCAAAAAGCCTAAAAAAATGCTTGGAGCAATGTGTTCTGTTTAGACTTCTTTAGGTCTGAGGAAAAATGAAGGCCATTTGAAATTCTAGGGGACTTTCACCCTGTCACTCAAGCCACTGTGATTTGTAAGCTGCCTTTTCTTCCTCTCCCGTCTCTCTTAATTTTGTAATTTTCAAGTAAAGAGTGCTCACAAAAAAGAATGTTGTATTGACAGCTTGGAGACTAGAATTCACACCTCATGTTACCCACAGAATGAACATGATTTGGCAAACAAATCTCATTAGTAGCAGAATCAACACTTATACACTTAACATTAGAAATGCAACCATTAGCAACACAGTTTTTGCATGACTTCAGTCCTTCACTCTCTCTGCTAGTAACTCACAGCAACTAGTTTAGAAGAGAAACAGCATGGAGCATTGATATTTGTCTGCCAAATCATGCTCATTCTGATGGTAACATGAGCAATGATAGCCATTACACAATCAACACCTGTAGGGTTTATGTGTGTCTATGAGTAGAGGAAAGGCTGGGAATTCACTCTGCTTCATGAAGTTGTTCTGAATGAAATGGTAAAAAATCCGCACCTACTGAGAGACCCTCTTTGAGATGCCAGCCAGGGCCAATTAAACCCTAATGGAAAGAGAACATATAATGCTATACATTGACAGGGGAGTGGTTCCTACAGTGGGGACAAGGAGGAGTGATAGTGAAACAATACACCTAGGTGGGTTAAAACAGACCACCACTTCTATTAAAGTTTCACTGGAAGCAAGCAAACTTCCACAAACAGTACCAGTAACAGAACAACTTGGGGTCAGCCAATGAAATTAACTGCTGGTAGATCAGAAGAGACAAAAAATGTTCTTTTCCCACAACGTAGAACTTATTTATGGAATTCACTGCTGTAAGATACAGTGATGGCCACTAGCTTAGATGGCTTTAAAAGGAACTTAGACACATTCATGGAGGAACATCTATCAATGCTGTGAGTCATGATAGCTATTTAGAACCTCCATGTTCAGAGGCAGTATGCCACTAAATACCAGTTGCTGGGATGCAATAGCAGGGGTGGACTGTTACTTTTATTAGAGGTGCAGATTCTCCCCACAAGCATGTGAGGAGGTCTCCCCACATTTTACTGAACTCTCCCACCAAACCTAATAACTCTTATCTCACAAAATATATTTCTTTCCCCCAATAAAATTTAAGTGAGTTGTTCCTCAAGCTTTCTCTCTGTTTGCCCCCCTGCCATTGCTGGAAGCAAGATGTTCGATTAGATTGAACTGTGGCCAGATCCAGCATAGCTCTTTAAGAACTTTATGTTCTTAAGTACCTACCCCACTTGATATACAGAACTTGGTAGGAGAATGATGTAAAAAATGAGAACATAATCTATGACCAATGCCCTTAACTCTTTGAGAGTGTGGCTGTTTAACTTATACCTTTCCCAGGATCTTTTTGGTTACCCAAAATCTGACAAGTACTAATCAGTGTTCCTTCTATGGCATGTGCGTGCACACAGAAGTTTTTTTAATGTCCGCTCAGTTAATTTTAGATCCCACTTGGGTTGAATCAGGGAGGCCCCATTCTAAATGCACATGAGCACACACTGCATTGATACTGCCACCGAGAACAAAACATATTCTGTGCACAGATGAAAAAAATTAGAGGGAACACTGGTTACTAATATCTTGGTTGGGTACAATCAAAGAGCTAGACTAGGATCTGATATCTTAGGCATCTCCTTAAGAATCGTAATTGTAGATGAGATAAACTTCAGCCACCTTGTGGTGTAAAAGGATGGCTTTGAAAACATTCAGTACATTTTTATGGGTACAGTTCTGTGTTTTGTCAGTATGGAGCTCAGAGTGTGCCAGGTATTGCAGTTTAATTCATCTGGAGCTGAAATGTACAGTCTAGTGATTGATCCCTGGGAAAAGGCTTAATAAGATTTTTTAAATCATGCTTCTTTTTTAAGAAGTAGATATGGAGAGATAGCTTGGGAGGGTAAGTGGTGGGTACTTTGGTTAGGGCCACCGTCTCTGGACTGCTATTGATTTGTCCATCGGTTTTGAAGAAACCGAAGGCCATAACAGTCTCACATCAGGTGAGACTAGTTAGAACCAAAAAGAAACAAAGCTTACATGATCAGAGAGATGACTATCCTTGCTAAGGAGGATTAGCCTAAATTATTCCGAGGCTGGCTTTTTCTCACTCATCTCACAAAAACATCTTAGCCTTTTCTGTCAGGAATCAGCTATTCCTATTACAATTCTATTTTCAGGATTGGTGTTGCTGAGCTAGGCTGCAAAAGTTATTCCACTTGTTATTTCTCATTTTCTCTTGTGTTTATCCTGGAATGCCTGAGTCAGCAGTCTCAGGATTTAGAAACATCAAGAACAGAAAAAGTGGCCATTTGCATGGTTGCTTTGCTCAGATTATGTCACCTTGAATGCATTGCTTTGGTTGCAGGTGGTCGCTATAGATGTCGATATGGCTTTTTTTGAACCGAAAATGAGGGACATCCTTGAACAGAACTGCACAGGAGATGAAGACTGTAATTTTTTTGATTGCTTTTCAAAGTGTGACTTGAGGAGCAGAAAATGTGGAGCAGAGAGAGCCAATAACAACCTTCAAGTGAGTGACTACAAGCTTATTTGTTTACTATTAAATACAGGTCTCTATGTCAAACTATGCAGATTTAAACAAACTGTCCCATGATTGTCACTGAGGGCATGTTCACACTTGCGTGCACATCGCTTGATGACATCACAATATGGAAGCCACAAGTGGAGATTATCATACTGTAAAGTGCACAGATCCAAACACCATGAACATAATTTCCATATCATTATATCACCTCAAACACAGTGCTTTCAACTGGCTGACATGATGCACAGCATTATGGAGCTATAATGTTGTGCCCTGGGGCTGCTGCAGACCCCTAAGGCAGTGCAAGCAGTTAGTGTTCCCTCTAACAGGGATTTCCAGACATTGTTTACTACAACTCCCCCAGCCCTGTTATGCCTTTGGCTGGGGATTATGGGAGTTGTAGTCAACAACATCTGGGAATCCCCTTTAGAGGGGATCCTGCAAGCAGTGGTTCTGCAGTTTTCTCCATTGTCACAAATGGGGAGAAATGTAGAAGTGCTGCTTACACTGACTCCTGCCTGTTTTTAGTATTGGGGCTGCCTTATGAGTCTACAGCAGCTCCCTAATGCTGTACACCATGTCAGCCAATGTGGTTCATAATTTGCACAAAAAGAAAAGGATTCCATTCCATGTAATGCCCAATAAGGGGAAGCCACTGAAAATGGCAGCCCTATGGCAAGCTCTGCTCCCTGCTATAGCGTGAAGGAGTACTCACTGCATGGGCAGCATAATTGCTTTCCATTCAAAGGAAGAAGCCGTTCTCTGGGCACAAAGGAATATGTGCACAGATCAGCTTGCTTCACAGAAATGTCCTCCTGGAGTGGGAGATTCATGAACATATTGGAGCTCCTGCACAGAGAACAGATAAAGGGCAAATGTGGTGGACTGCAGATACTGGGGATGCACCACAGGGATTAGATGCTGAGTGAGGTGAATCATGGCTAGGTGAACCAGTATGGTGACTATATTGCTGCTATTTACTTCTTGCAAGTAAAATGTTCTCTGCTATGGTTTACTGTTAGGTTAATCAGCTGGATGATGTGTATTTCCTCTTTCCAAACGAGTCATAGATCAGCCGTCAATAAAAAGTATTTTGTATGAACATCCTATCTGAAAGTGTGGTAGAACAGGAAGATCTTGGGCTTATGCACATGTTATGTTCAGCTCTCATACAATCTGTGTATGGTGTACACAGGGTCAGTTATTGTTATGTTGAACACAGGTACAGCAGTACCTATCTGTATTTGGCCTTTCAGGAGGCCTGTTCCTAGGTTCACTTTTAAACCGAATGCAGGTACAGTTATTCACACAACAACAGACATCTGAGCAGAAGTACATTGTAGTATTGGAATAGGCTCTGCAGTGTTTCTGATTAATCTGTTCCTTAATCCCAACCAGCTCTTAAATAATGTTTTAGTTACCGCTTAGTCCAGTCCTAGACTGGGTAGGGCAGATAGAGAACAAGCAGGAGAATAGACAACCATCTGTGTTTGCCTTGTTATGCTAAAGAACCAGAAGGATTTCTTTAATATATTCTTAATTATACTCCATTGCCTGATTCTTGTGTGCTACAATTCTTCGCTCTCTGGATTCTACAGGCTCTTGTGTGCAAGGTACGGTTTCTGAAAGTCATGGTTTCCCCCTCTCCTTTCTACAGGTCATCTGTGATAAAATATTTCGTCCTTGGTTCTCTCTAAATCTCAGAGGATCTGCAGTCTCCTTTCCCTTGCAGCTACAGTTACAGCAAGCCATTCATGAATGCGCAGAACCAGGGACCAAGGATATTGCCCATCACTATAGAACTTCTCCAGATTCTCTTTCTGAGTTATATCAGCTGCTGCGAGCTAGCCAAAAGGAACTTCAGACATCAGGCAGCTCTGCTCAGATCCACCAGTAATTACTGTTCCATGAAGATTTCTCTCTCTCTCACCACCATTCAGTTGCATTAATTTCTGCTTATTGACTTTTTTTACTGTGCTTTCTGAAAACCATGATTGAAGATGTGGTATGTATATTATTAATACTCTCTAAAATGTGGAATCATTTCTCTTGAACTCTGTTTTCACTTAATTCCTGAAGACATGCTGTTTCCCCCTGCTGATATTTTGCATTATATTGTTTATCTAAAGCAGTAGCAGCACTCATCCAAACTAATGTCTGACCTGAGGCTGGAAAAGCATTTGAATTTCAGAAGTGCTATTGAGATGGAAAAATAGACTCACTTCACAAAATTAATTTTCGCTTAGCTGGGAGTGGACTGACAGTGACAACTAATGAATGAACCATTTTAAAATGTTTGTCCCACTTTATTGTGTCTCTGGCTGCTATACATAACTGTTTAAGTCAAAATACTCAGACTAACACCATTAGTTCCACTAAATGCGATAAAAGTGGAAGCAAGCATCAGGGGAACGAAGGTTGTGGCCCTAAATAGAAGGTTTAGCCTGGACCACAGCTTAAGTTCCTCATCCTTTCAATGAAGGAATCCCAGAAGCACTGAAGTGAGGGGAATCAGCTCTTGCTGAAGGACTGGGAACATAGAGCCAAGGAATATCTTGGACTCAGGTTACCAAATGGTTGGGTTAAATCCCCTGGAGCATTCCCAGACAGGGCTTTTAGCTCACTTCTCCACCAGAATGGAGGGTGTGCGTTTGCACATCGGACAGATTCATGTCGAAGCCTGTGCAAGATATTGGGGAGCACTTCACACACGATTTGGGGTTTTCAGTTGAAATATTTAAATGTATACCAACCAGTGTTCCCTCTATCAGAGATTTCCTGATGTTGTTGGCTACTGCTCCCATAATCCCCAGCCAAAGGCCATTGCAGCTGGGGATGCTGGGAGTTGTAGTGAACAACATCTGGGAATCCCTGTTAGAGGGAACAGTGATACCAACAGAATTGGAGCCTAGCAATTTTGCCAAAACCCCAGCTATATCTTTCACCTTTGTGACAGATTTCTGCAGTATAGGGAGGAGGAGAAATGACTGAATCTTAGGTACCAGACTCTGTCCCAATGGGCCTCTGCCAAATAACACCAAGGGGATATCAATACTGTACCACCATTCATGTATTATCTGAAGCCTGCAGCAGTTCTGGAGACTGGCCCATCAGGTGGGGGCACATACCAAGTTTAAAACAGTGATTACAATATTGATCAGTACAATATGGATTCTGCTGTAGAGAGGGAGTGGCAAAAGCTGAGAATAAGGACAGTGGCTGACACTTAGTCTAGATGTCAGTCATTGTCACAATGTATAGCACAAAGACTGGATGATATGGAAGAACAGTATGGCTGAGGGATGGTTACAATCTTTATACTGTATACTGCAGGGATGGATATTATCTTTATGCTGGCATATCTTGCAGTGCTATGAGACTGGCAAAAATCAAAGGTCGCCTGCCACACAAATCAGAGCACAGAGAGAGATATCTCTAGACTATGAGGAGGTGTTTTTTGTTTGCTGAAAATATTAACATTTGGATACACCCCCACCCCCAGGGAAGAGGCTCCTTCAACACTTGACTGGGATCAGATACTAGAAAGAAAGAAAAACCTTTTATATATCCATATAATATATCCCATAATCGTTGTCTATCCCTGTGGATATAAGAGGATTATCTTCCTTGTAGGCCTTCAGGAGATCCTTAAAGATTCACCTTTTTAGCCTGGCTATTAATGATATCTAGTTTTAATTTTAATTTTAATCCGGTTTAATTTTTTTAAATTTTTGTATTATGTGATTTTGATTTTAATGTATACTGCCCTGAGCCACTTTATGAAAGGTGGTATATAAATTGAATGAATGAATGAATGAATGAAATTATACCATCCAGAGTACTGCTACCCCACACATATGGAAGAGAAGAAACTATTGTGTCTAATCTACCTATTGGTATTGTACAGGGGAGTAAGATCTGTGTGAATATTGTTTACATCTTAACTTAGAAAATACTAAAATGACATACTAAAATGAAGCAGAGTATTAGATGCTTTAAATACATCTCCTGTTTCTCATGAGATTACCTGTCTTTGACAAGGCTTAATAAATGACACTACGTATGACAAATTTATTCTGTACCCTGAAGCTTAAGCTGAATGAGGCTTTCACATGGAAGCAAGCTATAATACCACACCCCAGATTCCTTTATTGAATTTATGTTCATTCAATTTATTTTCCTTTCACTTAGTTGCTGAGAATGGCAAATTGTTGCTCAGTAGTTTCAATAGCAAAGCAAATCGATTATTTGTGCATACCTAAAATAGCAGATTGGAATTCACTGATAATGGACTCAGGTAAAGAAAGTTGTGGCCCTATAGCACATAAATACTACTTATGACCTATGAGATCTGGTTAGAGTCAGAAGGTTCCGAAGGCTAGTTCGCATGACCAACTGATGTATTCCAGGATTTGGGGGGGAAAATAGGGTTGACAAGAGAAGGCAGTTACAAATTCAACTTGTGCATTCTAAAGCATGGAGACAGTAACTGTGAACAATACACACAGTTTACAATCCCACATATTGTGACTGTTTACAATTTAGTTTCCATGCACACATACTTCCTTTTGGTCTGTCAGTCCTAATCCTATTCTTCTTCTATTATTCTGTTCTTCAGATTGGAGACAACACTGCAGCCCTATGGCGGATCAGTGAGCACTCAGATACACACTGACCCCCTGCTTTCCCTATAAGCTTTCATTTGGATGAGAAAGAATGGCTTGTATTAATAGTGACAGGCTGTATATGGTGAGGAGGGAACAAAGTTGATAGAAGTTCTCGAGAGGGACAAAATGGGGATTGGCAGGCTTTGGGGCAAGGGCCTATATCAGGAGGTGACACACAAGTCACCAAGAGGAGAAGATAAGTGAGCAAACAGAAGTCTCAAAACACATGAAATAACTCAAGGAGGAAATAACTCAGGGAAGTGACCCAAATCACACACTACAGCAGAAGCCACAATATGGATTATACAGGCCAAGGATGACGCATGTAGAACAACATTTTATAGATATGGAATAGAGACAGATAATTGCTTAGATGTGACTTCTTTCTCGCCTAAACCCACACGCGTAACATTTTTCCCCCACACACAAACATCCACAAATAGAGAGGCAGCAGCACTTCTGGCTCCTTTCCCCACTTCATTCTAGTTCCTCCCCGCTGCCCCCCATGCACACACACAACCACTGATCTTGTCATGTGAGTTTAATTTCCGCTTTCTAGGCCTTCAGGTTTTGCAGAGAAGCTTGAACATAGTGGCAAAGTATTCTGCAGGTTGAGTTATGAGAAATGCCCACTTTTAACGTATGATTCTTGGAAATTGGCGTTTGCAATACCAGAGTTCTTGGCTCAGAAAGCAATCTGTTTGTGTGGTGGAAAATATAACAAGTAACTCAGGACAGCTGCCTGGAAGGTTTGGCTAATGAGAGGACCTGTGTAACACTTTCCAGCAGACTAAGAATTGTTTCTTGAAACTGATTTCTTTCTCTACATATTTGTGCAGGAGCCAGGCTTAATCCCAAACTAGACATGGAATGACATTTTGTTTTAACCAAGAGCAATCTTAGGAAGCTGGGAGTTTCAGCATAAGGACAATGTAGGGCACGGGTGGAGGTTAATTAGCCATATAGTTCACTCAGAACCAGTGGTCCCTCTAATTTTTTCACCTCTGTGCGGAATGAGTTTTGTTCTGGGTGGCAATATCAAAGCAGTGTGTGCGCACATGCATTCAGAACGGGGCCTTCCTGATTCAACCTAAGCGGGATCGAAAATGGACTGAGCGGGCATCCAAAAGCTTCTGAGCGCGAGCACGTGTGCACGCCTTCGAGGGAACCGTGCTCAGAACCACAGTCCCACTCCTACTACTTTTTTCCATCCACCTGGAATGTAGGATACACAATTTAAGACCTCAAGAGTTGAAATCAACCAACACACGCTGTTAAATGTATTACAGTAGAAATGCTATCTTTCTTTCTTTTTGAAAAATAGAAACGAGAGACCCTGATCTGAATCGTGACAGCAGCGTGGAAGGAGCGAAGTGCATATATTTGGGCTGTACAACCTGGACATGTTGCAAAAATCAACCAATGTTAGTTTTATTGCTCCACTGAAGCATGAGGCCAAAAACACCCAACTACAGCTGTCAGATCCTGTTGACTTTATAGGGAGTGGGGGTAAAAAATGACAATAATCCAAAACAGAACTGCTGTTTAGTGACAACGATCATTCTCATAGTTGGAGGGAAAACCCACCTTAAAAATCACAGCATTTTTAACACAAGCAGCAAAAACTAAATATCATGTCCTGTGGAATAAGCAGTAACCCAATCTAAATATGAAAGCTGTCCAAAGGATGGCTGCAACAGTGTTTGCTTCTGTTAGGATTAATCATCACTGACATTACTTCTTTCTCAGATAGCTGTATAAAATACACCATTCATCTTTCCTAAATTTAGCACTCTCACTAGTGGTTTAGAATTTTTTTTCCCTGTGAAAAGAGAACTATATATGGTGGGTTCACAGTTCTTTTGCTGTGTGATCCTATGTCTAGCTTATGTCTGCTGGACAGGGATAGGATTTCTCTCAAAACTCTTACACTGCTGGAAATTATTTTTAAAAATAACTGCATACAGGGATCAATGGTGGCATAGCATTGTGGTAGCTCCAGCTGTGTCTATTTCAGGTGGAACAGTGCCAGAACACAGGAGCGATAAATGGGTGAAGTGGGATGTGGCAGAGGAAGAATGGAAATTAGATGGAATACACAATGGTGGCAGGTTCCATGTGTTTCAACAATGATCTTCCTCAGTCACTTAGAAAGAAAAGAGAGGCAGTGTCAGGACCCAGCAGGGTCAAAGACAAATGATGCAGTTAAGATGGGTCAGGTTCCAGAGCAGACAGTGGAGAATCAGAAGAAGACATAGTCAAAGATGGCTTTATAGTTAGGTGCCAGATCCAGTATGGCAGTCTGTGTAGTTACTTGGTCCAACAAATTGCTCCAGTTGGGGAGTCAATCCTTATATATGGCCAGCAAGGCTGCTATTAGCTCCTCAGAGCACCTGGTTCCTCTTGGGCTGACTTCCCTTCCCACCACTGTCAGGAGTGATTGATTGATTGATTGATTGATTGATAAAATGCCGTCAAGACGGTGTCGACTTGTAGCGACCACATAGATTCTCTCCAGGATGATCTGTCTTCAACTTGACCTTTAAGGTCTCTCAGTGGTACATTAAATGCTGTCATAATCGAGTCCATCCACCATGCTGCTGGTCGTCCTCTTCTCTTTCCTTCAACTTTCCCCACAGTACAGTACTGTGGAGTAATAAGGCTCAAGCCAGGCCTTCCCTCCTCCTGTATGCTGCCTCAGTGATGCCAAGAGTTAGATGCCTCGATTGCCTGGGTCAAGCCCACTGGTTGCCTTACAGGGAGTCCACATTTAAGCAGCAAAAGTGCTATACAGGTGAAAGCTACAGAACTCTGCCCTCCCCTCACCCCGCCACTCACCACAATTTACTGCACTGGTATCTGTCCCTCCCAGATGCTTTTCTCATCAGCCAAGCTTAGATACTAGAAATGTGTGTGGCTGGAAGAAAAACTGTTGAGGAGTGGAAGTGCAAGGTTGGGCTCTTCGCTCAACTGTGTGCTCCTTTAGTTGTCTTGGCCCCTATTCTTTAGTTTAGAGGTTCTCAATCTTGGATCCTCACATGCTGTAGGACTGCAACTTCCATCAATCCCAGCCATAATAGCCTCGTTGAAATCCAGCAATATCTGAGGACACAAGGTTGGAACCTCTGCACTTTAATGTTTTCATCCCCTTCTAAATGATTGGAGACTATTCATGTTTACACACATTGATCTGCCATTATCTTGTCTAGTTTGGCTTAAGGGATCTGCCCTGCTCCTAGTGATGGCATAACATTTTGCCTGCAAAAGAGATAACAGAAGTTGAAATAATCCTGTTGAAGTCAGTGTAGAGTCCTCAAAACACTTGCTCCAAAGGGGGCCCAGAACGGATAGATCTCTCTCTATACTAAGTGGTTCAAAAACTCTACTCTAAACATAGCACCAATTTGAATAGCTCTTTAAATAATATTGATCATTGCACTGTCTGCCTCCATGTTTCCAGCTTCTGGGCTAAATCCCCAGACTGCATAAAAGTGCGTAGCTCTGCCAAAGCCAACAGAGTAGCAACTAGTTAATAAATCTGACTCCATATAAGGCACCTTTATAAGTTCATGGCAAATATCTACAGTCATTGCCATGAAAATATAAAGCTCCCTCATACTTATCTGGCTCAAGCTATTTAGAACTGGCTGTGCTGTAAAGCCTGGATCCAACATCCTTGGGCTGAAGTCATATCCACAGAGACTGGGACCCTGATCCTAAATGCTTGTAGTAACATATCTGCTAACTATATCAAAAGTGATATCCCAACCATTGTATTCCATCCTAAGCATTTAATTACTACTGCATCCAGAGGTGCTCTTACGATTGGACTTCAGGGCCGAAGTTCAGAGCCTCCACACCCCCTGGGGCCCCCCAAATCCTCTTTAGTCTGTCTTGGGTGGTGTGGTTTGTGCCTCCAAGAACCTACATGTTAAAAAATGATGCTTAATTTGCAGTGGGGTGTGTGTGTGCGCCTCCAAAGGCCTTTAGGCCCAGGCTCCAAAATTACCTAGGTGCACCTCTGATTGCAGCATGTCTTAGGATCAGCAAGTCCTAGCCTCAGAGCATACATCAACATAAAGTACAGTATTTCAATTCAGCTGGCTTATTGTTTACACCCACATTGGCTATGCACATGGGAGATTATTTTTGTGTGTGCGTGAATCTCCCATACCGGACGGATGCAAGTAATTTACTTTAATCCTGTTGAAATTAATTTAATTTTTATTCACACTAATTTGGGGTCAGGATTGAGGTGTAATTAAAGTTGCAATGCAGATCCATTTTAAAAAAAACATTTGAAAAAATTCAACAGATCAGTTGCTAATAGCTTTAGCTGCTTTTCACAAATAGCTGTGAAATGCTTTTCACAACAGCGTCATTAAAGAAGGTTCTGGAAGAGATGGACAGAAAATACTGCGTTTGTAATGAAAAAGAACCGATAACCCTGAAGAACACTTTTCTTTTTAAAAATGAGAAACGTATTGGTGTGCTTTTAAAATGTCATTATCAATCATTTTTAGCCAACTTTCCAAGGAAAGTAAGCTTATGAGATCACCCAGCATTCTGTATGTATGTATATATGTATGTATATGTCTGTCTATGTCTATGTGTTTGTGTGTTCACCCCAATCAATTTCTCAATGCCTGGACCAATGTGAACTAAACTGGGTACAGTTCTAGGGACATATCCACCCAATTCAAGATGGCAGACATGTAATTGTTTAAGGGTGAATGACGTGGGCTGACTTGTGAACCACCTAAATGACTGGAACCAAATTTTCTACAGCTGTAGGGACACATAGGCACACCTCAACGCCATAGTTTGTGTTGATGTCATCCACCTTGATCCAAGATGGCGCACCCATGAATGTTTGAGCCACAAGTAGGCTAATGTTTGAGCCACAAGTGGGCTGTCTAACCAATTTGAATCAAATTTGGTAAACTTTTGACACATAGAGACACCTCAACAGCATAGTTTGTGATGATGTCATCTACCCTGATTCAAGATGGCAGACACGTAAATGTTTGATGTGCAAATGGGATAACGTGAACCAAATTTGTTACAGCTGTAGGGACACATAGGGACACCTCTGTGGAGTAGTTTGTAATTAGGTCATCCACCCCAATTCAAGATGGTGAACGCATAAATGTTTGAGGTGCAAGTGGACTGCAACTTGTGGACTAACTGATTTGAACCAGATTTGGTACAGTTGTAGTGAGTGACATATAGGGATACCTCAATGGCATAGTTGGTGATGATGTCATCCACCCCAATTCAAGATGGTGGAAGCATGAACATTTGAGGTGCAAGTAGGCCAACCTGTGAATCACCTGATTTGAACCAAATTTGGGACAGTTGTAGGGATACCTTGATGGTGTAGTTTGTGAGGATGATATCCACCCCATTCAAGATGTTGGACACATGAATGTTTGAGCTGTAACTGGGTTAACTTAGGAACTATCTGACCAATTTGAACCAAATTTGCTACAGGTGTAGGGACACATAGGGATGGCTTAAGGGCATCATTTGTGATGATGTTATCCACCCTGATTCAAGATGGCAGTTGTGTTAACATTTGTGGTGCAAGTTGGCTAACTTGTGGACTGCCTAACCCATTTGGACCAAATTTGGTGCACTTGTATTGAATGACACAAAGAGACACCTCAATGGCATAGTTTGTGATGATGTCATCTACCCCAATTCAAGATGGTAGAAGCATGAATGTTTGAGGCATAAGTGAGCCAACTTGTGAACCACATGATTTGAACCAAATTTGGAACATCTGTGACATGTGAATATTTGAGGCACAAAAGTACTAACTTGTGAACTGCCTAACTGATTTGAACCAAATTTGCTACAGCTGTAGGTACACATAGGGATACCTCAATGGACTAGTAGTTTATGATAATGTCATCCACCCCAATTCAATATGGTGGATGCATGAATATTTGAAGCGCAAGTGGGAACTGATTTGGATCAAAATTTGAACAGTTGCAGGGACACATAGGGACACCACAATTGCATTGTTTGTGATGATGTCATTCACCCTGATTCAAGATTATTTATTTTATTATCTATCTACCTATCTATCTACACTTATATACTGCTTTTACTCCAGGAAACTCAGAGCGGTATACCTGGTAATTTTTATTCTCACAACAACCCTGCGAGGTAGGTTAGGCTGAGAGATACATGATTGGCCCAGAGTCACCCAGTGAGTTTCATGGCTGAATGGGGATTCAAACTCAGGTCTTCCCAGTCCTAGTCCAACACTCTAACCCAGGCATCCCCAAACTGCGGCCCTCCAGATGTTGCTGAACTACAACTCCCAGCATTCCTAGATAATTTTGTGTGGCTGGGTATGCTGGAAGTTGTAGTTCAGCAACATCTGGAGGGCCGCAGTTTGGGGATGCCTGCTCTAACCACTATGCTATGCTGGCTCTCTCATGCATCCAATAAGATGGTGGATACATGAGTGTTTGAGGTGCAAGTGGGCTAAATTGTAGATCACCAAACCATTTTGAACCACATTTGGTACAGTTTTAGTGAGTGACACATAGGGATAGCTCAATGGGATAGCTCAAAGTTTGTAATGTGTAATCCACCCCAATTGAAGATGGTGGATGTGTTAATGTTTGAGGTGCAAGTGGGATACCTTGTGAACTGCCTGATCAATTTGAACCAAATTTGCTACAGGTGTAGGGACATATATGGATGGCTCAAGGGTGTAGTTTGTAATGATGTCATCCATCCTGATTCAAGATGGTGGATGTGTAACTGGTTGAGGCACAAGAGGCTAACTTGTGGACTGCCTAATTTATTTGAACCAAATTCTATACAGTTGTAGTGAGTGATTCGTAAGGACACCTCAGCTGTATAGTCTGTGATGATTTCATCCTCTCCAAACCAAGATGGTGGACATGGTGATTGTTTAAGGTTGAAAGCTGAAAATATACCACTTATGAGGATGTTAATTATCAATTAAGATTCTAGTGAATGGAAAGTAGGCAGATTATTTCTTACCTGAACAACTTGTTATTGTATATGTTGGTATACATAGCACTTTACAATGCATTTATCCTTATAGTAACTATGTGAGGGAAATTAAGCTGAGAGAGAATGTGAAGTGCCCAAGGCCACCCAAGTCAGCTTTATAGCTAAACTGGGATTTGGGTATAATGGAATTTATTTTTCTGGGAAACCACAAGAATTTTAAGATGATCTGTTTTTTAAAAAAACATAGTTATGAGATGAAACTGGTGCTGTGAATCACAGAGATGTAATAGGCATAAAAAACAAACTAAAGACCAGAGCTTACTTGACACGTCAATTCCTTTTTCCATGTCTGTGAACTTATGAACCAACTCTTTAGCAGAACTGCAGATACTTGTAATATTACATACTGTATATGAAAGTGCCTCTGCATGCCAAATTTACACATTACCTTCTAGTGTGGTAGCACATGCTTGGAGGCCCACATATCTTTGCACATTTGTGCTTGCAGGATTCAGTTCTTGAAAGATGCCAAATAAGGTCAACTGGCACCCTAAGAAAAAAGAAAAAAGGAAAGGAAATAAGAAAAAGAAAAGATAGCACCTTTTCTATTGTACAGTACTGGCCAATACAGTACTGGATCTGGAAAATTCTGGCCCTGCTTATGCTTTTCTTGTGTATCTCAGTTAGCTGTGAACTTTCTATTTTATTATTACTGTATCCCATTTTTTCCTCAGGAAGCTCAGGGTGGTGCCCCTATTTTATATGTACAACAACTCTGTGAGGTAGATTCAGGGCTATCCTTAGAGAGCTCTGGTGGGGTGAAGGGCCATGGGGTGATTTGCCTGGGGCAAATCAGCCAGTGTGGGGCCCCTTCCAGTTAATTTTAATGGGGGTTGAAAGAATGGGGTTATGACGGTCACCCTGCTTGTGCTGCTTGCCCTGCCATAAGGATTCACCTGGAATATGGTGACTGAACCATGGTCACCCAGTGAGCTTCCTGGCTGAAATGGGATTTGAGAAGGAAACAGGAAGTTGGCACCCAGAGCAGCAGTGAAAGAGGAGACAAACTCCAGAAAAGTGGTGGTGTTGGGGTGGGGGGAATGAAAATGTATCTCTATAGGCCCAACATGTTTCAGTATGTTGCCTTTAGCTGAGGCAAAGGCAGTACTCATTCAAGACTATGCTGGCAGGTCTGCTGCTTTGTTTTTAGTAGGACCTCAAGGTCCACCAAATGGAGTCATCAGGACAGGTGCAAAACAGTGGCTCAGGGGGGAGCAGACACAGGATGAAGGATCTAACATTTCGCAAAGCAGAGCTCTGATAGTGAGAGCTCTCATCCTTGCGCCTGGGCAGCTTATGCAGGCAGGGTGTTCCACTCCTTTGGAGTATTATGTGATCCTCATGGCATAACACTTCTCCAGTTGGGAGTAACGGAAGAAGTGTCACACCGTGCGATCACACAACCGTCTGAAGGAGTGGAACCCCACAACACAGATGTCTGTTTAAAAGCTGCGCAGCACTGAGGACAGAAACCCTCACTGTCAACGTTGTGCTGTGCAAAATGCCAGCCATTGTATCTCTTAGCACATGCTCAGACCAGGAATTTCTTTTCAGTAGCAGCTCACAGTCCTTTTACACAAAAATTCACTTTTAACATTTTCCCCAAGCTTTCTATATTTTAGCAGCCTAATTTACAGGAAAATTACCTTTTTGTTATTGCTACTGATACATGATTGGTATCTAAAACCCTTTGATAACTGACTGCAATTCAGCCAGTGATTTACCTGGTAGATCCCCATCCATCTTCAGGCCACTTCTGGTCTAAAACCAAGGAGGAGGCGATTGCCCCCCTTGTCCCCAGGGCCTAAAGGAAGACATATGAGGAAATTAGGAAAACATAGTATTGGGATCCTCTTCCTGAACATCCCAAATGCTTAATATGAACCAATATGTTGTGGACCTTCAGCCTTGTGGGGTCCCAACAAGGCAGTTTGCCCACCCCATCCCACAACTCTGCCCCTGTGGAATGGTGCCCCAAATAAACAAGTGACCATTAAATAACTCACTACTGTGGATGCCATAACATAACAAGCCAATCATATGGACCAATATGCCTTGCTGTAAAGCCCATTTTTGCCATCCCACCAAAAACCGGTTTAAGACTCTTACCACATGGAAACAGCAACAACAGCAAGCAATTAAAAGCAGTACTCTGCATTGGATGTTGGCCTGTATCCCCAAAATGTGATATAAAACAGACCTTGATTTTACGGTGGTGTTTCTCTCCATAAAATTCTTGCTGAAGTGCTACAGTTTACTACGGGGGGCGGGGGGGGGGAAGGGATCCTGCTATTAAATGCTCATAAAGGTTGTTATTTATTGTGATATCAGCTGTTTTCACAGCAGTGTGATTACTGTGCAATAAAGCCCAACCATAACCTTAAACACCAATATGAAAAGAGTGCTGAACTTTCTGCTGCAATAAATCTCAAGAAACCTGCTTGGGTTTCTCTTTATTCTTTTCATTGGCTCTTTTCCATGCCTTTCAATAATCTGCAGTTCTGACAACTCCTGTTCTGGCTCCTTTTAAAGTTTGCCTCCATTAAATTTCCAATTTCACACAATATCTCTCGGGTACCTCTTAATAAAATCAATATGGGCTTTGTTGTCTAAGCAGAAAAGGGCATTAATAATAATAATAATAATAAGATGATGATGATGATTTAGGAGTATAATGTAATAATATTGTAATGTAGGAGAGCTGGTCTTGTGGTAGCAAGCATGACTTGTCCCCTTAGCTAAGCAGGGTCTATCCTGGTTGCATATGAATGGGAGACCTGATGTGTGAGCACTGCAAGATATTCCCCTCAGGGGATGGAGCCACTCTGGGAAGAGTATCTAGGTTCAAAGTTCCTACCCAGCATCTCCAAGATAGGGCTGAGAGAGACTCCTGCTTGCAACCTTGGAGTAGCCACTGCCAGTCTGGGTAGACAATACTGAGCTAGACAGACCTATGGTCTGACTCAGTATATGGCAGCTTCCTATGTTCCTATAATAATTTATTTAGAGTATTTATAAAGTCATATTCATATTCAGTCATATGAGCTATGCACCCCACCACTTAATCTCAGGGTTTCTTCCACATACAGGCTGTATTTGAGTGCCAGGGGCCTCTGAAAGATTTACTTTGGCAGGTTTACTTGTGGAGGAGGTTTTACCTTGGCCGAGGGTTTATCTTGGTGGGTGGGGAAGGGAATTGGTTGACTTACAGTGTCTCTGAAGGTTAGCAAATTATCCCCTCCTCCTTGTGCAAGTTTCTTTTGCTCACCAGAAGTGGGTGCTGTGGTTCCTCTTTCAAAAAAAGGAAGTCCTCCTTTGAGCTACTTTTGCTGCCACTTACTGAGGGGGGAGGAGTTGCTACCACCAAAGGAGTTGCCACCACCAAAGTTCTACCTGTTCCCAGCAGCAATCCCCCGTGGACTTCCTCTTAGAGGCCCACTTGACTCCACAAGGGAGGAAGTCCACTGACATATAGGAAGTGGGGAGAAGGCAGTAGTGGCAAGGGTCTTGTACCAAAAGACCCATGCCAATACTGCGAACAACTGATACACTCTCTCTGTATACAAATTCTAACAATTATAATATATTTATTTGGCTGACGGCCCTAATCAAGTTATTAAGTAGGTAGTGGAATGATATATTTGGCCTGTGCTTATACTTGCTTCAGTGTTTTTTTTAGAAATTCATCATCAAAATTCCTTGCTGGCTTCCCAGAATACAATACTGTAAAAATCCTAGCAATAAATCAATTTCATGGTTTCTTTTTGCTGTATCATGTTTTTAATATTGCATTTAAGGATTGAAAAGCAACCTTTGGGAACAAATATTCAGAGGGAGGATATATACTGGGGAAATTGGCTGTCACTTAATTAAAGGGCAGTTTGTTGAGTAAATGTGTTGTGTGACAATCCAAATTACGGAGACAACCCAGAAGATCTCACATGATCACACAATCTTATCTATGAATTACAGCAACTGGCTGGGACAGAATGGCTAATAAAATCAGCTTTGCTGGCAGAATGTAGGCATAGGAAATTCATTCTGGCTTTACACTACCAGTGTAAGGAGAACACCTGGATAGTGTTTGGGGCATGGTGGAGAAAGTGTGGCGTTTAGTCCACAGTTTGTGCTCACTCAGGGATGAGTCCCAACCCTGAATATAGCATAATGTGACACCTAACAAAAACATACAAGCCAGACTACTTCACTGGAGTCAGTGGAGAATCCCAGAGTCAGCTGTAGGCTAAATGTGAAAACTGAAATTGGCACCCTTCTGCATGAAAAACACAAGTATTATTGGTTTAACCCCCAGCAGAACCCCTCTGTTGCAAGCCCCAAACATGGCACCCTGTTTGGTCACACATATCGCATACCCCTAAAGCCAGTCCTGCATGACAGGAAACTCTCTCCCCCGGCAGTCGTGGTCAGAACTGGAATTAGGCACTTTCCATTCTAAGCACACCTCTCATTAATGTGATTGATCAGACACACATCTAGTCTGACCCTAAAGCTGAACGGAATATTCCCCTGAACAGAATATCTTACCATGCTCACATGTAGTCTCTCAATCAAATGCAAACCAGGGCAGACCCTGCTTAGCAAAGGGGACAATTCATGCTTGCTACCACAAGACCAGCTCTCCTCTTCCTTTTTTTTTTTAAAGGCAGAGGGTGGGAATGTGAATGGAGTGTGAGGAGAAGGAGAGCCTTTACCAGCAACTTCTCTTCTTCTCACCCCATGCACCCTTCAAAGCTTGCAAATGTCAGATTGGGGGCTCCCAATTCATGCCTTGCAGGCATTTAAAGGACCATGAGGAGTGAAGATGAAGTTACTGGCTTCTCCTCACTTGTACTCCTTTCAAGCTGAGTGGGGGTGGGATCCAACTCTTGAAGGCTTTAAAGAGGTCATGGGGCAAAGAGACAACGCTGTTGGCTAACTGCCTTCTCACCCTGGTCCTCCTTCCAAAGCCTGCAAATAGGGGACACAAATGAGGGGGAAATGGGTAGGAGAAGCTATAGTGTGTAATCCTCCAGTTCAGTGGCAATTTAAAAAGATATTGCCAATGAGAATATCTGGGCTGCAAACTGACAACTTGAATGGAGAAATCTCATATCTGGGAATGTCGTGAAGTTTTTGCTAACATTTACAGAATTAAAACCCTTTTTATATACGTGTTTCCATCAATTAAAATATCAGCATTTAAACACAGTTCAGCCTGCTTTGCAGGGACTTCTTTTGCTTTTGAAATTGACTTCCCAGAGATTAAATCAAGCTTGCATTGGTTTAAGGTTTATCAGGAGAGGCAAATGGAACAAGATTTCCCACTGAGAAAATGTTAAGGCTTGCTAAAGTTATAGTGTTCATTACCATCTGACCTTTATGCAACAATTTGGTGTCTCGGCCCCTTTCTTTCCTCTTAGCCAAGTGCCTTTTTTCTCTAAATCCACTGATATTGCTTTTGGCCATTACAATAGTGACCCCAACAACTGAATGAGCTAATTACTAACTCCAAACAGTGAATCATTTTTCATTTCAAGAGTTGGCTTTTCTGGCAGACACACTGCTGGAGCTGGATGGGCAAGTCAACACATTTGCTCGTCATACATATCTCAGAATGGCCTGAATGATTTTTAAATCCATCCTGCATACTTTATTAAAAATGAATATTTTGCAACATATTAACTATTAGTTGATGTTTGGATTTTTTTTTTTTTGGAGCAAGAGTTTGGTAAGTACCTCTGCAGTAATGATATGTGTAAGAAATTAAAGTTATTTCAAGTATTTACAGTGCTGTTTCCGTTATTCTGAAAAAACATACAGAAATGAATGTCTGCATGTTTGTCCAACCCTACTCTTACATAGGCAGGAAAAAGGGCATTATGTTTATGCATAAACCATTGGTCCACGTATCCCAATATGGTGTCATAATCCTGGATCCATGACCCACCCTGGATCCATGACTTAGGGGATGAGCCAAAAAGTTCAGAGTATGAGTCAGACTCGGGGTGAGAAGAAGAACAGCCAATGACCCAGACCCTGGAAGGGGCAGCACCAAGTCACTCGCTTGGGCTTCAAGAGCTGGCAGCCTGTTCTAAGAAGCCACTGGATGAACTAGCCATTAGCATTGCTTTACCTAGCTCCTATGATCCTGCTCAGTGCTAACTAAGGTTCTGGAGATGTCCAAGGCTGGTGATACCCCTGGATTTTTATCTTGGTGGAGCCCAGAACAGGACATATGGTCTATCAGCAGCAGCTATTCAGGGTGTTGCCTGTCTCTGCCACCTCAGATCTTTCTGTATGGTGGTACCATAGCTTCAGCTTGGTACATCTATCTGCAAAGCATCTGCTCCTGAGCTATGTTCCCTCCTTAGAATAGGAGGTAAGCCTATCCTAAGATAAGCCCTGACACTTTAAAAACCTGGCAGCTGTGGAAACAGCATGACCACATTTATCTTGATTGGCAACTTCCCTCGGAACTGTCTGACGTATGGATCCCTTGCAAAGACTCTGTTTCTGCCCAGACGCCTGCTCCAATTAGAACACCAACTCAGCCAACAACCCCACCTGAAGCTGGATACGTTGTGAAACAGACCAACAAAGATACACACTTTGGAAAGCAGATTGCTATTAATGTATAAGGAAACACAGTCAACAATTCATGCCCAGCATTGACATTACTGCAGACTCATCATTATTGATGAGAAGGAGGTTTGGTCACCCATTTGCTCAAAGTAAATCAATAAATAGGCACTGTGCCTTTAGGGGGAGAAGGACACATGAGGGCAGTAAATCCATGTCTGCAAATGTGAATTGCATTGCACAGCAGGAAAGCAGTGTGGGAGGGGCAACTGCCAGCAAAGAAACAGTAGGCAGGAGGGGGATGCTGAGCCTTTCCTCCACAACACTTGCCCCTAAACCATTCCCCCCACCCCACCCAACTAGGTTCATGTCCAGTTGCAAAGTCTGGCTGGAACAGAAGCTGCAGTTCTCCATGACTAAAGTCCACAGAGGGGCCACTACTCACAGGGGAGCCACTACAATAGCAGTCGTGGGCCCCACTGAATCGAATTGGGGCTGCAGCACTGGAGGTGGGGGCATTAACCCTTTCCCTCATGTCATCCCCCCGCCCCCACCGTTAAACTCATACTCTGGTGGTGAGGAAAACAGATGGAAGGACCAGGCTGAGGTAGAAGTTGTGACTACCTCATCTCCTGCTTTAGTTGGGGAGGTTAAAGGTACACACATATTCTCTGAGTCATCACCAGGAGGTTTCTCAGATGGGGGGGATGGGGGCTTTACTGTGGGAGGAAGTGGTGTAAATTGGGACGTGTAAGGACGAGAGTATATAAAGCACCTGTACGTGCACATAAGCATAAACTGAAGTAAATCAGGGCTATTCACTTTACTGCCTTTAGCAATAGCAATAGCAATAGCACTTACATTTATATACCGCTCTATAGCCAGAGCTCTCTAAGCGGTTTACAATGATTTAGCATATTGCCCCCCAACATTCTGGGTACTCATTTTACCGACCTCAGAAGGATGGAAGGCTGAGTCAACCTTGAGCCCCTGGTCAGGATTGAACTTGTAACCTTCTGTTTACAGGGCACCAGTTTTACCACTACGCCACTTTACCTCCTCCTCTTCCACTCTCCACCTAGCACGGATGGGTGGGTTGTTTTCTCTCATTCGCAAGCAAGAGAAGAAGCAACCCAATCATCTTCTTGCCGGCAAGAGCCAACAGGAAATGGTGACAGGCGCATGTGTGCTCCTCACCGTTCCCAGCCGGCTCTTGCCAGCAAGTGTGTAATTGTGCAACTTCTTAAAACAGCATGCCTACAACACCTCAGTGGAAATAGTATCACTCAAGTGTGGATGCGCTGCTTTAAGTAGTTGCACAGCTGTGCTCTTGTGCAACACTGCTGGGGCAGGCTTCATTTTGTGATGCAGCGCTGGCCAGTCAGGAGCTCTGGTCTTGCCTTGTGCAACATGTGGGCCATTTTTTTAAAAAAATTAAATGTTGACACTGAAATAGCAATATTTTCTCATGTGAATAAAGAACCTTTCAAAACCATGACTTTTAAAGTACTTCCCACATATCATTCAGTTTTTTATGTAAACAAACTAGAGACTGGTGGTCCCACATGTTAGTACAACTGTGAACAGAGTTGCTTGTTAACCTAGATGTGGTCTCCAATCTTTAAAAACTCTGTGGTGAGACTATACAAAGTGCTAAAGCTACTGTCTTGGTCCCTGCCTCCAACTGCTGTGATGATGCAAAATTAGAATTCTGCTTGCTGAAGTGGAGTTTCTGGAGTTAAGTGACTAAATGAAACAGAAGGTGCTGCATCTATCTTCTGTGAGTACCACACAGGTATTAAGAAGATAGACACTGCCTCCTTGCTGACACCTGGCAACCCTTTGTGAATATAAACACCCTGATTTTTAATAAAAACCCAAGTGGGAAATGCAATCTGTATGCTTCTACAAGGATTGCATCTCTTTCTGAGAATGTAGCTGTTCATTGGCATGGCTATCTTGGAAAATAAAACTAGCTCTTTATATTCTGTGCACATGCATGCTGACCCTAATTTCTCTCACTTTCACAGAAAGCTGGCTGCATTAATTCCTTTTGATAGCCGATTCCCCCTGTGTACATCATGCAGGGGATTCAGAGAGAGGTAAAACAGATGGTGGTTTGAACAACAAAGAAGCACTGGTCAGATCTGTGCTCATGAAAGCTGCTATGGAAAAGTCACTAAGCAACTAAAATAACAAGCCTGGCTATTCTACGAGTCACAAGACAGTGAGGTTGAAAGTACCTAGTTTTAAGCCCCCTGATATGTAGTTTCTTGGATGAAAGCTTCAAGAATACAAAGGGTCAAAATAAAAGACTGTCAAATTTCTCCCTAGTGTGTTTAAATAGAAACCCTGTTCAGTCTCTCCCAAGAAGTGGAAGTATCTCATATTGCAGCACATCTCTTCTCCAACTCAGCACAGGCTGAAGAGCAGATAAAAGCGAATGGATCCAGAGATGAATAAACCTGGGGGGAAATATGGCACAGTCCTGTTGATCTCTATTACCAACTTGAATAGGAGAGTACATATGAACACATTGCTCCATGACTTATCAAGCCATATGTAAAAAATGCTGTGGGGGAGAAGCTCTTGTCCTTCCCACTATAATTACCGCATCTTTCCATTTTGACACTTAAGATGATAATAATATTAATTATTTCTTAATTATCTTTAAAAAACACACAACCAAGGCACTGTACAGATTTAAAATTAATGGCTGACATTCTGTGAGCAGTTTTGAACTGCCTGTGCCACTGTGGGTGTCTAGAACAATGCTCAGGTTATTGTGGAACAGGGCTGATGTGCTACTACTTAAAACTTTGCAACTGTGCTTCTGCGACACTATGGCCATTGGAAATAATGGCTGCAGTGTTGCAGAAGTGTTGCAGTTAAGTAGTAACAAACAAGCCTTGCTCTGCAACACCTCAAACATTGTTTTAAATGCCAGCAACATGGGCGGATCACAGGGGCGTATAATAGGGCAAGGGGAGACAGTTGTCTGGGGGCCCACTGCCTTGGGGGGCCCCCCAGAGGCAAGTCACATGACTGACTCCCCCAGCTGTGCACCAGCCCGGGCTTCCTTCAGTTGTATTCATCCTCTGAAATTGATGTGAGTGTTAAGACCTGGAGCTACCAGAACAGCATGTCTTTCTCTAGTACCATTAAATGACTTGCATCGTCAATAATAATAATAACAACAACAACAACAATAGCACCTCAACACCATAGGGGCCACAGAAATCACCATCAGCCAATTACAAAAAGCAGCTTTACTGGGAACAGCCTATATTTTGCGACGATATCTATAATAACCAACAGTATTGATGATAAAATTCTGGCATCCCAGGTCCTTGGGAAGGACTCGATGTCTGGATAAAACAAACCAGTCAATAACACCTGTCTGACTGTGTAAACAAGAAATAATAATAATAATCCAAACTCAATGGCGGGAACACCATACAAGCCATAAACACCTGGGCTATACCTGTTATCAGATACACTGCAGGGATAATAGACTGGACCCAGGCAGAGCTAGAGACGCTGGATCGTAAGACCAGGAAAATCATGACCATCAATCATGCTCTGCACCCCCGCAGTGATGTCGATAGGCTATACCTCCCTTGCTGCTCAGGTGGAAGAGGAGTGCTGCAAGTCCATCAAACAGTAGAGGAGAAGAAAAGAGGCCTTGAAGAATATATCAAGGACAGTGAAGAAGATGCACTTCAAATGGTCAATAACACGAAACTATTCAACACCAATGAAACAAAGCAGGCCTACAAGAAAGAACAAGTCAAGAACCGAGCAGAAAAATGGAGAAATAAGCCCCTGCATAGTCAATATTTGCACAATATAAGTGGAAAATCAGATATCACCAAGACCTGGCAATGGCTTAAGAATGGCAACTTGAATAAAGAAACAGAGGGTTTAATAATGGCTGCACAAGAACAGGCACTAAGAACAAATGCAATAAGAGCAAAAGTAGAAAAGTCAACAACAAACAGCAAATGCCGCCTTTGTAAAGAAGCAGACGAAACAGTGGACCACCTAATCAGCTGTTGTAAAAAGATCGCACAGACTGACTACAAACAAAGGCATGACAAGGTAGCAGGGATGATACACTGGAACATCTGCAAAAAATACAAGCTACATGTAGCCAAAAATTGGTGGGACCATCAAATTGAAAAAGTGGTAGAAAATGAAGATGCAAAAATATTATGGGACTTCCGACTACAAACAGACAAACATCTGCCACACAACACACCAGATATAATTGTAGTCAAGAAGAAAGAAAAACAAGTCAAAATAATCGACATAGCAATACCAGGTGATAGCAGAATAGAAGAAAAAGAAATAGAAAAAAATCACCAAATACAAGATCTACAAATTGAAATTGAAAGGCTGTGGCAGAAAAAGACCAAAATAATCCCAGTGGTAATTGGCACCCTGGGTGCAGTTCCAAAAGACCTTGAAGAGCACCTCAACACCATAGGGGCCACAGAAATCACCATCAGCCAATTACAAAAAGCAGCTTTACTGGGAACAGCCTATATTCTGCGACGATATCTATAACAACTGACAATAAAATTCAGCCATCCCAGGTCCTTGGGAAGGACTCGATGTCTGGATAAAACAAACCAGTCAGTAACACCTATCTGACTGTGTAAACAAGAAATAATAATAATTCAATTTCTATACCGCCCTTCAAAAAAATGGCTCAGGGAGGTTACAAAAAAGGTTTTATAAATCCTTTAAAAAAAATTAGGATGATGTTCTATTGTGGCACATAGGTTATATATATAAAACTATGCTTTTTGTTACCACTGTTCAGCCTCATTTAAGATTTTTTTACTTCATGAGCTGAGCTTCAGTGAGGGGGTCCCATTTTAAAACCTTGTCTCTGGGCCCACTCCAACCTTGTTACGCCCCTGGTGGTTCAGAACCACTTGTGTTACCCTGCACAGAATGTCAGCCAATGACCAGGCTCTGTTTGCAAGCTTACCAGCTGGATTCACTACCCGAATCATGTTATCAAGATAAATGCAGCAAAAGTACATTTTCTAACCTAACATGCAAATATGTGCACTACACCAGAGCACCTGACTTCACCACTTTCACTGAGCCGCTCAGCTAGCGGAACCTTTTAAATTAAGAAAATAAATAATATTAATAATTAAAAATAGTTATTACATAAATATTTCATCCTTTCTTTATGCAATAAGAAATAATGATTGACGAGAGGTTTGCCCCCAAGCTCTGTGTGTGTGTGTGTGTGTGTGTGTGTGTGTAGACCTATACACATTATTAAAAAGGAAGCTGTTGTGTTGGGCTGAGAATTCTCTTCTATAATATGCAGCATTAAGAATTCACAACAGCTCTAAATGAGATAGGCTTTGCTTCAGTTTTCCCCTGGGCAACATTTAGAGCTGCACACTAAGTGAATGCTTCTGTGTCTTAAAAAGACACTGACTCTTCAGAGACACCAGTATAAAAATGCAATGAATCTAAAATGTTGCCTTGAAAAATCTGTTTGGCTGTGCCAAAGGTTGGCTGTTTTCTCCTAGGACTGCTGGTCTTAAAAACTAATGGTGTATATTTCTAATGTCAGCTCCTTTAATAGTTAAGTGACACACCTGTAAGTAGGAGCTTAGTACAGGTTGGGAGAGAAGCACAGTAGAGCAGAATGCTGAAGCATCCAGAAGAAGGTCATGATCACCATGAGGGAAGAACAAGGTGTTCCTCATGAGTGTGTATCCCCCCCCACCCCACTTTCATTAAAAGTATACTGCTCTAGTTACTTGCTAGACAATATTCCAACTGTGTTTTCCTTCTGATTGTATGGGTCTCATTTCTATTGTAACATTTTATTGTGTGATGGAAGACTGAAATCAGTTTCTCTTACCAATTAAGAGGGTATTATATCTTAGGTAACAGAGGCAGTAAACTAAAGCTCCCCTACTTTCTTAACCTCCCAGTCACTTAACTCTTTTGACCTTCAGTCTTCTTCCTTACAACTGCACACAGTCATTATTGTTCCTAGCTTTTGTGTGAATCCTTGCCTCAGTTCTGTGTGGATTGTTTCCTTGACAACAGTTTTACTGATTTTCAATATTCCACATCTCTCTATCAACAACTTGAATGTTCATGAACATTCCCTGACATCATAGTAACGATTATGGGAATGAGAAGTCTTGCAGACAACAGAAGACAGTCAAGCCATTTTTGGTGTGTTCATATATAAACAGAATTTTGATATATCACTGTTAGTCTTTACCCTAAGGTATAAGAGGATTTTCTGCATTCTGGAAAACAGGACCAAGGAGTTCCTGTTTTCACAGGATTGACCTCCTGTGTTATCAAACCAAGGGAGACTATTTCCCTACTAGCTCAGAGCATCTTGTAGTTTTAAGAGTAAGGTATGGTGAGAATCTGGCCATTTGGGGCTTGCTTTGTTCTGCCAACAGGCACAAAGGAACACAGAAGACAATTCATGCTCCCAAATTAAATGGGGTTGTCTCCTATATAATTAATCTTCCACTACTGTAAGGATATCAAGACATACCAACTTATTAAGCAGTCTTATACGGAGTCAGATCATTTGTCCATTTAGCTCAGTACTGTCTACTTTGACTGGCAGTAGCTCTCCAGTGATTCAGAAAGGGATCTTTCCAGGTCCTCCCTCAGGAGACCTTCTGCAAGCATGCAGATACTGTCACTGAGTTACAGCTAAACATGTTAAGTTGTGATCCTGAAAGGTGAGCCCCAAAGAAGCAAGTTGTGACAGTTGCACAAAGATCAGCACAACAATAAAAACCGACATATAGAAGCAGGTATAGGAAAACCATTTCCCAATCTTTCCTACTTACAGGCTCTGTTGCAGACGTTGATGATCGTCTTTTTTTTTTTTTTTTTTTTGGTCATGCCAGGGTTCTTCACAGAGATGTTGTGGATCCAGGGAAAAAGATTGTTGTATTATCAAAAAGAGATGGGGGCGGGAAGCCAAAAGTCAGAGATGACTGCTAATGATTCAGAGAGAAAGATTAGGGAACAATTTTGCCCTGGTTAATAATTGCTTAAGTGCAGCTAGTAAGTATTCCAAATCAACAATATTCTTAGAAAAGTTCTTTTTTTAGATAGTGTTACAATATAATGCTACTTCTAGGTCTGTAACTCTAGGATTAATGGTGACTAATGTGTCCCATTTGACACAGTTTGGAGAGGTGCCCACATGTAATGAGCTGCACGGTTTCCATTATTATATTATAGTGCATTGACTTGCTTTAAAAAAAGAAAACCCTGCAGGCGCTGAAGTTTATTGCTCCTCTTTTTTGTTTTAAAACTCCTCAGAGACAGACTATCTCATTAGTCCTATAAACCCAAATTTCAGTCAGATGAAGTTTAATCGATAGGGCAAAGCAAGGTGTGCATTTGGCTATAAGACAACATGTGCCCCCAAGCAGTGATGAAGCTTAATAAAAAATCAAATAGACTTTCCCTTCCCCAACCCCAATACATTTAGACTCTGAATTACACTGCTGCTAACAGGAAGCATGTTTTTTTTTTAACATTGACTAGTGCAGAATCACTAACAGAAAATTGGTCAATCTGTGCAAATTGCATGATTTTAAATGTTTGATTGACTACTGAAAATGACATAGATTGGTCCACAATCCCATTGTAGTTATGAAATTCGACTTTAGATTCCCAGATATTAATATGTTTTCCATCTATAGAACATTCAAATAGGTCATTCAATGCATCTGAATGCAGGATGGTCATATCCTAATAAACACAATTAAACCCTGTGGGTGACAATACAAGGCCTGAAAGGAAATGTGCTACTGGGGACGTGCTATCGCCCTCCAGATCAAAACACTGACAGTGACTGGGAGTTTCAGGAGGAAATCAAAGAGGCATCAAGGAGAGGCAGGGCAGTAATAATTGGTGACTTCAATTACCCACATATAGACTGGGTACATTCACAGTCAGGTAATGACAAAGAGTTCAAATTTCTAGATACACTGAATGATTGTGCCCTAGAATAGTTGGTCTTGGAACCAACCAGAGAGAAGGCGACCTAATTTTGGACTTAATCCTGAGTGGCACCCAGGACCTGGTGTGTGATGTCAGTGTCATCGACCCTTTAGGGAACAGTGACCATAGTGCAATCAAATTCAGCATACATGTGGGGAGAGAATCACCAAGGAAGTCTAACACAGACACTTTGAATTTCAAAAGAGGAAACTTCTCCAAAATGAAGAGTATGGTGAAAAGAAAGCTGAAAGGGAAAAACAGGAGAGTCACTTCGCTCCAGAATGCATGGAGTTTACTCAAAACCACAATACTGGAAGCCCAGTTAGATTGTATACCCAAAAGGAGGAAAGGTACCACTAAGTTCAGGAGGATGCCAGCATGGCTAACGGGTACCATCAAGGAAGCCATAAAAGGGAAGAAGACTTCCTTCTGAAATGGGAAGGCCTGTCCAAATGAAGAGAACAGAAAGGAACACAAACTCTGGCAAAAGAAATACAAGGTGACAATAAGGGAGGCAAAAAGAGAGTTTGAGGAACATTTAGGTAAAAGCAATAAGGGGAATAACAAAAACTTCTTTAAATACATCAGATGTAGGAAATTTGCCAGGGAGGCGTTTGGACCATTAGACAATAAGGGCATGAAAGGGATTATTAAGGAGGATATGGAGGCTGCAGCAAAGCTAAATTTTGCATCCGTCTTCATGGCAGAGGATACCGAACATATACCTGTTCCTGAACCAGGCTTTTCGGGGATGGAGGCTGAAGAACTGAGTCAGATAGAAATGACAAGACATGTTGTTCTGAACTTTCTGGAAAAATGGAAGACTAGCAAATCGCCAGGGCCGGATGGCATCCATTCAAGAGTCCTCAAAGAACTCAAATGTGAAATTGCCGACCTACTTGCTAAAATATATAATTTATCCCTGCATTCAGGCTCTGACTGGAGGACTGGAAAGTAGCAAATGTAACACTGATTTTCAAAAAGGGATCCAGGGGTGATCTGGGAAATTACAGGCCAGTTGGCTTAATGTCCATTCCAGGCAAATTGATGGAAAGCATCCTCAAGAATAAAATTGTAAAGCACATAGAAGAACAGGCCCTGCTGGGACAGAACCAGCATGGCTTCTGCAAAGGTAAATCTGGCCTCACAAAAGAAACAGAGGGTAGGGATAAATGGAGAATTTTCACAGTGGAGAGAAGTAAGGTCCCCCAGGGATCTGTACTTGGACTGGTGCTTTTTAATTTATTCATTAATCATCTAGAAGTAGGGGTAAGCAGCGAGGTGGCCACATTTGCAGATGATACCAAACTCTTTCGGGTAGTGAAATCCAAAACTGATTGTGAGGAGCTCCAAAAGAATCTCTCCAAACTGCATGAGTGGGCGACAAAGTGGCAAATGCGGTTCAATGTTGGCAAGTGTAAAGTGATGCACATTGGGATCAAAAACCCCAACATCAAGTATACATTGATGGGATCTGAGCTGTTGGTGAATCTGAGTTGTTTGGAGAAAATAGATAGTGAGAAATTATTCTCACTCTCACATAACACTAGAACCAGGGGTCATCTCATGAAATTGATTGCCAGGAAATCTAGGACCAACAAACGGAGGTACTTTTTTACACAACACATAATCAACTTGTGGAATTCTCTGCTACAAGATGTGGTGACAGCCAACAACCTGGATGGCTTTAAGAGGTGTTTGGATAACTTCATGGAGGAGAGGTCTATCAGCGGCTACTAGCTGGAGGGCTATAGGCCACCTCCAGCCTCAAAGACAGGATGCCTCTGAGTACCAGCTGCAGGGGAGTAACAGCAGGAGAGAGGGCATGCTCTCAATTGCTGCCTGTAGGCTTCCAGCAGCATCTGGTGGGTCACTGTGTGAAACAGGATGCTGGACTAGATGGGCCTTGGGCCTGATCCAGCAGGGCTGTTCTTAAGATATTAAACATTACGTTCTTAAGATATGAAACATTCCTAAGTGGCTATAGCCCAGTGGCAAATAGTCCAGTGGCAATGTGTTTCATGCGTGGATCACCTTGAACTGGACAAGGATCCTACTTCAGGGGTACAGGTGGTTGAGGGTGTCAGGCATGGCCCATGAGGCTTGGGCCCTCAGTGAATAGCTCAGAGCCCCTAATCTCATCAGCTGCTTTCTTCTCAAATGGAAGTGAGTGAGTGGTCACCTCTTCTTACTGCTGCTGCAACGATTGCTTCTCATCCAGCAGCAACTATTGCTTCTCAAAACAGACACCTGGGTTCCCAATACAGCCCTTGTCTCCTCCAGTTTCACTTTGCGGAGGAGCCAGGTGTAAGTATTCTTCAGAATACGTGATTCAGTTTAATTATCAAAAGTGGGGCTTTGGGTACAGGTCCTGTGTATCTTTTGAGTACCTAGCAATGCCCCTGACTGTGGCCCTTGTGCTGGAAACTAATTTTGGTGCTGGTACAGCCACCTAATGGTGCAGCGGGATATGACTTGACTAGCAAGCCAGAGGTTGCCGGTTTGAATCCCTGCTACTATGCTTCCCAGACTATGGGAAACACCTATATCAGGCAGCAGAGTTATAAGAAGATGCTAAAAGGCATCATCTCATACTGTATGGGAGGAGGAAATGGTAAACCCCTCTTGTATTCTACCACAGACAACCACAGGGCTCTTGGGTCGCCAGGAGTCAACTCCAACTCGACGGCACACTTTACCTTTACAGTAGCCATTATCAATGTGACTGCCCTGACAATTGCTATCTACTTCCAATATAGCAAAGCACTTGTGGCACAGATACTTATGCTGCTGGGAGTGAGGGCAGGGTAATCCCCTTTGCAAAACATTTACTGTACCTTTTGAGTCTTACGGATTGTGGAAGGCTGGCACAACTTTGCATGAGAGTGTAAGAATATGCCCATATTATTTTATTTTTGCAATGAACATTCATGCACTACAAAAGTAACAGCATTTCAAAGAGCTCCATGCACAATTATTTTATCTAATCTATCTATCTATCTATCTATCTATCTATCTATCTATCTATCTATCTATCTATCTATCTATCTATCTATCTATCTATCTATCACACTTGTATACCACCTGAAATGCAAGTCTTTGGGTGTTTTACAACAATATTTGAGTTTTCATGCATGCTGCTAGGTTGGAATATGTGGTGGTTTTGGTACAGTGCTAGCATGATGATGTCCACTTCTCTGCATAGTAATAATTGACAATCCACAGTTAAACGTACTTGGAAGCTGTCATACTAGGAACCAACCTTTATGTTCAAAAATGTCACATGGCACAGTCCTTCCATGACAGCACCACTTTAGATTATAGGCAATGAGGACCATACATTGAATCTGTGTATAGAAAACAAGTATGTCCATTAACAAAAAACCAAAAACCTTTCAGTTTAACTTGTTGTGTTAAAGGCTTTCCATGTTCACTCAGACTCAAAAATACCAGGAATTTGCACTATTGTTTAAGCAATATGGATATGGTATGATATGCTGTGCTGTGGTTAGTTCTGGTTTTACCACTGCCTTTGTGCAGGATAACTGCCCATGGCAGAGCGGTGGACTTCAGTGGTTTGCTTGCTGCAGGAGCATTCACAAGTACTGTATAACAATGCCTCAGAAAGCCATCATTTCCCCCTCTCTAGAAGGAGCTAATGGAATTGATTGCTAAACAACCCAGGTTCGTGAACAGCATGTGTGGTGTCAGACCTTATGAACCTTGTTTTGCTGTAAACCGCCCATAGACTTGTGTTTTGGGTGGTATACAAATATGTTAAATAAATAAAACAAACCTAACAAGGAAAAATGGTCAATTCATTGCATTTTAAATAAAAATTACAAACAACTAATGCTACTACTACAAATTGCATACTAGACATTCCTCTTGACCTAACACAGCAAACTGTCTCCCAAAAGACATATTACAAATGAAACAGCCCATGACTGTTTTGACAAAAACATGACAAAAACCTGTCATATTGCCAGAGTAAATTGTCAAACTTCAGACTCCTATCACCACTCCTACACTGTAAAGTTTCAAAATGAATTTATTGAGTTATATTCCAACTATGAATTGTACTATCTACTACCCACTCCTCAATTTCTGGTTATAATGGTGGAATGTGATCTGTCTGACCCTCAACATTGGGCTGCTGCTGCTGCAAGGAGAGAGCTTTCTGTGTATAGGGAAGTTTTCTTTCTTTCTAAAAATGGAAACAAATTTGGACATGGGACTATCCTCATCCTTCAGTTTGAAATGGCAAAGTCCACAAAGGACTGTGATATTTCTAAATGTGTAGTTCAACTCTCAGTTCAAAAGCACTTTACATGACCAAATAAAGAGGATGTTCTGCACAGGTATACAGGTAGTCCGTGCCTGGGCACGTATTGTGTAGTGTTTGGGCACATATTGAGAAGGGAGAAAGGGCTCTGTTGTTTATATGATCCCTCCATGCCTGTGGTAGACTGGATTGGGCTCTACTTATAATCACATGAGCTGTTCTATGGAAGTCAATTAATTATTCTTCCTTCTGCATTCACTTACTAGACATCAGGTCTATAATTTCTTTACAGTATTATTCATTTATCATGATACATGTTAATTAGGTTAAAAATCCTTCTGGTGGATATGGACAATATGTTTCTGTGCCAGAATCCAATCCATCAGACACTTATAGAATGTTATGCATATTTTCTTGGAAGTCCCACAGTGCTTGGTGATGTTTACTGTTTAGTGAGGATGGCAGCTTCAGTCATGTGAACATCTTGTCCCACATTTATATTATCCAATTAATCCAGTGGTGTTATTTGCAAACATATATCTAAATAAAGGGGCAGATCTGGTTTAACATGAAATGTGCTTTTTTGGTATATTAAAATATTGAATAGTGACTGAATGGTGCTGCTACAGTATTAAACATGCATGAAAGCATAGCAACCCTTTTAAAACAAAAGGCAATTGTTTAATTAGAGGAATATCCAGTGCTTAATTACAGCAGTACAATTAAAGCCAATTAAACTTTGGCAGCTTCTACCCATGAACATAAATGGGCCTTTTTGTGATCGATTCTGACATGGGAACCCAAGATACAAAATGGAAATTATATCTCATTCATCAACACTTTGTAATTTGGCAACAAAAAGTGACCTGACAGTTGCTAGCCAATGTGAACCCTCTGTATTAAAGCAGTGTTTTACTCTCTTTTTTTACATACTCGGCACATTTTTGAAAGCATCTGTAATAAAAAATGGAGTATGTATATGTATATAGATATATTTGGAATGTGTTCTGGCTGAAATAAAAATAAAACTGTTCAAGTTAACAGTTTCAGATCAGGATGAAAATTCTTACTGAATTAACAATGGCTATCTAGCATTTTCTATTGTCTTGAAATAGCACAATATTTCTCCAAAGACAACATATATGCCAAATACAGCACTCTAAATGTTAGTATGTAATCTTTTGTTCTTTTACATGATTTGAAGTATTGTTTTATAGGAATTAATTACTTCACACTAATGCTTTATTTGTAAACACAGAGAGGCTGCTGATGGAATTGCATATATGTCACAGCTCAGAGGCATTGTTGGTATTCAGGGTGCTAGTGCTGGGAAATACAGCTAATAGTCCTGGGATGGCAATTGACCTTTGGGTCCCAGGCTCAAAACCAGGTTAACATATTATTCAATTCAACACAAGTGAGCTATGCTGAAGTCAAGCACTGAAAATCTGTTCTAGATGAGAACAGAAAGCCTACAGGAAGCTAGGTTAGAGTGCATCCAACTGGCAGTTTTTGCATAATCTGCAGCTGATATTCACATAGAAAGGGTGCAGTTCCCAGTGTATCCTTGAGATGTGCCTCTGTTTGTGTTACATATCTAGGTTGGTTTGCATTACTGTTTTGCACCTCATTAAATTTTACAAAACTTCTGTTGCCACTTTTCTGTTTAAAAGTATGTTTTTTTCAGCTCTCATATTTGAGTTGAACTAGACTCTACAGTTACTGCAGTCTATGATGGGGGTTCAATGGTCCAGGAGTTCATGAGCTCTATGGCTACCATGGGCTTATCTCAGATCATTTCAGGCCTGACTCATGTGGGTGGACATACCTTGGACTTGGTTCATCTCTCGGGGCAACGGCAGGCGGATCTGGTCATGGGAGACATTGTCATCTCCCAATCATTTTCTGGTTAATATGCAGATTGTAGTGCCCCCCTGTCTCCACCAGGACAGCATTATAACATGGATGGTCCGCCCCAGGCACCTTATGGATCCTGTCAGATTCCAGGAGGCTCTTGGGGACATTCCTTGCAATCTGGTAGGTGTTTCTCCGACGCAGCTCATGGAATCCTGGAACATCGAGGCCACGAAGGCATTAGATAAAATTGCTCCCAAGTGTCCTCTTAAGGTTCATGGATCCCGGCTCCCTTGGTTCTCTGTGGAGCTTAGGGAGATGAAGCAGACCAAAAGACGCTTGGAACGTCATTGGAGGAAAACTGGTGCCGAAGATGACCAAATGTGATTACTTGCTCATATTCAGCAGTATTCTAGGATGATAAGAGTGGCAAAATGTAACTATTTTTCAGCTCTTATCTCATCAGCTGACTCTCGTATAGTGGCCTTATTCCGGATTACCCGCTCCCTTCTTAGGAGAGTGGATCTGGTAGATGTCCAATCTGGCCACAGTGATCAATTTGCTCAATTCTTTGCTGATAAAGTCACCCACCTTTGGCTAGAGTTGGATTCTACTTCTATAGGATCTGATCAGATAGAGAAGATTCCACCTTGTGACGTTACATGGGACACCTTTGAGTTGGTTGAGGATATGGACACGATTCTCTCGGGTATGGGTTGCTTGGACCCTTGTCCCTCCTGGCTGGTTAGATCAACCGGTGGGAATGTTAACTCCTTGCTACGTGAGGGTTCCGTGCCAGTAGCCCTTAAAGAGACAATCGTTCACCCTCACTTGAAGAAACCCTCCCTGGACCCTGAGGTCCTTGACAACTATAGACCAATCTCTAACTTCCCTTTTTTAGTGAAGGTGTTAGAAAGGGTTTTATGTGTCCAGCTTGAGAGGGTCTTGGAAGAAACTGTTATCTTAATTCTTATCAGTCGGGTTTCAGGCCTCGGCATAGCACAGAGACAGCGCTGGTTGCTCTGATAGATGACCTTCTTTGGGACCTTGATGAGGGTAGTGTCCCTCACTTGGTCCTTTTAGATCTCTCAGCGGTTTTTGACACTATTGATCATGCTATCCTTCTTGACCGCCTGCATGGGTTGGGTATTGGCGGCACTGTCTTACAGTGTTTCCATTCTTACCTTAGCGGGCGTGTCCAGTAGGTATGCATTGAGGACAGATGCTCTGACCCATGGCCACTGCTTTATGGAGTTCCCCAGGGTTCAGTTCTTGCCCCGGTCCTCTTTAACACCTATATGAAGCCGCAGGGTCAGGTCATTTCCCAGTTTGTGGTGAGATTTCATCAATACGCTGATGATATTCAGCTGTATATTGCCATCCCAGACCATTCTGGGGATGCTGTTTCTGTGCTTACTCGATGCCTGTAAGCTGTTAAGGTCTGGATGAATCAAAATAAGCTCAGACTGAATCCCACTAAGACTGAACTGCTTTTACTCAGCCCTCGCACTGGCCAAAAGCTGAGTGTGAACCTTGTTTTAGATGGGGTGGCGCTGCCCCCAAAGGAGCTTGTTCGTGATCTGGGGGTGCTTTTGGACTCACACCTCCTGCTTGATCAGCAGGTGGAGGCTGCGGCCAGAAGTGCTTCATCTGATTCACCAATTACGCCCTTACCTTAATCGGCACGCATTAATGACAGTGACCCATGCCCTTGTTATCTCCTGCTTTGATTATTGTAACACTCTCTATCTAGGGTTACCTTTGAGGATGTTCGGGAAACCACAATGGGTCCAGAATGCAGCGGCTCACCTACTCATGGGTGCCAGAAAATATGACAGGGTAACACCTCTCCTGCAGTCATTGCACTGGTTGCCTATTCACTTCCGAATTCAATTTAAGGTGCTGGTTTTTACCTTCAAAGCCTTGCGGGGTTTGGTGCCTGTCTACCTACAGACCCGCCTCTCCCATCCAGTTACATCCTGTCCGGTCAGATAATCTCGGATGGTCCTTTTGTCGGCCCCTGATTTCCGAGAGGTTTGGGGTGCTAGGACCCGTGAAAGGGCCTTTTCAGTTGCTGCCCCACTTTTCTGGAACCCCCTTCCCCTTCAGATTCATTTAGCCCCTTCCTTACTGATTTTTAAATCTCTGTTGAAGACTTTTCTTTTTCGCCAAGCTTTTGCCCTGCAGTTTACCTATTTCATTTTTTTATATATTTTTTAGTTACTTTAGTTTTTAATTTAGAATGTAATTTTAATGTTGTCTTGCTTTGCATGTTTTTGTACACCGCCCAAAGTCTTCAGAGTGGGCGGTATATTAAATGTTTCTAATAATAAATAAATAAATAAATAAATAAATAAATAAATAAATAAATAAATATTGTGGAGGTGTCTAGCAGTTCCTCTTGTGTGGTTAAATTGGATCAATTTCAGTTTGTGACTCCCGAAGATGTGGACAAGATACGTGGGACACTGCGCCTCACCACCTGTTCTCTCGACCCTTGCCCAACATGGCTTATATGATCTAGCAGTGAGCTCATTGGAGAGGGCCTTGCTAAGATCATTAATTCTTCTCTGAAGGAGGGCAAGATGCCTCCTTGTCTCAAGGAGGCAATTATTAGACACTGTTGAAGAAACCTGCATTGGATCCCTGAGAATTGGGCAATTATAGACCTGTCTCCAACCGCCCAAGGTTGGGCAAGGTGATTGTGAGGGTTGTGGCATCTCAGCTCCAGGCTGTCTTGGAGGAAGCGGATTATCTGGACCCATTTCAAATCGGCTTTTGAGCAGACTATGGAGTTGAGACGACTTTGGTCAGCCTATTGGCTGATCTCCAGTTAGGAATTGACAGGGGGAGTATGACTCTGTTGATCATTTTGGATATCTCAGCAGCTTTTGATACCATTGACCATGGTATCCTTCTGGGATGCCTGAATGGGTTGTTAGTGGGAGGCTCAGCTTTGCAGTGGTTCCGCTCCTACCTCTCGGGTAGATTCCAGATGGTGTCACTTGGAGACTGTTGCTCTTCAAAACAAGAACTCTGGCATGGAGTCCCACAAGGCTCCATACTGTCTCCAATGCCTTTCTACATGAAACTACATGAAACTTCTACATGAAACTGCTGGGAGATATCATCAGGGGATTTGGTGCAGGGTGTTATCAGTATGTTGATGACACCCAAATCTATTTCTCCATGTCAGCTTCATCAGGAAATAGCCTAACTTCCCCAAATGTCTGCCTGGAGGTGGTAATGGGCTGGATGAGGGAGAACAAACTGAAGCTGAATCCAAACAAGATGGAGGTACTCATTGTGGGAGGTCAAGACTTAGGAAATGGTTTAGATTTGCCTGTTCTGGATGGGGTTGCACTCCTTCGGAAAGAGCAGGTACATAGTCTGGGAGTACAGTCATTCCTCGCCAACCAATAGGGTTCCGTTCTGGCAAAACCTCGCAGTTGGCAAATTCACAGTGGGCAAGTCATTAAAGTCTATGTGAAACAGGGGGTTAGGGGAACCACGACTGCAAAAAGACCTAAAAATAAATGGGGGGGGGGGAGAAGCTAAAAAAATCCTGTAATATCACCAAGAAGAATGAGCAGATCAAACCTCTGGAAATTTTTTTAACTCCCCCAAATCACTCAAAGACATTTTAAATTGACAAGGGACAGCAAGGTCAGCGAGGGGGACCAAGAGGAATGAACAATTTGAACCTCTGAACCCCGCAAAATCAGACACACCCCCGTCACTAAAAACCACCACCAACTGTGGATACTCGGGTCGCGGTTGGCAAGACCTGATACAATTTCCTATTCACATATACTCAAAACCGTGATTGGCAAGGGATGACTGTACCTCTGGAACCAAGCCTCTTCCTGATTTCTCAGGTTGAGGCAGTGGCCAGGAGTGTTTTCTATCAGCTTTGGCTGATTCGCCAGCTACGTCTATTTCTGGAGATAAACGACCTTAAAACAGTGGTGCATATGCTGGTAACATCCAGATTTGACTACTGCAATGCACTATACGGTGGGCTGCCTTTGTATGCAGTTTGAAAACTGCAGTTAGTACAGAATGCAGCAGCCAGGTTGGTCTCTGGGGTTGCCCAAAGAGTTCATATTACACCCATTTTAAAAGAACCACACTGGCTGCCAATAAATTTCTGGGCGAAATACAAAATGCTGGTTATTACCTATAAAGCCCTAGAAGGCTTGGGTCTAAGGTATTTAAGAGAGTGTCTTCTTCTTCATCAACCCCACTGCCTGTTAAGATCATCTGGGGATGTCCGGTTGCAGTTGCCACCGGCTTGGTTGGTAGCGACCCAAAACTGGCCCTTTTCTAGAATTGCCACAGGACTCTGGAACGTGCTTCCTAATGAAACTAGTTTCCTCCTCTCTGAGTGTTTTTAAGAAGAACCTTAAAACATATCTATTTAGTCAGGCTTTTAGTGTATAGTTTTAAAGCTTTGGTTTTAGAGTTTTTATTGCATTTTAAATTGTTTTAATTATGTTAATGTTTCAATGGTTTAAAACTGTGAACCGCCCAGGGACTTTTTTGTATGAGGCAGTATATAAATGTACTAAATAATAAATAATAATAATAAAACATAAAAAGATCGATTCCAGGACAACAAATGGAAAAATCTGAAATGAAACTCAGGATTTGACAAAAGAGCTGGTCTAGATGTAGCCTTGTACTTCAGTGGGTAGGAACAGAATCCACAGAGCACCAAGAGTTTATAGCCCAGTAAATTCTTCAACGCAGGAACTATAGCATCACCTAAGGATTATGGAACTTGTTTAATTTAATATACCACATAAAACATTTCATGAGGTCCCAACTATGACAGTAGGTTTTAGGATTGAGTCCTAGCTCAAATTAAGCATTGTCTAAAACTTAAATTGCACTTTGAGCTATTTTGGCACTGGTCAAGTGTTCTGCAGAAATACAGGATGCCCTTAGTGGTCACTAGGACAGAAAGAGTCCATCCTCCTGGAGCTGTTTTTAAACAGCTCCATGCTCCTGGAGTGGGTTTTTAAAAAGATAGATAGATAGATAGATAGATAGATAGATAGATAGATAGATAGATAGATAGATAGATAGATAGAATAATAACAAATAGAAAATCAGACTTGTCTCATCTTGGGCAAGCCACGTATCCTGTTCTTCCAATGGAATCCCAGCCCCCCACTCTCAAGATACTGTATTCAAAGGGAGGGCCAGGAGGCCCCCCCCATTAGTGATGTTTCTAAAGCACTTGTTTTTCCTTGATTTGGAGCCACATTTAGAAAAATCACATAGTACCATCTCCTAGGACTTCAGCACGTCAGAATGCAGGGGGGGGGTGTCACACAGTCCCTCAAAATATTTCTGACAGGCAAAGTTAGCATTTCAGGAGAAGACTTCTAGCTCAGCCTTCTCTCAGATATGGCAGTTTTCTGTGTAACTCTAAATCTAACAGTTATTCCAAACTGTCCAGACAGGTGCTACTCGTGTGGAGCACCAGGATCACTCCTGATCCTGGTGCTTCTGCCTCTGCAAGCCCAACTTTTTAAGCTGGCGTTTAGCTGAAGTTAAATGAACCAGAGGAGTGCCTTGGCAGGTGATCGTGAGAATCATTACCACCAGGTAAAAAGGCTTCCCCCCAGCCCTCTGCCATTCTGGCAGCAAGCTGCTCTAATGTAAGCAGCTGTTGCACTCATGGCATGGGGCACTTTGGGATGTGGGAGGAAGAAGTCCTCCCACTCCCAGATCTGGCTTTCACCATGCTGCTGCTTGTGTGGGTAAGCGGCACGGTGGAGGAACAGATGGCCACTGCTTCTCTTCTGGGGAAGGCAGGTGAACACCTGCCTTCCCCGCAGCCCTTCTGAGTAGGAGCTGGAGGTCATGTGAGCAGTCCCTGTGAGGTATCTGTTTACTGGAGAGCACCCAATATAAAATCAGTTGGCTGATTTGTGATTGCAAAGACACAATCACAGAAAGAGACATCCCCAGGGATACCATCTAGTATCTGATATGATTGGCCGCTTGAGATGTAAAATGTTCTCATTCAAGGTGATTGGCTTGATAGGAGGAGACAGTCCCGCTGATTATGCTATCCTCTCACCACAAGTGAAATGGGAAAAGATACCAGATGGCATTACAGTCCCTCTAAACTGCTTCCTCCATAATCTTAAGCCTCTATTCTGTTCTAGTTGCAAGAACAGCAGCACTGATTCACTTAAATAGTAATTCTCCCATTCACTCACAACAGGTCTCAGAAACATACACTGGGCTAGATACAAAATACTGCAGGTGGCCTTCCACTCAAACACAGAAGTTTTTTAGCTTCCCCTTCTAGAGGCAGGCCCCTGAAAAGCTCTCTCCATCAGGAGTCACCTGGAACAGCACCTCATGAAGTGTAAGAGGCTCTGCAGAATGGAAATATCACCTCCTCCCCTGCGCATGAGCAGAAGTGCCTCTGTGTGTGTGCATTTATAGTCACAACAGTTAGTATTATTCCTTTATTTAATAAGAATGAATCATGCATGCAAAGTTATACTTGTGTATTATGAAATGTAACCACTTAAAGCAATATGCTAGAAATGTGCATTGTAACATTTATGAGTTATATGTTATATAACTCACATGTTATATGTTATATAAAGTTATATGTTATATAAAAGTTATATAGAAAACATCACCACTGTGCAGGTAATAATTTCTAATCACTTTATCAATGAGACGCAAGACCTTACAAATAAAACAATTTAAAACAGATCACTATGTTGACCGTTCATCTTCTGATAAAAAGCTTTTCCATTTTGATTTTTCAGACAATTACATAAATGTGGTTTTGTTTTCACTAGCTTTCAGAGACTTTCAACTGTGGAAAATAAGCACAGCAACTAGGTGGTCTTAATTTTTTCTATTTAAATTCAGAGAACTGTGTCATAAAGCTCAGCTGACAAAGCAACATGTTTAAAAAAAAAAAAATCTTCAAAGGATGACCAAAACAATCAAAACAACAACTTTTCTGTTAAAATGAAGAACATTTCTTATTCATAAAAGGAGTCAAGGGTCAGCAGTGTCTTTTGAGTGTTGCACTGTTCCTAGAACAAAAACATGGTTTCAAAATAATTTCTCACATAGCCTTCTGGCAAATATAATTCAAATATAAAAACTGCAGCTTACCAAAGGCAAATAAAGAAAGATTTGTGGTCACAAGACAGGCAAGGTGTCTTATGGTCATAAGCCTGAAGGCTATGCTTATGTAAGGATCAGAGACAAGTAAACCAGTTGTATGCATGTTTATTCAAACTAGAAACAGACAATGAGGCTATTCACACAATTGTAGAAAATTGGGCTAGATTTTCTACAATCGTGTGAACCACCAGGCTCAGCTGAGAGCCCGGTGGTTCTTGAGCGGATAAGCCGCTCAAGTAGCCCACCCCTTAAATAGGGTTTGTGGAGCGAGCGCTCCACAAACCTGATTTTTGGGATCGTGAATAGCCGTGGTGTGGCTCCGCACTGCGGCTACTCATAAGTAGACCCCTGGTGGGAGGCTGAAAAGCAGCCTCCTGGCTCGGGGGTCTCCCCAGTATGCCCTGCATGCTCGTGCAGGACATACTGGAGCTTCCAGGGTCTGCGCGGCCCCTGAACTCCCCAGCACCTGCCGGCTCCGTCACGGAGCCGGCAGTTGTGTGGGCGGCCAATCTGGCCGCCCAGGGCTCCCGCCCTGCTTGTCTGTGGGGAGAGTGGGGTTAGCCTGCTCTCTCCACAAAACTAGCAAAAGCAGGTCTCACTGATCGTGAGACCCACCCTCAGTAGTTTTTAAGAGTTGAAGGTATTGAAGCAATGCTTTCTTTCCTATAACACACATACACACACAATTTCTTTTGGCCCAGTGTTACTTCAGATCAAATGGGCTTTATCAGCTTATGAACAATATAAAAGACTTGAGATATTACTACAATTAACATAGAGAATCTGAATGTTAGGGCTTTCTCATACATTTCTTTTCTTACACAGCTAGAACTGCAGTGTAAGAGAAACTGCATGTCATCACTTGTGAAGTGCAGCACAAGAGTGCAAATATACACAGATTGCATTGGCTTCTCCAATCCACATGCATACAGCCAAGTAAATACTCATAATGCACTTTCCAAATGAAACTTGATCTCAGCTACACTGGGATTATTTCTGTAGGAAATGAGATTCAAAACATATAGGGCTGGTTAAGATAATCTAACAGAGGCGGGTCTCACAACTTTGAGAGCGGGTCTCATGACCGAGAGACACGCTTTGAAA